>NC_065885.2:4565000-5132500 GCF_932274485.2 Patella vulgata | reverse complement strand
TCAAGCACATAAGGAATTATTTCTCTTCATTGACAAACACGCAGATCTAATTTTCAACCATGAACACATGAAAAAATAGCGGCACACCTGGCTAAATAGATATGAAAAATATTTAAAATTTGGCAAAATGAAAACATGGCAAGTCATAGACGGTATACAACCTTAGACAGAGACTAGTCATAGACACATAGAATGACTCAACTAAATACAGAAAAACACAGCTATGAACTTAACAGTAGACACCAGTGAATACTCAATTGGGATCACTGGTTTTTCGCATTTTCTTAGTGTGCCATTCAAAATTTCGCGGCACACTTAGATCTCGCGGCACAGAACACTGGCTGAGAATCACTGAGCTAGTCTCTTCTGGTCAGTGCTCTTTTAGTTATCCATCACCTGTTTTATGGATTAATCTACCATTTAGTTTAAGATGTTGTACATCTCTATATTTTTTTTAAAAGCAACTTAAAACACATTTATTTAATCAGGCTTTTAACTGACTCTGTATACAATTGTTAACATGTCCATAATCTTGTTGTATATTTATAATTACATTGTCACTTTGTAAAGTTCCCGATGAACATGTTATATGAAAGGCCGCACTATAAATATGTTGTAATAATAATAATATAGACCTGAAATACCAATAAATTGTATAACCCAAGCTAGAGACCTTATAAACACCACCCAAAAGCATAGGATTAAACTAGTGTCCGGCGTGCCCACCCCCACCCCCCACTTGTCAGTGATGCAGGACGGGGGCCTTACAAGGACAACTGTCTAGTCGTTCGGATGGGACAAAAAACCGAAGCCCCGTCTACACATTGACGTGCACATAACAAGATCCATTGACAGTTGGAATTCGATATAAAAGTAGTCCGTATAGTGCCGCTGTCCGGGCCAAATTTCCCTCAAAGTACACTGTATGGCGTATGCCCGTCTTCATTATGCCAGTCGGAGCAGAACAGTAGGACGTACATTAATTCCCTTTTCATTATATTTCATTTATAAACACGGCGGTCACGGGGGTTAAGTGGGTAAGACGCTGGCTCGCTAGCCTGGATGTCGGGTGTTCGATCCCTGCATTGGGCGAGAAAGTTTATTCAGATTTTCCGGCGTGGTTTCCCACTTGTCAGTGATGCAGGACGGAGGGCCTGACAAGGACAGCTGTCTAGTCGTTCGGATGGGACGAAAAGCCGAGGTCCCGTCTACACATTGGCGTGCACGTAAAAGATCCCTTGGCAGTTGGAATTCGATATAAGAGTAGTCCGTTGTGCCACTGTCCGGGCAAAATGTCCTTTAAAGGACAGTGTATGGCGTATGCCTGTCTTCATTATCCCAGTCGGAGCAGAACAGTAGGACGTTAACCCACATTTCATTTCATTTCATTTATAAACACCAACCATAAATTACCCAAAAGCTTCAGATTAAATTAAATTCATATAATTTCATTCGCAATTTCATCGAAAATCTTTACGGATATCACAACAATGATAATATGCCAGCCGGGAATTTAATAATGGGTTTTTATCTGCAACATAGAAATACATCTATAATCTCGAACAGGCGAATTTTAATCACAGCAGATAAAGTGGATTGAGTCTTTTTCGTTTTATTTAAAATCACGATTCCAATGGCGCCTCTCCAATTTGCACAATCTGCAGACAGTGATTAACACGGTTAATTGTATCAGTTAATTAGTGAATTCTATTATTACCCCCGTATTTATCTTTTAAACTGGATAATTAAAATCCTGATATCTGAACATTCCAACGTCGCAGTTCTTTTATTTGATTTCATGTAGACGAGCCTCTCTGTATTAAGGCAGATTATTGGCCCTTATAAAATCCTATTACAATTTAATTACGTCTTTAAAAAAACTGAATCGTTAATTATTTAAAATGTGGGACATTTTCCTACTTTTTTTTTTGTTTACTCATATCTCGGTTTGTCCATGATAACTAGTTTAAATGGCATGAAATGAAATGAAATGGGGTTTAGCGTCCTACTGTTCTGCTCCGACTGGGATATTGAAGACGGGCATACACCATACAGTTTCTATGAGGGAAATTTTGCCCGGACAGCGGCATTATGACCTACTCTTATATCAAATTCCAACTGCCAAGGGATCTTTTACGTGCACGCCAATGTGTACACGGAACCACCGAACGACTAGACAGCTGTCCTTGCCAGGCCCTCCGTCCTGCATCATTGACAAGGGTGAACCACGTCGGAAAATCTGGATAAACTTTCTCGGCCAATATAGTGATCGAACACCCGACCTCCAGGCTAGCGAGCCAGCGTCTTACCCATATGAACCAAGTAACCACGAATAAGTCCGACGCCATAGGTTTGTATTTGCAATCACGTTATAAGAACCAGAACGGGGCGGGCTATCCATAGAGAGTGCGGCTAACTATAGTCTCAATTGTAAATGTGGGAAAAGTGGCTTTTGTGAGTCACTAAATCGTTGCAGAATGTTCTTTTTTCTCGGATATTGGGTCTGATCTAATAATGGTCTTCTAAACTTTCAGACTGAGTCACAAAATGAGGACTATGGCTGCAAAACTTTCATTTCTTTCGTCTTCATTGACACTGAGAGAGTGTGTGTGTGTGTGTGTGTGTGTGTGAGAGAGAGAGAGAGAGAGAGGGGGGGGGGCAAAGTCCACTCGGGACTAACATATAGGGTTCGATTTTATTTCAATAATTGGCTTGCGCGTAGGGGTCTTTTAGCAGTGGGGAGGAAACCGGAGGACCTGGAGGAAACCCACGAGGTTTGACAGGCGACCCTACTCTTTGGCACGTACAACCGGGGAATCGAAACAACGCCAGTTAACTCAATGACAAACCTTATGATACAGCGTACACGCGCTACCCCCCCCCCCCCATAAAAAAAAGAAGTTCAAGACAACTGAAAACGTAAGCCAAAATCACGTGTTTCTTTCTTTATGCAACTTATATGTATATGGTATAAGCTTTCGATCAGACCATTTCCTTTTGCTAAATTGATTAAATAAAATCCACATTACTAAAAATCAGATTTCATTACTTCATCGTAAACATTCCTCTTAATAAACACCACATCCGTCCAGTCATAAGCCGAACCAAAGTCTAAAAATTCCGCGTTTTATAAAAAGACATCTGCCAGATTATTGAGCTACCGAGTCGCCATAATTAGTAAAAACTTAAATATCAAAATGGCGGCAGAAACATAACAAGGGAAGAATAATAAAAAAAACTGTCGTAGACAAAGTATAAGAAGACTTTCGTGGTATTGACACGGCTCCGACAAGGTCAAATTTAATCATACTTAAAATTTCTCCATTATTCTTTTCATACACGTAATCCTTATTTTATGATCCAGCTTAAAGAATAACTATTATCGCGAATTTCTCTTTTAAGCTTCAAGGAACATAAATGACAATCATAGCACGGTAATGACCGCCTTTCTATAAACGTTTATTTTCAGAAAAATGAGAATGGCTGAACGAAGTGAGTTATATAAAATTGAAGTTTATGTCGGTGGTTAGGACGACAATAGATTTGTTATCCATATTGTCTAGTAGGGAAGTAACAAATTACCAAAGATTACGGTTTCATGTTTATCATATAAAGCATAGTAAGTGCCGGAAGACCGCACCACACACAAAGAAAACCGATAAGACAATCCCGTGGACAAGGTACACGCTACACAGACATTGCAAGCAATAAACAGTAAATATCAAATCAAGTGAATGGATCCGGTAATCAGCCATAAGAGTCCACTGACTCCCGTCAAAAGGTACCCACCTAGTAACTCACTTTTTTGTTATTTTGAGAAAACAAAGGAAAACGTAATGAATGAATATTAAACCCCAGCTCATCTATTGATTTGACTATTGAGTTACTAGGTTTTTCTGTGGCATACTATAGGCAAATGAAGGCAGTTGCTAGCTTGTGTCATGGGTGTAACTGCTTACAAAATCAAAAGATTGGAATATCTAGTACAACAACAGGCAGCACATACCCTAGTAACTACATATTTGGTCCTAACTCAATTTTGATAGTGAGTTACTAGGTTTTGACTTTTGACGGGAGTGCACTGTACAGCCCCGGGCCTGTAGTGACACAGACTTCACTCAAAAATGAAAAATAAAACATTGGGTTATTTACAAGAAAGACCGAATAATGCGATCGGTCTTGGCGACAGTCGTGTCCTGAATTGCGTTTCTTGGTATACACGGGACCTCGGTTTTTCGTCCCATTCGACGAACGACTAGACAGTTGTCCTTGTCAGGCCCTCCACCCTACACCGCTGAACAGGGGAAACTTTCTCGGACAACACTGGGAGTGAACCCACGACCTCTAGTTTAGCGAACCAGCGTCTTACTCACTGAGCCACCGCGGCTCCCAGAGAACCATAGAAGAGGTGAAGAGAACGCGAGTGGCTAATTCAAGGGTCATAACAAAAAGGCGATTGCGCTCAAATTGTATCCCAAATGTTGTCTACTGATAATGATCAATATCCAAATTTTGAAAAAGATTCGTCAAAAATTGTGGCCTCTAGAGTGCGGATAAACAGAATTACCCTAAATTGCCCTAAATTTCTTCAACCATGGAATGAGTCGATACAGATGCTGACCAACAACAAAAGTGATCATCCGATCTGTATGAAATTTATACGCACCATTTGAATTAGTGAAACGAAGAATCTTATTGAATTTCAGCAATTTCCAATAATTACTTCTAGCATTATGTCCCTTGTTTCACTTTGTTGAACCTTGTGAACGCCCAGCCTAACGAAATTGATCATCTGATCTGTATGGAATTTATATGCATCATCAGCAATTTCCGTCAATTAATTCTAGGGTTATGGCCAATGTTTTACTTTGTTGAACCTAGTGAACGTACGAATGACAAAAGTATCATCCGTTCTGTATCATACCTTTGCGAGAGAGAGAGAGAAAGAGAGAGAGAGAGAGAGAGAGAGAGGGAAAGAGAAATGGGGTTTAACGTCTACTCGACACAAATTAGGTCATTTTGGGACTAACATATGGTTTCAATTTATTTCAATAATTCGCCTGCGTGTAGGGGTCTTTAGCAGTGGGAGGAAACCGGAGGGCCCGGAGAAAACCAACGAGGTTTGGCAGGCGACCCTACTCCTTGGCACGTACAGTTGACTCAATGACAGGCTTTATGATACAGCGCGCACAACATAACCATTCGGCCATCCAACACCCCATCACACCCTTGCGTAATATATAGATAGAGCACTCGTGCAATATCAATATATTACTTAAAGATACATTATGTAAGATTTAGATAAAGAACTAGCCATTCTTGCTATAATAGTTCGAAAATAGATAATGAAAAATGAATAATTTGAAAATTTCATTCAAATTACTCTATTGCAAACGAAGATATTAGCCATTGAAGGTTTGATAGACGTGTGCAATAATTTCAACCACCGTACTGGTTGATCGAAGCTAAGTCTCGGTCCTCCATATTTGATTAAATCAAAGTATCTCTGAACCATTCTAATCTTTTTAATATCGGAGAAATCTGATGCCATCGAGAGTTGATTAAGGCCTGGATCAGTTGATTAATGTCTAATTAATACTTTAGAAAATATTTCAGGCCTAAAGAAAGACCTGCAATAGGCAGATTTAGCTCTTGCATCATTAGAAGCCCATCTTTTTCCCATAATATCACAAAATTAATGTTGATTTAAATTGACAAATAATTCGTGTTTTCAATGTCGAAGACTTTGGATGATATTGAGTAAGAGACTTAGCTACTTTAAATTGGAATCTATACAGATTAGCAGGTTGCAAAAACAAACCAGCAAACAAGACATAATACCTGCAATAGGCAGATTTAGCTCTTGTATAATGTATGTTTAATGTCTCGCACTCGACCATGAAACTACACATAATGTTGCTACATTGCATACTTAAACCCACTTTTGTTTACGTTCGCCTGGAATGTCCGGGACTGCCACTTGTAAGGAACAAAATTATAGACTAGATCACCCAGTGTCAATGGGCGTGTGCAGAAATGTTTTTCAAGCGACGTATGACAAGATAATCCGTTTTCATGACAATCATTTTTTAAAAAAAAAAATAGACATCTTTAGGGACATGACATTCAAAAGCAAAACAAACAAAATAAAAAAAATACATATGTTTTTTTCATATATGTTTTTTTTTTTCATTTCATTTCATTTCATATATTTTTCTTTCTTGCGTTGACATTTTACATAATTCCCAGCTGTCTTGAAAAAAAAACAACATTAGCGAGATAACCATACGGCTAGACGAACATAATTATGACATGTACTAAAATATTAATATCGCTTGAACTTTAGATGTTATTTTAAATGATAAATCTATAGGTTTATGTAGATATAAACTAGCCTGTATACTCGTGCAATAACTGACGCAATGACGTCAACGCAACACCGAAGGAATTTAATCTTTTGCTGCTATCAATTTGCAATTAAATGGCGGGGCTGCAGTTCTTGTTCTGGTTCCTTATCATAATTAAAGAAGCTACACGTGTTTATATAGAAACTTACAGAACATTTATAATAATACTGCTGAATTATTTAGAGGAGCCAGGTGGCTAAGTGGGTAAAACGCTAGCTCACTAGTCTGGAGGTCGCGTGTTCGATCCCTACATTGGCGGAGAAAGTTTATCGGGATTTATCGGGATTTTCCGGCGTATTTTCCCCCTTGTCAGTGGTGCAGAACGGAGGACCTGACAAGGACAACTGTCTAGTCGTTTGGATAAGACGAAAAACCGAGAACCTGTGTATACATTGGCGTGCACGTAAAAGATCACTTGGCAGTTGGAATTCGATATAACAGTAGGTCAAAGTGTCGCTGTCCGGGCAAAAGGTCCCTCATAGCACACGTTAAACCCCATTTCATTTCATTTCGTTATTAAATCTCAAAAGAATTTATCAATTCTAGTCTAGTGTTTGTTATATGATGTGTTTTGTAATGCCATCAGCTGCCTAGTTAAAACAGAACGCCATCATTCCAATGAGGATTTTTAATAATAAAAACACACCCTAATGATTTTACGGATATGCGTATTATTTTTAATTAGAGATTAATACGTAACCGTGTTTATAATATCTCAAGTCCTTCTCAAGTTTCATAGCAAACATTTGCAATAAAGATTCCGGAAAATACACGTTCATAACATCTACAGGCCGTGTTTTATTAGTCTAGATAGACTAAACACTATAATTATTGCAGTCGTCTTTACTTGTATAGTTGGGGGGGGGGGGGGCCGAATGGTTAGCACGTGCGTGCTGTATCATACGGCCTGTCATTGAGTCAACTGGCGTGGTTTCGAATCCCCGGTTGTACGTGACAAGGAGTAGGGTCGCCTGTCCAAACTAGTGGGTTTTCTCCGGGTCCTCCGGTTTCCTCCCACTGCTAAAGACCCCTACGTGCAAGCGAATTATTGAAATAAAATTAAACCACATGTTAGTGCCGAAGTGACCTAGTTTGTGTCGAGTGGACGTTAAACCCCATTTCTCTCTCTCTCTCTCTCTCTCTCTCTCGTATAGTTGAATTTTACTACATATGCTTGCATTCGTATTTCGTGTAGCATATAGCAGATCATGACTCATGCTGGCATTTCACAATGGTTTCTTTGGGTTGTATTCCTGATTGTTTTCAAATTTGAGTGAGGTCTGTGTCACTACAGACCCGGGACTGTACAGCGCAGTGGACGCTTACGGCTAGCCCCCGGATCCATTCACTTTTTTTAAATTGTCTGTCTGCGTTTTCCTGTGTATGATGTCTTGTCAGTGTATTTTGTTTTTGTGTAAATTTTGTGTGGTGCAGTCCCCATGCACTTACTATTAGAGGGTGCTCTATTGATAATGGTAGACTATAAGTTGTCGAGACTGGATAACCTGCTCTAATACGTCAGATTCGCTCCTACGTCACTCTTTTTCTGACTTGCATTAGTGACGTAGGAACCAGCCTGACGTCATTTAGAGCAGGTTTTCCAGTCTATACGGTGTTCCTTACCAATTCCTCCATCCTGCACCACTGTCAAGAGGAAGTCACATCAGAAAATACCAATGAACTTCCACGGCCAACAACGGGACCGAATCCGAGACCCCATAGTTAGCGAACCAGCGTCTTACTCACTAATCCACTGAGGCTACCTAATGTTAGACTGGTAATGTCAGACTAGACTATTGCCTGTAGAAAACGGGTTCTTCTAATAATACCAGATTAGAGAGAGAGAGAGAGAGAGAGAGAGAGAGGGTGTTAACGTCCACTCAACACAAACTAGGTCATTTCGGGACTAACATATGATTCACTTTTATTTCAATAATTCGCTCATTAGGAACAAAGTTATTTCAGAAGGGCCTGTGAACACGAAGTGTCGCATGAAGATATTTCAGAAGGAGCAATGAACAAGCAGTGTCACGTGAAGATGCTTCAGAAGGAGCAGTGTCACATGAAGATACTTTAGAAGGAGCAGTGTAACATGAAGATACTTTAGAAGGAGCAGTGTAACATGAAGATACTTTAGAAGGAGCAATGAACAAGTAGTGTCACGTGAAGATGCTTCAGACGGGGCGATGAACAAGCAGTGTCACGTGAAGATACTTCAGAAGGAGCAATGAACAAGCAGTGTCACGTGAAGATGCTTCAGAAGGGCCTGTGAACACGAAGTGTCGCATGAAGATACTTCAGAAGGAGCAATGAACAAGTAGTGTCACGTGAAGATGCTTCAGAAGGAGCAATGAACAAGCAGTGTCACATGAAGATACTTTAGAAGGAGCAATGAACAAGTAGTGTCACTTGAAGATGCTTCAGACGGGGCGATGAACAAGCCGTGTCACATGAAGATACTTCAGAAGGAGCAATGAACAAGTAGTGTCACATGAAGATACTTTAGAAGATAGTGTCACCATGAAGATATTTCAGGAGGTAGTGTCACCATGAAGATACCATGAAGATATTTCAGGAGGTAGTGTCACCATGAAGATACTTCAGAAGGTAATGTCACCATGAAGATACTTCAGAAGGGGCAATGAACAAGTGGTGTCATCATGAAGATGCTTCAGACGGGGCAATGAACAAACAGTGTAACATGAAGATACTTCAGAAGGAGCGATGGATAAGTAATGTCACCAGGAAAATGCTCAATGACCCAGATACCCGGTAGATACTTCACAATGGACGATAGACCAGTATGGGCGCCTTGAAGATAACTCAAGGAGGAAATATGTAATCATATTGTTACCATGACAATAGCTTGAATTGGAAAAATGGACCAGCACAATGGAGATAGTTCCAGGAGAAATATTGAAGATACATCAGAAGCATGAGCTTAATATGGGGCTTTAAAGACACAAGGAATATACCAAATTGATCGTGTCCTTAATACAGGTCTCCTCTTTGTACCAGGAAACCTCCCGATAAAAAAAATGTTATAAATCATTTGCTTTCAGACGAAACCCTACTAAAAATCTTTTTACAGTAAAAAGGTTAATGGTAAAGCCTAACGGGCTGTTAATACATCTTGTAGAATTCTTTATCTCTTCCTGATATTAATAGAGTTTTTATACAATGTACTATTTGACAGATCAAAGGGTTATTATGAAGAAAGAGCGGTGTTAAAATAATATCTCCAGGGTTATTGTATCAGACGACTTATCTTTTACCAAACTTATCAATCCCACCAACTTTTCTATAAACAAATTAATACAAGAGACATATTTTACGGTGTTATAGCTTTTAGACTGAAGTAGATTATTTCTAAAACATTTTCATAAACCGCTTTAACATAACAAAAGGATTTACCCTTTCCTACATACTGATCAATGCTTTGAAGACATTTTAGGTTCAAAGGAGATTCCATTTTCAAAATCTTCCTGCCCATTATTAAATTTTGTTTGAAATATTAAACAAAACGTTTTCCTTTGTTCAGATGAGATTTTTAAGCTTTGTGTTATGAAGTAAGCGACTCGGAATAAGGTGTGTTATGGTGGCGTTACTATAAACAAATATGTCGTCAAAAACATATTGACGTTGTTGTTGGGGTGTACGGGAGGGGAGAAAGTAATTGGTGATTTTTTTCAAGGGGATGGGGTCTGACCAGGAACAGCGTCCAGTCATACAGACGAAAAGCTCAAATGCGGTACCGTGTACACGTTGGTCTGTGCGTACAAGAACCCTGGGATTGACGAAGGACAGACCCCGAGTACAATATTTCTCATAGCACACCGCTCATTAGTCCTGTCGGTACAGTAAAATAGGACGTTAAAACCCATTTGATTTTATCATCAACATTTTTCAAAACCAGTAGTTAAATCATCCACTTTAAGGGATTCATCGATACAATTGTATTTTCAAAGTAGAGGGGTTTTGCGTATTGGAAGTGAACCCCCAACCCCAAACAACCCCTCACGGAGTCTACTGGGGAAGAAATTATTAATTAATACCATATTAATTGACCCAGTTGTGTCCATTTCTAGGTCCCAAATATTAGCGATTTAGCTCCTTTAATTATCTGAAGCTATACTTATTTTAGTTAGTCGTTCGGATGGGACGATAAACCGAACTCCTGTGCACATTTTAATGCACGTAAATTCGAGTAGTATAGCGCCAATGTCCGGGCAATAGTTCCCTCATACTGCCATCTTCATTAACCCTTCTAGAGCCGAAAAGTAGGATGGTAAACCGCCATTTAATTGAATTTCGCTTTCTCTTAGAGAATTAAATATTGAAAAACAATCTAGACATATTTAAGTATTCGATCTTATGTCATAGCCGAATCAGACGTGCCTATATTAGGTTCTAACCGGGTTTCTTTCTTCCTTGTCGCGGACTCGAGTGGAGAATTTTTATTTGTTCTTAAAGACCACTTCAGCGAAAAGATTAATCATAAGTTTTTGGCTCGTCCGCTTACAGGAATAATTGTTACTTTATATTCAAATAGTGTAATAATGGATAATCAAATATACTTAATTCCGTATCGCATTATTACCACAATGTGCGGCAATTGATCGGCTATTAAATTATCAAGAAATCAATACGCACCACGTCGCTCGAAAGTGGAAGCGAAAAAAGTAGACGAAAACTTCATTTGTGTAATTGGACAATTGGGGTTCCAAATGCATTGTAAATCTTGTGGCAATACAAGAACTTGGAAGACCTTTGACATTATGGAGCAAAGATAATCGACCACAGTATGTTAACTATTATCATGGCGGCATAGATTTACAGCCTGAATTAGAATATGCAAATAACTCTAGCTATGGAAGGATTGCCAATACGTCTGATGCGATTTGGTTTAAATTGACTTGCAGTGATGGTCGTCGAGGGCTGCCGAGATGGTGGAAGGGTGGGTTGGTGAGATCTTCTTGCTTATTCTACCATTTCTGGGACCAGAAACGGCTAATCCCATTGAAGACTGGGTTGTAGTTTAATGAGGCTTGTTGGGGTGGGGGTGTGTACAGAGGGGTGGGATTGGGCGGGTCTTCAGATGCTTAATGCTATCGGTTCTAGCCACGAGACCGCTAATCTTATTGAAATTTTTTTAATTCACTTTAGATTTAGTCTGGATAGGGAGGGTTAAGTGAGGGAGCGTATATATATGCTACCAATTCTAAGCGGGGGTTGAAGGGGAAATCAGATCCCATTCCAATCACATTAGTTTTAGTCATTATCGGTTGGAATGAATAAGCAGGGGTTGGGTGGCTGTCTTTATGTTTATACTAACGAGTTTTAAGACAAGGGGGCGGGGGGTGGGGGTGGTCGGGGTCAGAGCCCCTTGAGAGCTGAATAGTAGCTTAGTTTGAATATGGACTAGATATTCTTTAAGGGGTTGGAAAACTTGGAAGGGAAACCAAATTCCATTCCGAACACATTAGTTTTAGTCGGTTGGATTGGGATTGGGTGGTTGATTTTTAAGACAAGGGGGCGGGGGTCAGACCCCATTGACAACTCAATATTATCTTAGTTTGAATGGCCTATAGACTAGATATTCTTTAAAAACAGAAAATATAGTCGTTGTCATCGTACATGGAGGATCTGACAATAATCCCGTACTGAAATAGTCTCTAACGTAATCTACACGTAAGTGGGATTCCACCAACAACCTTCCATCAAACCGCGACTGTTATAAGACTAAAATACCTAATACAAAAAAAATAGCATTTTATTAAGTTTTCCAGCCATTACTAAAAGACATGAACACTGAATCAAGCTGGTGGTGGTTAATTTTGTCATTGACATCCCACACACGCACGCAGTAAATGAAGATTACAAATGAAACCTCACATGTGCATGGTCTGGCTTTAACAGGATTATACTGACGGTATTAAGCTCTGGTGAAACTAATTCTAACCAACGTATGACGTAATGAGAGAATGACAGCTCTGTTCGGTGGCTGATATGTATGGACGTTTCATCAATATTCACATTGGATATTATTCTCTCCCAAATTCATAAACAGCAAGACATTTTCGCCGATAAAAGACAAACGAAAACTATACAATCGAGCATTTAAAGGATGCAGTCCACGATTTTACAGGGCGACAAATAAATAAAATAAATATAAATAGATTTAAGTGTCTAAATTAAACGCCAAAATATATGTGTGAAATAGCTTTATTTAAAATACAGATGTGACGTCATCCTTTGATATTGGCGGACCATTATTTCACATAATAGTACGGGCAATGTGCCAAGCGTACATTATTTATACTAGTTAAAATTTTGGACCCGCGTGACGTATTTCATTTCAAAGCAAGTGCGAGTGTCTGTATTTTAAGTTGTTTAATGATCTCGAGCTTAAAGGCTCAATACCACTCTTGTTGTAACTGAATAATATGTCCCAATCTTTATTCTGGTCAACAAATTGTACTATTTTACAATATTTCAATTAATTGATGATACAAATTTCATCTTAACACGCCTTATTTAAAATTTTTGAAAAATTCAACATAATGGTTTGAAACGTCTAACGTAAACCTTTTCAAATGAAACACAATGGACAAGTAAAATAGGATTTAATGGATAATTTACACCACAGGTAGGACACTAACACATCTAGTACTTAGAATAAGGCTATTTTTTATTTTCTGGAGCTGTCAAGCCAGCAAGAGTGTTATTGTCCCTTTAAGATATTGCTCTCGACTAGTAAACCACACCTAACGTCCGCTTCCACTGAAGTGAGCCGACAATTTCATTATTATATGAAATTTATTTACATGCGTGATTGATGGATATAAAAGATTGGTACATGTATTGGATAACCCTTATATAACACTGATGGAAACAGGAAAAAACAAACACTCACTAGAAATTACAGAAATGAAATGAAATGGGGTTACGTCCTACTGTTCTGTCCCGACTGGGCTAATAAGCCACCCCGGCTCCCAGTCTTTCACCTCGAATTATTCGGTTTTATTCACTAAAATATACTATTCAAAAAAAGTAGGGGATATTTGATTTTTAAGTGTTATTAAAGTCACCTAATGAAACTGACGAAGAAACAAATGACAAAATGAAATGAAGTTCACATTCATCGATTTATTCCAAATGATTTTTAGACTAAGTAAGGCACAGACTGACCATTATAAGGGTAAAATGATACCCGGGGTCAAACAGCAAAGTTACCACAGCATCACAACCAAGTCAGTAACGGGTAAATCCTCCTCTGTTTGCCAAACAAGCATTGATCCGACGTGGCATACTCCTAATGAGACGTCTAAGGTCATTTTGGTCCAGATTGTCCCATTCCTGTTGCAACGAAGCAGCAAGTTCTTGGACATTGGCAGGACGTTGTTGACGTTGACGTAACCTCTGTCCAAGCATGTCCCAGACATGCTCGATGGGGGAGAGGTCGGGACTCAGTGCTGGCCAAGGTAATGTGGTGATGTTCTGTTGTTGGAGGTAACCTGTAACGATCATGGCCCTGTGACATCTTGCGTTGTCATCCTGGAAGATGAAACGGCGGCCATGACGTCGTGCGAACGGCACAACATGGACTGCCAAGATGTTGTCCCGGTAATACTGACCTGTAACACGCCCTGCAACAACATGTAACGCCGTTCTTCCAGCAACAGTGATGCCTCCCACACCATAACAGAACCACCCCCAAATCGATCATGTCTGATGACGTTAACGTCTTGGAAGCGCTCGTTTCGACGACGCCACACCCTCCTACGTCTGTCCAAAAAATCAACAGTGAACCTTGACTCATCTGAAAACATCACATTGCTCCAGCGTCGATTATCCCAGTGTTGACGATCCCTACACCAACGACGTCTTGCCTGAATGTGATGATCTCTCAAACAAGGGATCACGCGAGGACGTCGGGCGCGAAGGTGACCCCTATGCAGTCGATTCCGAATCGTCTGGCCACTCACTCTCACACCAGTGTCTGTTTGAAGACGAGCGCTGATCTGATTTGCTGTGATGACACGATTTCTCAAGGCCAAGGTACGGATAAATCGATCCTGGGCTTGAGTTGTCGCCCTTGGTCGACCTGAGCGTGGTCTGTCCTGTACAGATTGTGTATCACGGTATCTGGACCATAGCCTGCTTATGACAGACTGAGAAACATTCATCGTCCGCGCCACAACCGCCTGTGTTGTGCCGATCTGTAGCATGCCAAGGGCACGTAACCTTTCATTTTGGGTAAGCCGACGCATATCAAAATTTGTTTTCTGGTCACTAAAACAATTAAACTGATGTTTCCACCCTGGAATTCAATGCCACAATGACTGTAACATTCAAAGTCAGAGTCGTGCAAATCTTGGGTTGGACCCCATGATGATCCCAAGCATCACATGCATTCCATGCGGTAGCTATTGGTGCGTTTGGGCGTCACATGTAACTGGAAATGTTTCTTCTGTTAGGTTCTATAGTGACTTTTTTCGTAGTCATTTGCATATTTTAGTATTATGCCCCCAAAATCAAATATCCCCTACTTTTTTTGAATAGTATATATCTTGTCCCAAGTTTACAAAACATTCTCAGGCTTGAATTAAGAATTTACTCAAAACTGTTTACTTTTTTTTAACTAAAATATAGCCCTTTATAAAACTTCTGCTGTTTTCATGCACCAAATACATCAATAAGAAACTAAGTGCAAAGTTTTGTGTACCTGGATCAAAGATATTTTTCATAAACAGTGATTGAAAATTGAGTAAATTCTTAACTTAAGTCTGAGAATGCTTTGTGAACTGGGGGCCTGGAACCGCTCCTTTAAATAGATGAAGGGAAATGAAGTTTGACGTCCTAATTTTCTACAAGATCTGTTGGTTCTGAAAAGTAGGGTCTTAAACCCTATTTCATAACATTTCTACTCGAGCACACGTCATACAAAAATGAAATGAAATGAAATAGGGTTTAACGTCCTACTGTTCTGCTCCGAACTCTGCTAATAAGGCGGCCATGCGCCATACAGTGTGCTATGAGAGAAATTTTGTCCGGATAGCGGTACTACGGCCTACTCTTATATCGAATTCCAACTGTCAAGGGATCTTTTACGTGCACACGGGACCTCCGGTTTTCGTCCCATCCGAACGACTAGACAGCTGCCCTTGTCAGGCCCTCCGACACGTCATACAGTGTGCTATGGTGGAAATAAAAGGCCCTATTTAAAGATACATTATGGAAGATTAGATAAAGAGCTGACAGTTCTCACTATATAAACTAGATAATGTAAAGGAAATATGCTGAAAATTTCAGTCAAATTGATCCACTCTGAACCGAGATATATAGCGTTTGAATTTTAGACCTAGCCTCGATCATCATTACTAAAGTCGGTACGATAAAAAAAATAGCTTCGAATATCCATTTTTGGATTAAAACATCAATGAGCGTTGAGCAGCAAATCTGATTCAAATCCAGGGAAAATCCGACACATAAGATGGCATCGAGAGTTGATTGAGGCCTTTTTATGTTAATAAATGTCTAATTATTAGTTTATTTACTATTTCAGGCCTAAAGAAAGACCTGCAATAGGCAGATTTAGATCTTGTATAATGTATGTTTAAGATTTCATTTGATTAACGTTTGGGTCGTCAAATACTATACATTATGTTATCCCCGCGTGGGAGGAATCGAGACTAGCAACACCTGTCATCAACATTTGGCCGTCCAAATAATATGTACTAATAACGCGCGTGCTATAAAAATGTGTCATAAAATACAGAGCTTGATTGTCTGGTATTTTAACAACAGATAAAATCAGCCTTGAAATTTCACCAACAATTAATTACACAATCGACGCTTTCATCAAACCAAAGGGCATTTTATTCTAACTCAACTCCTATAGCCTAGATTCAATCTACGTCTTAAACAACGTAATCGTCAAGACGACATTACATAGTCTTATAAGAAAATAAAAATCGATTGGAGAGAGGCTGCAAATATCAACTTATTACGACACACTCGCTACTTGTAAAAAAATAAAAATTAATTTACAGTAAAAGAGAGGATTGAAACCTAATGTTACCATGACAGTAAAGAGAGGTTTTTTAAACCGTCCATCACCGTTATTAAGTTGTTGTTTTGAATACGCTAGTGGGTCTACTTCAAATACGCTTGAGCAGTACAGAGGATATCGCTTTCCCCATTTGATTGTTGATTCCTTTTTATTTATGTCGTTGAATCATTATTTATATTTTTATAATTTAAAAGGATCCACGCTCAACAGAATCACAACAGACGTGGTAGAAGTAAAGATCGGTTAATATGACAACGTTTCGGCTATAAATAGTAAAGATTGTTTAATATGACGATGTTTCGGGTATAAATACTTCTACCAAGCCTGTTGTGATTCTGTTGAGACGGGGATCCTTTAAATTATATATTATTCTACTACTTCGCCCCGCCGGTATCATCATCTTTTGATCCAGTCTCCACACAGATGTATCAGCCTGTTCAGCTTTAACTACTTATTAAGGGAGTGTTGCCGTACCCTTTCCTGTTCCCTTATTTATATTTTTGTATGTCCAATAAAGAGGCGGGGATCACGTGGCTAAGTGGGTAAGGCGCTGGCTCGCTAGCCTGGAGGTCGGGTGTTCGATCCCTGCATTGGCCGAGAAAGTTCATCTCGATTTTCCGGCGTGGTTTCCCCTTGTCAGTGATGCAGAAAGGAGGGCCTGACAAGGACAGCTGCCTAGTCGTTCGGATGGGACGAAAAACCGAGGTCCCGTGTACACATTGGCGTGCACGTAAAAGATCCCTTGGCAGTTGGAATTCGATATAAGAGTAGGCCGTAGCGCCGCTGCCCGGGCAAAATTTCCCTCATAGCACACTGTATGGCGTATGCCCGTCTTCAATTAGCCCAGGTTAGGTGCAGAAGAGTAGGACGTTAAACCCCATTTCATTTCATTTCATTTCCAATAAAGAGGCATTTACGTTTTGGCGATCTTTTTTCCAGAATATTTACTGTCAAATAGTGGTCACATGGGTTATCCCACCTTTGACCACATATTGAATCTTGTGCAACATATTTACTGTTCTGTCAGTCAGTTTAGTCTATTTCAGAGAAATAGGTTATTCAAAATATGGATGCACTTAACAGACTAATGGAAACAGGCCTATGTTATTCATTGTGTTATGTGGGACATTTTGCTCGGACAGTGTCATCCCACCTACTCTTTCCATCGTCTAATGTTGTTTTACATGCTAGGTTGAAAGATACCCAAAACTCGAACCTAGAACTACTTAACAAAGTAGGGACAGCCACACCCATGACACTTTCTTTAGTAATTTTACCCCGTCGAATTATATAATATGTAATTCTACGCGAGAATGGTAAATGAACTTGCAGAAATATTGTTATTTGTTATGAGGTATAATTACACAGTATGTGTTTTTAATAAAAATAAATACACTTATATGGATATACTACTTCTGAATTTTATTAACATGCTACGTTTCGATACACATACAGATATCGTTATGTTTGGTTTCTACCTGTTGTCTATATATTACATCTTTCATCTTGTTAATCAATTTTGTTGTTATTGTTTTATCTGCTATATGGCTCCCCAGGTGTTCATCTATATATTGCATCACATTTTTGTTAATTAATCATTATTTGCTTGCTAACGATACCTGTATGTGTATTGAAACGTAGAATGTTAATAAAATTGAGAAGTAGTATATCCATATAAGTGTGTTTATTTTTAGTAAAATCTATTTCTGTATGTCTTATAAGGATTATGTTTTTTTAGTGTTATTTTACCAATTTATGTAAATTAATTTCATGGTAATTTTACATGTACTCATTTACAGACACATAAATTTACGTTGGATGTATAATAGCTAGTTACATTAGAGGTAAAGTTACATTATATACAGACAGTGAAATAACATGCATTGTTAAAATACAGTTATAACGATGGCAATATTTCTGCCAGCTTAAAAAGGGTAAAAATACATAATGATTTTTTACAGTGTAGTCGTCGAAAAAACGAGGTCCCGTGTACCGGTACATATTCTAGTGCATGCAAAAGAACCCTTGACGGTTGGAATTCGAAATTTAATTAAAACAAAGAACTACGTTGATACACCCGGGGTATTTTAAATTGGCATATATGCAGAATTGATCTATTTCTACAGGCCAACTCAATTTTCGTCACGGTCGCTGAGTATAGAGCACGTGATTGTTTGCGAGATTGGCCTTAAGGTTAGAGATAGGGTAAGCGTTTGGGCAAGGTCCACGGCTAGGGTTAGGGTTGGGATTAGTGCTAGCCCTGTTTACTTGTGACTTTTGAGCAAAATTAAAGTTGGCTTTATCAATTAGATCTACCCTGTATGCAGAATTTGGGACAGATCAGGAGCCCAGATGTATAAAATTAAAACAAGTGGTTTTTGCGGGGTTACGATAATTCTGTACGACTATGGATATTAAAACTGATTGCGGTTGGTTAAGGTTGATGTTGGTGAATCTTTAAAAAGATGAAGAGAAAATAAGAAGCTTTCGATCAAAAAACATTCCATGGGAAGTAGATTGCCTACTAGTTGTCAAGGAAACCAAATACATGCACATGCTTCTGCCCGAGGATGTGGTGAAAGATCACGATCCACTTTATGAGCTGGTTTAATAGTGAATATTATAAGAAAGTGTTACAAATGGCGACGAGCAATCAGACTGTTATATAATTTAGTTTAAACAATATTTTATTCAATGAGAGAGAGAGAGAGAGATCGGAGAGAGAGAGAGCGAGAGAGAGAGAGATTATCCCCGTCTATCTTCATATTCTTTAATAATGACGGTAAATCTCTTTTAATTCTGGAAACAAAAATTCAAATGTTATTCATAAAATCATTTCCGAAAATCAATCGTCTAGAGAAAGAGAGGGGGGGGGGGAGAGTGTGTTTTAAGGCCAACAAATCAGGTAATTTTGGGACTAACATATGTATCAAGTACAAGGCCTAGATCTAGGGGGGGGGGGCAACTTGTACAACATGTGAAGAAAGAATATCCTTAATATTATTTCCGTTTAATTGGATGCTCCCTATACAAGCGGTTTCGAATCCCCGGTTGTACGTGACAAGGAGTAGGGTTGCCTGTCCAACCTCGTGGGTTTTCTCCGGGTCCTCCAGTTTCCTCCCACTACTAAAGACCCCTACGCGCAAGCGAATTATTGAAATAAAATTAAACCATATATTAGTTCCGAAATGACCTAGTTTGTGTCAGGTGGACGTGAAATATCTCTCTCTCTCTTTCTCTCCCTCTCTCTCTCTCCCTTTCTATCTATCTATCTATCTATCTCTCTCGCTCTCTCTCTCTCTCTCTCTCTCTCTCTCTCTCTCTCTCTCTCTCCCTCCCTCCCCCCCACTCTACATGCCCCCCACCCCCGGACTCGTACGCTACTGTCTGTGGGTTTGTTTACATTACGTTATTGATTTTTAATGCTGACAGGTTAAACCTGGATCCGGACAAAATGCCCACGGACAAAATGGCTAATCACTAGATTAGTATTAAAACATCACTTCCCTGTTCGTCTTCTGACATTAAGTCTTGACTTCAAGTTCTAGTTTGGTCCTGAATGAAATATGTAACATGTGTGTGAAATAGCTTTATTTAACGTCCGCTTCCACCGAGTGATATCGCAGAACATAATATGTGACGTGCGTGAAAGGGCTTTATATAATGTCCGCTTCCATGTGTAACATGGTGTATGGTCGGATTATAATGCACATCGTGTAGTAATATCACATCAAGAGGTCCTTCCACCTGGAAATATAGGATTAAATATCTTTGGAACATGATTAAAGGATTATCGGCAGGTTGTAAGCAACATCAAAGTTTAATCTGGAGATAATCTGGATGACACGTGTGTGAGTGAGATTAAAGATAAGGCGAGATTGTATCTATTAGAAAATTAAAAAATAATACTCATAGAAACCATTCCATTCAATCATTGTGAAACGTAGAAAGATGTTGTGCTTGTAGTAAGGCGGGACGATTTACCCAAAACTAGCCAATACCACCCAATACCACCGGAATACCAATCAAATATCACCACATACTACCCACTACTACAACATAATGGTGCAAAATGAGCATATTACTTGATTCTTTTTAAAAAATAGTGAGATATATCGTGGGGAATGTACTGCAAATGTGATTAACGATGTCTGGCTCTTCTATTTGCCTTCCTATATCACCCAAATCAAGCAAATAATAACCCAAAACTACCAAATAATAACCAAAAAACTACCAAATATTATCAAATTCAAATCTAATATCGTCAATTAGCAGTACACCAGTAAATATTCGATAATTTGCAACCATTTAGCGCAGAAAGAATACCAGGCTTTCCACCGTCCATTTAATGCATATATTCCACAGGTAGGTTCGGCTTCCGGATTGAAGTAATAATAGACCTGAGAAGTCCACATGGTACTGGGAACCGCCGTGGCTTACTAACTAGGAGATTCAGGGTTCGCTCCAGCTGATAGCCGTATATATGGGACGTTCGGATGGGACGAAAACCTATATCTCAAAAGGCACCTTTAATCAAGGGGATGAAAGCAATTAATTCTCTTCCTTGCCCACCCATTCCAACCTTCTCTTCTCATCTTTTGTTTTTACCTTTCTCGTCCACTCATTTCCACCTTAATTCTCGCCTTTGCCCACCCATTCCCATCTTATTTATCTTCCTCGCCCACCCATTCCCATCTTATTAATCTTCCTCGCCCACCCATCCCCACCTTAATTCTCTTTCTCGCCCATCCATTCCCACCTTCTCTTCCTCGCCCATCCATTCCCACCTTAATTCTCCTCCTCGCCCATTCATTCCCACCTTAATTCTCCTCCTCGCCCATTCATTCCCCCCTTAATTCTCTTCCTCGCCCACTCATTCTCACCTTAATTCTCTTCCTCGCCCATCCATTCCCACCTTAATTCTCCTCCTCGCCCATCCATTCCCAGCTTAATTCTCCTCCTCGCCCATCCATTCCCACCTTAATTCTCTTCCTCGTCCACTCATTCCCACCTTAATTCTCTTCCTCGCCCATCCATTCCCACCTTAATTCTCTTCCTCGTCCACTCATTCCCACCTTAATTCTCCTCCTCGCCCATCCATTCCCACCTTAATTCTCTTCCTCGTCCACTCATTCCCACCTTAATTCTCTTCCTCGTCCACTCATTCCCACCTTAATTCTCTTCCTCGCCCACCCATTCCCACCTTAATTCTCCCCTTCGCCCATGTGGTCCATGTGGGATGGGTTCTTACAAATAAATACATGATGCATGTATTCCAAAATGCTACATATATATAATATACAGGAATTGAACATTTTAATCATTGTTTCTATGGTTACATGTGTAGTACGAGATAGAAGACTTTTGCCCGGTTAGCGGCGATTCTGCCAGCTCCCCTTGTGTCACTTGTGTGTAGGGATCTTTGACAGTGGAAAGAAATCAGGGGACCTGGAGAAAACCCACAATGTTTAATATCCACAAACTAGGTCATATCGGGACTAACATATGATTCTATTTTATTTCAATAATTCGCTTGCGCGTAAGAGATCTTTAGCAGTGGGAGGAAACCGGAAGACCCGGAGAAAACCCACGAGGTTGGAAGACGACCCTACGCCTTGTCACGTACAACCGGCTAATCGAAACCACGCCAGTTGACTCAATGACAGACCTTATGAAATAACGTACACGCACTAACCTTTCGGCCATCCACCCCCCCCCCCCACCCCAACAAACAAGAACAATAACAACAAGAACAAGATTACCGACTGCATGAAACCAGTTTTGGATTCAGAAACATCCTGGCGTGTTTAAACATTTAGTTTAGGGATAATGTAGGTGTCTGTAGACAACTATTGATAACCCACGTGCGTCTGACTTGACTATTCCTTTGAAGAAGTCTCTAGAATTCACTATCTGTTAAACATGCGTTATGCAAGAGGTAAATTTGCCTTTAGCGTTGGGAGGAAACCGGAGAACCCAGCGAAAACCCACAAGATTGGACAGGCAACCCTACTCCTTGTCATGTACAACCGGGGATTCGAAACCACAATGACAGGCCTTGTGATACAGCGCGCAATTAGTTTTTCTGCAGTGTTCTGCTATGTACTGGGCCCTGTTTCACGAAATTTTAACTAAAGATAAAATCCAAATTTTAGTAGATACTTCAATTTTGATTGGCTAAGCACTAAAATCAATCTAATATTATCCAATCAAATTATTAAAATTTGGATTTTATCTTAGCTAAAATTTCGTGAAACAGGTCCCTGGTTAATTGGGAATAATAAAATCGTGAGTCATGACGTACCGTTATGTAACATATTGGTCCAGTTTGGAGCTCTGTTTTAAGCGTAATGCTTTTGTAACGCAGTTAGCTATTGGTTGTTAATCGGACCATTGACCAGTCATAATTTGGAACAGAAATTTGCTTCCCTTAAAGCAGTGTTTAGTGGGATTAGGTATAATCAAATGAAACACTGCGAGGAGTACGTTGAGTGGCTGCTTAATACAAATTATACTGTACGTTTGTTGCTTGCAATGTTAGTGTAGTTCGTGTGTCATTGTCGAATCGGGTTTGTTTGTGTAGTGCGGTCCTCATGCACTTACTATAATAGTTCTCATTTCTAATTTATTTACTGACATTGCGTTTTTAAAATAAACTACGTAAATTGAAGAAGAGAAAACTGATCTGGCTATAAATAGAAGATACATTAAGGTGACTTCAAGGTGCAATCTTTAACGGAATTAATTGAATTGGACAGAACAGTTGTGTACGTAATTGGTAAATGAAATGAAAATAGAGTTTAACATACTATTTTCTGTACTAGGTTTGCTAATGAAGACAGGCATACGCAATGTAGTGAAATGAAATAAAATGAAATTGGGTTTAACGTCTTACTGTTCTGCTCCGACTGGGCTAATGAAGTTTCAATGACTCGATGACAGCCCTTGTGTTCGAAAATGTGTTAAACCAATCGACCACCTACTGCCCCTATAATTGTATTAAATGAAATGAAATGGGGTTTAACGTCCGAATGAGCAAATGATGACGGGCTTACGTCATACAGTGTGCTATGAGAGAAATATTG
This sequence comes from Patella vulgata, assembly GCF_932274485.2. Taxonomy (NCBI): domain Eukaryota; kingdom Metazoa; phylum Mollusca; class Gastropoda; family Patellidae; genus Patella; species Patella vulgata. The sequence goes on along the minus strand of NC_065885.2, from coordinate 5,108,933 downwards.
CCCGGGCAGCGGCACTACGGCCTACTCTTGTATCGAATTCCAACTGTCAAGGGATCTTTTACGTTCACGCCTATGTGTATACGGGGACCTCAGTGTTTCGTCCCACCCGAACGACTCGACAGCCAGCTGTTCTTGTCAGGCGCTCCGTCCTGCACCACTGCCAAGGGGGGGGGGGCACGCCGGAAAACTTTATCGGCCAAAACCGGGATCGAACACACGACCTACAGGCGTCTTATTCACTAAGCCACCATAATGTAGTGTGCTAGTGGGGTAATTTTGCCCAGATAGTGGCATTTTCGCGCTTTCTACTCATTGAAATCTGACTTTCGGCGGTTAATCGTACGGATGGGACGAAAAACTGAGGTTTAGTGTACTTGTTGGAGTGCACGTAAAAGAACCATTGGTACATCGATGAGGGAACACCACAGTTCACTGCATGACGTATGTCTATTTTCATTTTCCCGGTTGGTGCAGAAAGAAAGGCGTTAAACCCTATTTCATGTCTTATTATACATATGCGTCCAAAGAGGCTAAATTTATTTGTTAAGGCCAACTCAATTTTCGTCAAGGTCACTGAGATGTAAATACGGTTAGGGCACGTGATTTTAGGTTAGGTTTAAGAATTTGGGGGAGAGGTTAAGTCTTCACAAAAGCACTGACCTAGGATGATGAAAATTTGGTTCGTGATATTTCCAAATATCTTTGACCAAACTTATAGTTGGCCTTATCAATTAGATGTAACCCTTCCAAACAGCATGGGATGAGAGCTGGGGGGGGGGGTGTCCGAATGGATAGCACGAGCGCGCTGTATCATAAGGTCTGTCATTGAGTCAACTTGCGTGGTTTCGATTCCCCAGTTGTACGCGACAAGGAGTAGGGTCGCCTGTCCAACCTCGCGGGTTTCTCCTCCGGTTTCCTCCCACATCTAGAAACCCCTACGCGCAAGCGAATTAGTGAAATACAATTGAACCATATGTTAGTCCCGAAATGACCTAGCTTGTGTCGAGTTGACGTTAAACCCTCTCTCTCCCCCCCCCCCCTCTCTCTCTCCCCCCTCTCTCTCTCTCTCTCTCTCTCTCTCCAAAGATCATTGGCATGTCATATTTAAGATCACCGACGGCGCCGTCACTCGTTGTTCCTTCATTTAAAACTAGATACATCTGTTAATTTCATTAAGTTAATAGACGCTGTCAATCAAATCTCACGACGTCTTCCGTTTTAATTAAATGCCGCCTGAGACAACCTTTATTAAGGTGGCAAATTATGTCACTTCAGTAGTCAGAATTTCTAGTAAAGGTTCCCGGCGGTATTGATTTAAGGTTGTTATTTTGAACAGTTATGGCCATTTTCGTCTTTCACTGAAAATACTTCTCTTTTGGTGTCTCCTATATAAATCACTTCAGGCTCCACTACTAAATCTGTATGAATTATTTCGACATAAGTATTGTCAATGGGTCCGTGTGTGTTGAAGAAGATTTTTTATTTGTATTTAAATTACGGATTAAATTTATTTACATGTTTCGGACAATACTTAATTTTACACGATTGAATCCACTGATAAAACCTGGCACTTAGTATGACGTCATCGCCGCCATCTTAGAATAGAAGTACCTCAATCTATTTACAATTTACATGTTTCGGACAATAATTTTACAGGACTGAATCTACTGACAAAACCAGGCACTGAATAGGACGTCATCGCCACCATCTTAGAATTGTGAGGTCTTATCGAAAATAGAAGTACCTCAATTAATGCGCAATCATCCGAGGAACAAACATGCCAACTTTCATGTTCATGGTATCTGAATTGGAGGAGCCGTGGGATCTTTGCGAAGAGCTTCGCATCCAAGAAAAACAACAGCTGGTTCCAAAACAAAATAATAATATCCACAGTTTATACTTTCAAATATCATAATATCCACAGTTTATACTTTCAAATATAATTTTACCACAGAGAGCATTGCTACGATAGATGCGTAATGAAGGTTTCAACAATCGAAAGTGACGAACGCAAAAGGAAGACACGAGTTATCCCTCTATATAACTGACTGAAGTGAAGATTGATAACAGATACACAGGCCAATTTCTACTCACTAATAATTCCTTCTAATTATATAGAAGGATAACTCGTGTTTTTCCTTTTGCGTTCGTCACTTTCGATTGTTGAAACCGTCATTACGCATCTATCGAAGCAATGATCTCTGTGTTAAAATTATATTTGGAACGTGTTTAACGAGTTCTATCACATATGTGATAATGACTGACACCAATATAGTCCTTTAAAACAGTGATGGCAGACAGTTAGTATTTGTGCTGATCGTTCATTCATCTCTGCTGCTAACTTTATTTCAAACTCTTTACCACAAAGTATAAAAACGGTGACATTTAAAAGGAACTTAAAAACAGAACTATTCCGACAGTTATTCTGTTAATGACTTTAATGAAACTAATTTGCGTCAATGAGCAGCCATTTGGTTGGGATTCCAGCGCTATATAAAATGATGGTTATTATTATTATATGACTAAACGCCTTCCTTTGCCTAGTTCTCCATCCTGTCTTACTTACAAGGGGGAAACCACTCTGAAAACTGTCTCAAACCGAGAAGCCAGCGCCTTACTTACTATGCAATCGTGGCTCCCTTCCCTTTAAGCAAACAAAGTGGCTATTGTTACGAGTCTGAGCCAAGTTTAGAACGAATCCCAAAATGGCTGCCAATCTTCGAAAAAGGAGCAGTATTGTCAACGTTTTCAGAACTGAAGGCAGCAATTAAGAGATGGGAAGGGTTAGGGTTAGGACTATTTTTACGACTATTCAGTTTTTAACTTCGCCGATGGAGGGCTGTGAAAGCATCGTCGTAAAAATAGCCTGAGGACTATTTTTACGACTCGTCGTAACAAGAGCCACTGCCTTTAGCAAAACTAGACATAAATATCAATACCAGCAACTATGGCATAATCAAATTAATGAAAGCTCTAAAATGTGCAAACTATCTTTAAGTCTATGTTTGGATTCGAAAAGTATTTACTTCAACCTGCCATTGCTAACTTGATAATTCCAATTTGTAAATATCGTTGCAGAAGCCATAAGTTGCTAATCCAATTAGGTATTTTTCTTAAAAATCGCCAGAGAAGACCGGATTTTCACCTCTGTAACTACAACAACTTGAGAGACGAATATCATTATCCTTTTGAATGTCAGTTCTTTAAAACGGACAGAAGTAAATACATTGCTACAAAATATGTGATGCGTTGGATCGCCGTATCATAAGGTCTGTCATTAAGTCAACTGGTGTGGTTTCGATTCCCCGGTTGTACGTGACAAGGAGTAGGGTCACCTGTCCAACCTCGTGGGTTTTCTCCGGGTCCTCTGGTTTCCTACCACTGCTAAAGACCCCTACGCACAAGCGAATTATTGAAATAAAATTGAACCATGTGTTCGTCCCGAAATGACCTGGTTTGTGTCGTCGAGTGGACGTTAAACCCCATTTCTCTCTCTCACACAAAAATGTAAATAGACCACCATCTTTAAAGATGAGCAACTTATTCAATAATGAGGAGTAAATCTTAAATTTATGTCAATTTGTCAAACTTATTCTTAGACGTTTTAAATAAATGAAATGAAATGCGGTACCTCCGTCCTGCATCACTGACAAGGGGGTACGTTTTGAATAACCAGGTTATTATTCTGGACATGATTATATTGTATAATATACACTGTTTATTTCATTGTCGATAATATAATGTGAATATATCTTAAACATGCATTATGTCGACAGATGTCTAGTCCTTCGGATGAGACGAAAAACCGAGGTCCCGTGTATACATTGGAATGCACGTAAAAGATCCCTTGGCAGTTGGAATTCGATATAATAGTAGGCGATAGTGCCGCTGCTCGGGCAAAATTTCCCTCAGAGCACACTGTATGGCGTATGCCCGTCTTCATTAGCCAGTATAGGAGCAGAACAGTAGGACGTTAAACCCCATTTTATTTGCATTATGTCAGAGCTAAATCTGCCTATTGCATGTATTTCTTTAGCCCTGAAATGTTATCTAAATTATTTATTAGACATTAATTAACTTATCCAGACCATAATCAACTCTCGATGTCATCACTAACCTACGATATTTACTGGATTACAATCCGATCTGCTGCTCAACTCTCATTGGTGATTAAATCGAAAATGGATAATCGAGACTATGTTTTTTTTTAGTCGTACCGACTTTAGTAATGATGATCGAGGCTAGGCCTAAAATTCAATCACTAAATTCCCTTTACATTACATAGTTTTTAACTATTATAGTTAGAATTTCCGGCTCTTTATCTAAATATATCTTAATATTATTTATTGTAACTTGCTATTGTTAATACCATTCATGTAACTTCATAGAATTTTTTTTTTTTTTTTTTTGAATAAAGACCCCTACGCACAAGCGTGGTATCGAAATAAAATTGAACCATATGTTACTCCCGAGATGACCTAGAGTTTGTATCGAGTGGACGTTAAACCCCATTCTCCTGGACCTCTGGTTTCCCCCTACTGCTAAGGTCCCCCTACGCGCAAGCGAATTATTGAAATATAATGGTACCATATGCTAGTCCCAAAATGACTTGGTTTGTATCAAGTGGACACGAAAAACAATATTTCCGTCTCTATGGCTTACTCTTTTCGCAACACAACATTACTATAACACCAGCTGCTCTACGTCGAAGTAGACGTGTAATATTGTAATACTATGGTCCTTACGACCATATTTTATCTTTCACTAATTATTTGGTTCACACTTTCAAATCCCCAGGGGCGGATCCAGGAATTTTTGCAGGACGGGGTTTGCCAGGTTCCTGAGACAATGTATCTCCCCACCCCCCACATGGTCTCTATCGCCTTTTTGGCGTATATGCATACACATTGAGCTTTTTATTATGAATTAATACAATGACATTGTGATTCAATTTCATGGATGCAAAGCATTAATTGTGATATCACATAATGTCTATATCATTATCTCGTGCTTTGAGTGCCCATCCTATCCCACATCTGAGGATAAAGCACACGGCCGAGAAACTTTTCTCATAAAAAGTGTTGATTTACAAAAATATTTATGTAGCTGAGCAGGGGGTCGACCCCCCCCCCCCCCCCCCTCTGGATCCGCCCCTGGAATCCCACGTATGAATTGAATGATATATTTATATATATAAAAAACAGCGATATCTTGGTAAAATCCTTACCATTGCCAAAATATCCATCAAATACTATCTTGTTTATGACGTGTGTTTGGTAGACCAAATAAGGTAATGTTCTCCTCTGTCTTCGGGATATGGGGATGTTTCTTCCATATTTGGGAAGGAAATTAACGTCAAGGTCAGTCTATGAAATAAGGGGGTTATAAAAGAGGGTTTTGAGCGAAATTCAGCAGAACTCACCCAGATATTCCGAGCAGCTACCACCTATGCTTTATTGAGAACGAGGAACATAGAAGCCTTGCAAGCAGTTTAATAGTAAAGCTGTAGAAACAAACTAACGTGTAGTTTTATTTACGATCACAAAGAAAACACAACATGAAAGTCCGATATTATTACAGACGTGCGCTATTTTAGCCTTTTTATTTATTGTATTTACGGACTGCATGATTTTGATTGCCCTTTAGGATAGAAGCTCTATTCGTTTATATAACTATTTCAGTCTGAATTGCGATTGCATCTTCTTCTCGTCTAGGCCATATTGTTTAACATTCTCGAATCTTCAGCAAGCTACGTGATTGTCCTTAAATGCTAGCTTTATTAATTTGGTCTGAACTGAGATTCTATCTTTTCAGCAAATTCTATAGTTTAACATCCTGGATTCCAGAGAGAGAGAGAGAGATGGAGTTCAACGTCCACTCGACACAGGCTAGGTCATTTCGGGACTAACATATGGTTAAATTTTATTTCATTAATTCACTTGCACATAGGGGTCTTTAGCAGTGGGATGAATTCGGAGGACCTGGAGAAAACCCACGAGGTTGGACAGGCGACCCTACTCCTTGTCACATACAACCGGGGATCCACTCGACACAAACTATGTCATTTCGGGACTGACAATATTCGCTTGAACGTAGGAGGAATCGATGGACCCGGAGAAAACCCACGAGGTTAGACAGGCGACCCTACTCTTTGTCACGTATAACACGTCATTTGTTTCAATGACTCGCCTTAGACCTTTCGACCACCCACCCCCAAACATTCGAGAACGCGGAATCTATTTTATGATCTGAAATGAAATGGGGTTTAACGTCATATAGTGTGCTATTATGGAAATTATGCCCGGGTTGTGGCACTATGGCCTGCTCTTATATCGAATTCCAACTGTCAGGGGGTCTTTTACGTGCACGCCAATGTATAGACGGGACCTCGGTTTTTCGTCTCATCCGAATGACTAGACAGCTGTTTTTGTCATGCCCTCCGTCCTGCATCACTGGCAAGGGGGAACCACCTCAGAAATCCCGATGAACGCAATGCAGTGATCAAACACGTGACCTCCAGGCTAGGAGCCAGAGTCTTACCCACTTAGCCAATATTTTATGATCTGTTTTTTTTTACCCATGCATGAACTACCTACACATCCATATAGAATGGTGTCCATTCCATAGTCTTATTGTTATTCTTGGGGGGACAATTATTGTCCTATACCAATTCGAGTACGGTCGCCATGATACTTGGCAAGCTCGTACTATGGATAATTGCGCATCGATGTCTAATTATGATATTACGATTCCAAGATGGTGCCGATGACGCCACGAATATAACTTTCTGGTTTATAGGCCCACGGTTCTTCTTTTTCTATTAGTAATTAACGTCTGCTTGGTGATGTGAAGTAAAAATCACACGCTTTTTGGTGATGGAAAGTAACATAATAAGGCAAACATCGCACTTGTATCACACGGCGTTCATATCCCCAAACTCATATACGCTATGTCGCGATTCAAACCCTTTCTCTAGTCGGGGCGGTCTTCTTTATTAGCCCAGTCGGAGCAGAACATTTAAACCCCATTTCATTTCATTTCTCTAGTCGGGGAGGAAACCAACCTTCCCGACTGTCCAATGCCTGGTCGAAGCCGTTACCGGCCACCAAATATCCAGTTGATAATATACTTAAAGACGCTAAATCTATATTCCTTGGCAACTATTGTTAATATTGGTCACCTAGAAATGGACACAACACGTGGGTCGCAACGTAGATAATAATGTATTATAAATGTATATAAACCGATTTATATTATATCGTTTCTGTTTTAACTGTAATTTCTGGCGAAATACGCTAAGTGCGAATTGAATGACAGTCTACCGTCAGGTTATTCCTGTCTACACCGATAGTATTCTCATACATGGGATATGTTTAGTCTCGTTCATCGCGTCGCTTCATTACAAATGGCACCCGAAAGCATTCGTGTGCCAATTTTAAAATGTTCCCGGTAAGATAACAACATCAATGTTGATTTAAATTGACCAATACGTCGTGTTAGCAATGTCGAAGACTGGATGGTAATGAGGTAAAGCCTTGTCTCCTTTAAGGGGCCAATTCCGATAATATTTTGGAGAATAAAACTGCTTAATTTTGTGATAAAATCCCTTAAAATCCCCTACTTCAGGGCCAGGCAACTAACTCAATATATGTGATACGTTTTCAAACAACGTAATCCCGTCAGACTTCATCTGGAAATGGAGTGCGGTGTCTGGATAAAACCAGACTTTTATTTTATAAAATAATGTGTAGGTGAAATTTAAATTTACCTTTCGTTATCAAGTACAGCACATGGGTCATTTACCGTATAGACATCTAAAGGAACGGGAATCGATTATTAGGTCACCCAACGAAAAAATTGACACGAAATCTTAAAGGGGTTACGTGTCCTGATAAGCAGTTTTGACGTTCATGGATATTTTGAGTTAAAATTTTGAGACAGGGTAAATACACCATTCCTCTATATTTTGGGGCTTAAATTTCATACGTTCTTGGACTTTTATTTTTGAGACTCTGTTCAAATCGGGATAGTCCCTTTAATAGACCCCATATTAGGATAATTAATTAAGACATCATACTCGCTTTCTATAAATGATCTAAAGATACGTAAACCATGTGTAAATCTAGAATTACCTGCAATCCTTCTTATGAACATGAGATACACACGTGAAGCAAGCTGTATTTATATCCCAGGTGTAGAACGATCCACAGCTTATAATTGTATACAACTGTTTCATCCTTGACAAGGCATGAAATTAGATAATCCTTGTTAAGGCCTTAGCTAGGCTGTACATCCGTGAACATAAAATTATATATTTGTGTATCAATGAAATGAAATGAAATGTGGTTTAACGTTCTACTATTCTGCTCCGGCTGGGCTAATGAAGACGGGTATACGCCATACAGTGTGCTATGAGGGACATTTTGACCAGACACGGACGCTACGGCCTACTCTTATATCGAATTCCAACTGTCAAGGGATCTTTTACGTGCACGCCGATGTGTACACCGGACCCGTTTATCGTCGTGCCATCCGAGCGACTATACGTTGTTTCTGGCCAGGCCCTCCGTCCTGCATCATTGACAAGGGGTTACCACGCAGGAAAATCCCAATGAACTTTCTCCGCCAACGCAAGGATCGAACACGGAACCTCCAAGTCTTACACGCTGAGCCACCGTGGCAACCGGGCATGTGTATCGTCTGAAGGAATAACCACAGACTGTCGCAAAGTTCCATCACATGCGCCCAAACGAATATATCTCGACCAGCAGGCATTGATTAACCAATCAGCGTTGACGTTTCTAGTGGTTTACCCAAAGTTCCGTGCACCTCACGCCAAGAACTCGCTGTAACAAACCGTTTCATTGGCTAATCCGTCACATCAACCAGAACGCGAGTTATATAACAACTCTTCCAGATCCTAGTGTAGTAAAGACAAGTAAAACGAAATTTTAAACTATAAAAAATGAAACGAAATAGGATCTCTGTTTTAATCAGATTTTGTAAAAACGCTTAACATTAGAAATCATGGGATCGCGGTGGCTCGCTAGCCTGCAGGTCAGTGCATTTGCCGAGAAAGTTCATCCAGATTTTCCGGCGTGGTTCCCTCTTGTCAGTGACGCAGGGTGGAGGGCCTGACAAGGACAGCTGTCTAGTCGTTCAGATGGGACGAAAAACCTAGATCCCGTGTACACATTGCCGTGCACGTAAAAGATCCCTTGACAGTTGGAATTCGATATAACAGTAAGCAGTAGTGCTGCTGTTCGGGCAAAATTTTCCTCATAGCACACTGTATGGCGTATGCCCGTCTTCATTAGCCCAGTTCGGAGCAAAACAGTAGGACGTTAAACTCCATTTCATTTCATTTCATTTCATTAGAAATCATGGCATCCTCTCATGGCATCCTCTCTCCATCGTGTCTCTTTAATAATCTAGAACTTTTATATTGCGTCATGTTTTTCTTATTTATAAAAATACTTCTGACGACTTTTATCAAAAGGCTTTTAATCCTGATAATTGTATTTCATTGTCAAAATTCGTAAGAAAAATATCAATTAAAAAAAGCTGATCTCCATTTCTTTCATCTGCAGTACAAAGTTGAGGAAAATGTTCAATGAAGATGTAAATAGTCGAATGTTTTATACGATAAAAAGTATTTATCCCAAGAGAGAGAGAGAGAGGGGGGGGGGGGGGTAACAACCACTCGACACGAAATTTCGGGGATTGACAATATTATTTCAATAATGCGCTTGCGCGTGGGAGAAATCGATGGATCAGGAGAGAGAGGGGGGGGGGGGCGGAGAAAACCCACGAGGTTGGACAGGCGACCCTACTCCTTGTTACGTACAACCGTGAAATCGAAACTACGCAGGTTGACTCAGTGGCAGACCTTATGATGCAGCGCGCACGCACTAACCATTCGCCCCCCCCCCCCGTTATCCTAACAGGAAACTAAAGAGTTGAAATGGGTTTAACGCCCTAATGTTCTGCACCGATTGGGCTAATGAAGTCCGGATTACGCCATAAACTGTGCAGTGAGGGCAATTTTGCCCGGACGGTGGCACTCCGGTCTAGTCTTATTTCGAATTCCAACTGTCAAAGTTTCTTATCCGTGCAAGCTAATATATACGGGGGACCGTGGTTTCAATTCCACGGTTGTACGTGACAAGGAGTAGGATCGCATGTCCAACCTCGTGGGGCTTCTCCGGGTCCGCCGGTGTTCTCTCTACGCGCAAACGAAGTATTGAAATAAAATTGAACCATGTGTTAGTCCCGAAATGACCTAGTTTGTGTCGAGTGGACGATGCCCCCCCTCCCCCTCTCTTAAAGTAGCTAAATCTCTAACTCAATATCATCCAAGGTCTTCGACATTGAAAACATGAATTATTTGTCAATTGATATCAACATTGATGTTGCCATCTTACCGGGAAAAGATGGGCTTCTGATATTCAATATTTAAGATAAAACAAATATTTTACCATTGGTACACGATTACGATGGGTTTTAGCGCCATTTGTAACAAGGGACTCGAAGAACGAGGCTAGACATATTCCACATTCATATTACATTATTATATGCGTTGCGACCCATTTGTGTCCATTTCTGGGTCCGGGGGTGGATGGCTGAATGGTTAGCGTGTGCGCGCTGTATCATGAAGTCTGTCATTGAGTCAACTGGCGTGGTTTCGATTTACCGGTTGTACGTGACAAGGAGTAGGGTCGCCTGTCCAACCTCGTGGGTTTTCTCCGGGTCCTCGTACTGCTAAAGACCCCTACGCGCAAACGAATTATTAAAATAAAATTTAAACCATATGTATGTCCCGAAATGACCTAGTTTGTGTCGAGTGGATGTTAAACCCCATTTCTCTCTCTCTCTCTCTCTCTCTCTCTCTCATTTCTGGGTCCCAAATATTAGCGATTTAGCCCCTTTAATCAACGTGATAAATAATAATTCACGTAGAAAGCAATTTTAATACTTTTCACGTGTACACTATCTGGAATAAAAGGGTGTGATATTTGATTTAATAGAACACCTGCATTTCTTATAAACTAATTAACTTCAATCTGCACGTAATTTATATTGGAACATTTAAACTACACCTGCACATAATGGCCGATATATCCATGCCATGCGCATTTCTAAAAGGAAAAGAAAAAAAACAACCCAGAAGCAGAAACGATTGAATGTCTAACATATGATATCTAGGCCAATGCCCATAACACCACTCACACGATATATATACTGAATAATAGACCGCTAATACCTTCTTTAATTTGCATATAATCGGGTTAGCAAAATTCCCTTTACTATTACGTCCCTTTGAAAAGATACACGAATATCGTGTCGGTCTCGCCATGCCCGCAAACCAGAATGTTTACAGTGTTGCGTGCAGACGACATTTTGATATAATTGGGCAATATGGTTAGTGGCGTATGACAGGTTTAAAGGCTGGTATGCAGTCGTGTTGTAATAATTATACGGTGTACTATCATCTCCTGTATCGGTACAACACTTTAATAACAAACCCACGGATAACCTTCCAGGCAATGTACGCGTTTCGTGACTAAACAAGTCGCTAGGTTTTTTTTCTTCTTTCAAAACGGGAAACGAAGAAAAGATTGGCAGAACATATTCCAGACCTTGTACGACCTTCACGCAATTACATCATGTAATGTTTTTTTGTTTTTGTAGGAATTAAGCTCGTTTTCTTAACTAAAAGCAATCGTGATGCTGCAATTTCTTGAAACAGGAAGAAGAGGATGTGGTTGATGTCCGATGTTTAATGTACTATATTGATCAAATACCACAGCAATATTTTCTTCCGCAGTATCTCATCATCCATCAAATTTGGGAACTGTTTTAATTCTTCTTTTGATTTTAATTGAACAACATGGCGGTTATTGTTCCATGAAATCAGACATTTTTTACCCGATAATTTTAGAAAGCTCAGAATAGTATGACGTAGACTAACGACCAATGACGTCTTAATGGCGCTCAGAAGGAGGCGACTTCCTGTTTCTATTTCTGGAGCATGTCCATTGACGACCTTTTCTCATGTTCAAAATGAGTTGAGGGTGGTCTGCTTGACTCGCAAGCGTCTATAAATATATGACATCAATTGGTGACTCGTTTTAAATGCATTCCTTTTTACAACCAGACGAGCAATTTCAGCGAGACTGAAAAAAGGGACAATAACGAGCAAGGACAATAATTAACGTCGACGAGAATTGTTAGCGTAAAGAGTACTTGTAAGTCACAGGTGACAGCTCTGGTACCATCTGGACGAGAAGTACGGCAGCGAGGAGCCGACGGGCCTCAAGTTTTATACAATTCGATAATTTTCTTTTTTTTAGTTGTGGAGGGGGCGAATGGTTGTCATAAGGTCTATCATTGAATCAACTGGAATGGTTTTTGGTTTCGATTCCCCGGTTGTACGTGACAAGGAGCAGGGTCGCCTGTCCAACCTTGTGGGTTTTCTTTGGTTCCTCCGGTTTCCTCCCACTGCTAAAGAACCCTATGTGCAAGGGAATTATTGAAATAAAATTGAACCATATGTTAGTCCCGAAAGTGATGTCCCCCCCCCCTCTTTCTCTCTCTATCTCTCCTAAATCTTAGATAATCTGGCCACATTTTAATGTGATATTCTTATTCTGTAATTATATAGCACCACTTCCATAATACAACGTCGACAATCTGTTTTGAAATCTGTTTCACAGAGGATTACGAAAGAGGATTACGAAAGTCTTCTAATATCCCTGTAAAAGATGACTGCTTTCAACATATGACGTCACATCACGCGGCGTCAATCATTGGCTCAATGGCGCGTGAATTGTTTACATAAGACGTAACTGAATCGGGCAGAATGCTGCCTTTTACTTATTTTAATACCCATTTACACTAAAATAGGAAATAATTTTTACCTACAAATACTTCAAACATCTTTATTTGTTTTTCTAATACATAAAAAAATGTTTAGAATTTAATTTGTCGGAGGAAAAAAGTTAATATTTGGGCTCATTAAGCCGCATCGATTTCATCCTTATCAGTGATAGTAGCAGCCTAGCAGCAAATATTCACTGCTGATCAGTGTGTCTGTTTTGGTGTCTGCTTTTATCACACTGATCCGCAGTGAATATTCGCTTGGCCGCTACAATCACTGATAAGGATGACATCGATGCGACTTAATGACTAAAAAATATTAACTTTTTTTTTTCGACAAATTAAATTCTGAAACATTTTTTTTTAGTATTAGAAAAATAAATAAAGGTGTTTGAAGTATATCTTGATGAAAAAATATTCCATATTTAGCGTAAATAGGTACAGAAAATAGTACGCGGAGGCGTAAAATGGGTAAAACGATATAATTCTGCCCGTACCAGTTCATATTACTACGTTCGATGTAAACAACGCACGTGTGACCATCAATTTGACGTTTTTTCTGTTTGTTTACTCTGAATTCTTTCAGAAGTACATTTTTTACTGCCTAATCTGATTGACCTGCTCGTGTTTGTTTTAAAACAACAAAAACAAGCCACAGAAGTAATATTTTTTTGGCGTTATCGATGCCATCTTGCTTTGTTGGTAAACATTGTGATGTGACGTCACCCTTAGAACTACAGCGGTCTGATCTTTTAAAGGTCAGTCATCTTGGACAGAGATAAAAGACGGATGTCGAATTAGGTCTGTAAAACAGATTGTGCTTTTTTACTGGTAAATGCGCTTAAAGGGAGGTAACTATAAATAGGTGTATTCTCATCAGGGGTCAGACTAGTAATTCTCTTCCCATACATGACTGTAGTAACTGATAGGCCTACACACAAAGTGAATAAATCACTACAGGGCGATAAACCACTGACACATCAAAACTTGATCGAGGACATCTTTATTACCAGAAGCACATGTTACACTAAAGCACTATGAGTAAAACGAACATCAGAATATTCTACCGGTATGACGTCGTACATCACATAATAATAATAATACGAAACGTAGTCATAGGTAAAACTCGATTGAACATTCCGGAATTAAATTATCTCTATTCCCTAAATAGTGTCAATTGAGTGAATAGGAGAATTTCAGAGTACAACGCATGTGCCGACTGCATAAAAAATTTCTCAACCAATCATGGCAGCTGAAACATATTTGTTACTTAAAATACGTCACGATTCTACTCACACCACCTCAGCTGTCGGGACTGGCAGAACTGTGACAGGACTGAATTCCGTATCACTTGATTGCAATTCTGTCAATTCGGGACGTTCTGGCCTGACAATCGAGCACTCCCAAAAATACTACAATGACCAATCACATTTTTTTTTGAAACAACAAAGAGCCCAATCATCAGATAAAAATATTTCGTTGGCGATTTCCCCAATTCATGTGTGTTTAGTCCCTAATCCTCAAACTTATGAATATTCACCAAATTATAAATTCATGAATATTCACCAAATTATAAATTCATGAATATTCACCAAATTATAAAACCCTTTTTTTTTTATCTAGACCAAAAAGTCAGCAAAAATCCTCATGCAAAAGCCGCAAACAGGGGAAAAAGAATTGTCATAAATTCATAAACTACATAAGGGGTAGCAGTCCTTGTCCATCACATTGTCACATTTAAAACTTTACAAAATTGGTGGAATAAGTTACAATTCCCAGTAAAATTTTGACTCAATTTGATCTATATTTCGTTTCGTTTTTTTTTTATACTTTCAATGGCCTACACTACATGAAAATCTGACCAGTGTACTAGGAGCTCGCATCAGGGGTCATACGAGCGGCTTTTGACCCCATGATCTTATGGCTTTTGATCTTATGAAGCCAGACATTGATTAATTAATCAGTGATAACTTTTCTAGTGGTTTACCCACATTTCCGTGCAAAAAACGCCAAAAACTCTTAACAGACCGTTTCGTTGGCTAATTCCTCCAGCAACTAGAACGCCTGTTATATAACAACCCTTCCAGATCTCAGTGTTGTGAAGACAAGTAAAACAAAATTTTGAACTATAAAAAACGAAATGAAATAGGATCTGTGTTTTAATCAGATTAATTTTGACTAGTGTTATCTTGAGACCAACCCCAAATTTACTGGTACAAACATCAGTTAGCTCAGAGTTCAGACCCCTCTCCCAATGGTAAAAATAGTGGGGTTTTGTGCCCCCCCCCCCGACCTTGTGCCTCACGCAAAATCAGCAGTCACCAAGCCCCTAATCGAAACCAGAGACACCCCAACTTCATCAGTAATTTGTCTTTCACTGACTGCTGCTCATGAAGCGAAAATACAGAGGGAGAGATATCAATGGAGTTTTACACACGTTCGACATAAACTAGGTCATTTCAGGACTAACATATGAATCATTTTTATTGCGCATAGTGGTCTAAGCAGTGGGAGGAAACCTGGGGGAAACCTTTGAGATTGGACAGGTGACCCTATTCATTTACAGAGCTTACGATCTAAACCACACACATATGATCACTTGATCAGAGAGAGAGAGAGAAATGGGGTTTAACGTCCACTCAACACAAACTAGGTCATTTCGGGACCAACACATGGTTCAATTGTATTTCAATAATTCGCTTGCAGTAGGCATCTTTAGCAGTGGGAGAAAACCGGAGGACCCAGAGAAAACCTCTGAGGTTGGACAGGCGACCCTACTCCTTGTCACGTACAGCCGGGGATTCGAAACCACGCCAGTCGACTCAATGACAGGCCTTATGATACAGCGCGCGCACGCTAACCATTCTGCCATCCAACCCCCCTCACTTGATCAGAAAAACACGGAAAATTTCATCATCGTTAAGCATCATTTTTATTTTACAAAATTCATGATTTCACATTTAAATATAACATACACGTATTATATATACTATTTTACATGTGGAAGTTATTACTTGCAAAAATATACCATCCAAATATAAATTAAAATGGTGAAGAGTGTGGTCAAAAAAATTGAAATTTCGATAAGGTTCCTTCAAATGACAAATGAACTATACCATCAAATTTTAAAATATTCCATTGAAAACTTTTGTTTGGGTTTTTCATTATACCCTAAGGAACAACCTCATTACGGTTTAAAACATTTCATTGAGAACTTTGTCCTGTATCCTATGCATAAGTTTTCATAAGGGGAGGTAACTCTAAAATTTGCAATGGAAGTGTGGAATTACAATATGGTTGTTTCTGACCACTCAAAGGAACAATCGGATCCCAACAAAAATTGCCATCGAGAGGTGACGGCAGATTGCGACTACATCAAATATGGCACATCAACACAAGAATTCAGAATGAAAACACTCAAACACACCAGCAACATTCCTCAAACATGAAACATCTTTCACATCTCTGGATCATTTGAACATAATTCAAGGATTTTTCAGAATATAATTCCCATCTTTAAAGAGATTTTATAAGTGGATCTGAATTGAATTGAAATGGACTCCATATTTATAAACCAGTATTTGATTATTTCATCCACATTGTTCAGTATTCTTCCATTCATTATAAGGCCATATAAAACAATACTCTGGGGCCCTGTTTCTCGAAATCTTAACTAAAGAAACAATCCAAATTTTAGTAGATACTTCAAGTTTAATAGGCTCCGCACTAATATTAATCTAATATTATCCAATCAAATTACTAAAATTTGGATTTTATCTTAGTTAAAATTTCGTGAAACAGGCCCGTTTATATGCCTAATTCATTTAGAAGAGGACAAAATCTTATCGTCATTTTTGATCGTCACAATCTGATTAAAATACAGATCTATATTTCATTTCATTTTTTTTATACTTTCGATGGCCTACACTAAATGAAGATTTGACAGGCTGTACTGGAAGGTTGCGCCAGGGGTCGTACGAGCGGTTTTTTTTTACCTTGTTACGTCAGACATTGATTAATCAATCAGTGATGACGTTTCTAGTGGTTTACCCACAGTTCCATTAACTGGCTAATCCCTCATGCCATCCAAAAATGAAATGAAATGGGGTTTAACGTCCTACTGTTTTGCTCCGAACTGGGCTAATGAAGACGGGCATATGCCATACAGTGTGCTATGAGGGAAATTTTGCCCGGACAGCGGCACTACGGCCTACTCTTATATCGAATTCCAACTGCCAAGGGATCTTTTACGTGCACGCCAATGTGTACACGGGACCTCGGTTTTTCGTCTCATCCGAATGACTAGACAGCTGTCCTTGTCAGGCCCTCCGTCCTGCATCACTGACAAGGGGAAACCACGCCCGAAAATCTGGATGAACTTTCTCGGCCAATGCAGGGATCGAACACCCGACCTCCAGGCTAGCGAGCCAGCGCCTTACCCACTTAGCCACCGTGATCCCCCTCATGCCATCCAGAAAGCCTGTTATATTACAACTCTTCCAGATCCTATTATAGTACAGACAAATAAAACGAAATTTTGAACTATAAAAAACGAAATAAAATAGGATCTGTGTTTTAATCAGATTTTGATGTCATTGGTTGAATTCATGCAATATTTACACAGATACAATGAATTAAAATATCTTACAACATTTATCATAATCTGCAGTTCCAAAAAAATAAAGACAGAGAGAGAAATGAGGTTTAATGTCTACTGAACATAAACTAGGTCATTTCGAGACTAACATATGGTTCAATTTTATATCAACAATTCGTGTGTGCGTAGGGGTGTTTAAAAGAAACCGGAGAACCTAGAGAAAATCCACAGGGTTGGACAAGCGACCCTACTCCTTGTCACGTACAAGTGGGGAATCAAAACCACTCGACTTGAATCAATGACATACCTTCTGATCCAAGGAGCATGGATTAACCATTCAGCCCCCACCACCCCCCAAAAACCTCCCTATAAAAAATATTTTAATGGGCCTTTTCAAATTCGATTTTTTGGGAGCTGGTTTTACTGTTAATATTATAATTAAGGGTTAAATGTTAAATTATTTTAGCTTGGATTAATCCATGGAAAGTTAATATTGTTCTAAAAATACAAATAAGAATCAGCATCTATCACATATTTAAAGTTTAGATCTGAGACATATCAGCATTATTAACTTGAAAACATGACCAGTTATTAAATAACAGAGAAGCAGTTATATCTATATATACCTGGGTTGTCTTTTATTTCAGCATTTGTCACTTTAAATTCCTGAATGATTTAAAACCACAGATAAAACTATAAATGACATATATTGTGACATACATACATTGTAATATGACATACATACATTGTAATATGAAATAGACATTGTAATATGACATACAGACATTGTAATATGACATACAGACATTGTAATGTTGCATACACACATTGTAATGTGACATACACACATTGTAATGTGACATATACTCAGTGTAATATGGCATACATACATTGTAATATGACATACAGGCATTGTGATATGACATACATACATTGTGATATGACATAGACATTGTAATGTGACATACATACATTGTAATATGACATATATATTGTAATGTGACATATACATTGTAATGTGGCATACATATATTATAATGTGATATACATTGTAATGTGATATACATTGTAATGTGACATACATTGTAATATGGCATACATTGTGATGTGACATACATTGTAATATGACATACATTGTAATATGACATACATACATTGTAATGTGACATACAGACATTGTAATGTGACATACAGACATTTTAATGTGACATACATACATTGTTATACAGGGGAGTATCTAAGACCAATTTGGTTCTGAAAAACATACGGGCGCCCAAATTATTTTACGCCCAAATTCTATGCTGACAAAAGTCAATTATAGAGATGTTTACTCTTTATTTATTACCAAATTTTGCTTTTATAAGAAAACACAGCAACATGGTTCAAGTCTGCCTCAAATCTTATTTAAATTCGCTATACTATGCGGTAAATTGCTCTCGATGGTGCGACCCAATGTCGATATCAGCCAGGGCCTATGGCCTCCGGACCCAGTTTCAAGCAGCTAGGACTTAATAATTCGAGATCAGAACCTCTCAAAATTTTCTAGACCCCCCCTCTTCCCCGTCGGTAATATGACATACATTGCAATATGACTAACATTGTAATGTGACATACATTGTAATGTGACATACATGCATTGTAATGAGACATACATACATTGTAATAAAATGGGGTTTAACATCCTCATTGAAATATGACCTACATTGTAATGTGACATACTGTAATATCACATACATTGTAATGTGGCATATTATTATATTACATATATTGTAATGTGGCAAACATTGTAATGTGGCATACTGTAATATCACATAAATTATAATATGACATATACTGCAATATGCCATATACTGCAATATGCCATACATTGCAATGTGCCATACATCACAATATGACATATACTGCAATATGACATATACTGCAATATGACATATACTTCAATATGCTATACATTGCAATGTGCCATACATCACAATATGACATACACTGCAATATACCATATACTGCAATGTGACATACATTGTAATACGACATATGACAAACATTGTAATGTGATACAAAATATGACATGCATTGTAATGTAACACATATTGTAATATGACTAACATTGTAATGTGACATACATTATAATAGGACATACAAGGCCATATGACATAAATTGTAATATGACATACATTTCAATATGATATATGGATTGCAATGTGGCATACAATACTTCTAACATGACAAATAATGGCACATCATTTTGTGTAGTAATATTATACGATCCATCTTCTTCTTCTCCTTTAAAACATGTCCATATTTATATTAAATAGTTTATTTTATTTATAACTGTTCTATGTACACTATTTATAGAGTCATATTTCCTAAACGAATTTTATCATCAACTCTTGACAGCTAATTCTGCTTCTACTATTTTCTTGTACTCATCAATACCACCTTCAAGCGACGTCACAGTGCCGTTAGCTACTACCCATAATTCTTTACAAATCTTTCTAATCAGTCTCTCGTCGTGAGATACGAGTACGACACCTCCCTGTAATATTAATCATATCAATTTGTGTATCAGGCAACCGCTCTTGACATTTAATTACCTAAGGATATGAATTGGGAGGGGGGGGACGAGAGAGAGAGAGAGAGAGAGAGGGAGAGAGGGGGTGGGGGAGACTCAGGGAAAACCCAAGAGAGATTGGACCGGCAACCCTAATTGTCAGGTACAAACAGGGAATAGAACCCTGCCACTTGATGCAATGACAGATGTGTTAAACCACTAGACCCCCCCTAGTTACTATACTTGTTTGTTTAACGTTACAATTGATACAGTCTAAGAATCCTTACGCAAGTTCAAATAGGTTCAAACGCACAATTGTCAACACATATCATTACAGTTTGTATTGGAATAAGTAATTCTATGACAAATAGTGAAGACTTGGCCACTAAACAGTTACCGAACAGTTTTTCTTTGTGGTTATGCGTTCTACATTTGCATAGCAATGTTTCTTGTAATGACGTATTACACACAACAAGCCGCCATGGCGGCCATGACACGCCAGTTGAAATTTCGCGTAACAGTTGAGTTTCATCAAATCATATAATTATGCGGTAAGGATTCACCTTTTTTTCAATAGGAATTGATTTATTATATGTTAAGCTAGGTGCAGTACTGTTTTGGGTCAGTTTATGTGTAAATTAAGGGAGGTATAGGCCAATAACCTTTTTGTAGTGATTTCACTAAAAAACTTGAGCAAAGGAACTCTCGTAGGATGAGCCACTACTGTGGCTGGAGTAAGGCGGAAGACATCAGTAGTGGAACCATTTCTAGACCCCCCCCCACCCCACACACACACAGATGAAAAGGAGTTTGATGTCATGCTCTTCTGCTCTAACCCAGTTCTAGAAGATGGTTTAACGAGGGGAAAAATTGCCTGGACAGCAGTGTTACAATGATTTAAATGGGAGGTTGTTTTTTTACATCCCATCCGAAAGTTATGACAGTTTTCTTTGCAAATCCATCTATCCTGCACCACAGAAAGTCCTGAGAAACTTTCTCAGCCAACACCGGGCTCAAGGAGCTAGTAACAAAACTCAACAAGCCGACTTGGCTCTCTGTTGCATTACTAAATGGTATACAAAGAGAATGGTTTTGTTTATTCTCCCATTCTCCATTCCACATTCAAAACAGTTACTGCTGAATAAAAACATCAAGTTTATTCAAGTTGAGGATTACACAAACTGACAAACACAGAGATTACTCAAGCAGGAGATTACTCAAGTTAACAAACATTGAGGATTACTTAAATTGAGGATTATCCAATATGACATCGAGAACTACAAAACTTGACAAACATTAGTGAATATTTACTGACCTTGAATTTATTTAAAGCATGTCCTAAAGCTTCAATAGTTTCCATATCTAAATGATTTGTAGGTTCATCAAGTATAAAGAAATTCGGACTGAAAAATTAAAAAAAACAAATTCTCATAAGAATGAAATAACTGGGAAAATGAAGACGAGCATACACCATAAATTGTGTTATAAGGGATATGTTGACACGACAGCAGCTCTATGGCCTACTCTTACTCTGAAATCCAACTTTAAAGGGTTATTTTAAGGACCTCATGTTTTTGTCCCATCTGAACGACTAGACACTGTCCAAGGCCCTCCATCCAGCACCACTGAAACAGGAAAATGCTGAGAAACTTTCTCAGGCAGTGAACCTGTGATCTGGTTAGGGAAAGAGAGTTAGAAATGGGGTTTAATGTCCACTCGACACAAACCAGTTCATTTTAGAACTAACATATGGTTCAATTTTATTTCAATAATTCGCTTGCGCGTAGGGGTCTTTAGCAGTTGGAGGAAACCGGAGGACCCGGAGAAAACCTACGAGGTTGGACAGGCGACCCTACCCCTTGTCACGTACAACCGAGGAATCGAAACCAGGCCAGTTGACTCAATGACAGGCCTTATGATACAGCGCGCATGTGCTAACAAAACCATTCGGCCATCCAACCCCCCCGTGACCTGGTTGGCGCGAGTCACCATCTTACTTACTAGAGAGAGAGAGAGAGAGAAATGGGGTTTAACGTCCACTCGACACAAACTAGGTCATTTCGGGACTAACATATGGTTTAATTTTATTTCAATAATTCGCTTGCGCGTAGGGGTCTTTAGCAGTGGGAGGAAACCGGAGGACCCGGAGAAAACCCACGAAGTTGGACAGGCGACCCTACCCCTTGTCACGTACAACCGAGGAATCGAAACCAGGCCAGTTGACTCAATGACAGGCCTTATGATACAGCGCGCATGTGCTAACAAAAACCATTCGGCCATCCAACCCCCCGTGACCTGGTTAGCGCGAGTCACCATCTTACTTACTAGAGAGAGAGAGAGAGAGAAATGGGGTTTAACGTCCACTCGACACAAACTAGGTCATTTCGGGACTAACATATGGTTCAATTTTATTTCAATAATTCGCTTGCGCGTAGGGGTCTTTAGCAGTTGGAGGAAACCGGAGGACCCGGAGAAAACCCACGAGGTTGGACAGGCGACCCTACTCCTTGTCACGTACAACCGAGGAATCGAAACCAGGCCAGTTGACTCAATGACAGGCCTTATGATACAGCGCGCACGTGCTAACAAAACCATTGGGCCAACCAACCCGCCCCCCCGTGACCCGGTTAGCGCAAGTCACCATTTTAATTACTGACTCTCCATACAATTTAATACTTACTTGGCTAAACTCATAACAGCAAATGCTACACGACTCTTTTGTCCTCCAGACAGACTAGCTACAGGTCTCATGGCTAATTCACCACTCACACCAAATGATCCTAGTTGAGTTCTATATTGTTCTATTGGTTTACCTGAACAAACAATACAATATTTACAGATCGTATACATGTTGTTTAAATACAAATAAAATGGGGTTTAATGTCCTACATTTCTGCAAAAACTGGGCTATTGAAGACGGGTTCATTAGCCCAGTAGGAGCAAAACAGTAGGACGTAAAATCTCCCCATTTCATTTCATTTTGATTAGCACAGCTTTAAACACCATGAGCGAATAATAGTACGCGTAATGGGATAATGGTATATAACCCTTAACCGGTCATTGTCGACTATAATCACCACAACGTTATACAGCTAAGTGGTCACGGTCAACTAAAGTCGACCACAGCAAGAACCTTTTTATAAGCCCCATTTGAGTATTTAGTTTCGTACTTAATTGACATTTTTGGACAAAAACATAATTTAACGATGTCGAGAAGGTTAAAGACTCTCAAAGTGGTTGAAATGCTTATGAATGATTCCGACTCAATTCTGAAGACGATATTTCTGATGAAAATGATTTAGAATGATTTGCGAATTATACAACAACTTATCCACTTCAACTTTTTTATTGGGGTCAAGAGTCTATCACTTATAATTATCCGGCGGTATTCGATTGAAATAGGCATACAAAATATTTCACTTTAGCCTTTATTTAGCCTGACCACTTGACGTCATGACATTAAAATGATGTTGACCGGTTAATGGTTAAACTCTGCATGGGTTTTCTTTTGTGTTACAGTTGGATCGATCTAGCTTTTAGCCAGATGGCCTGAACTTTTTGAAACATATAAATAATACCTACCGGGAAACCTTGATGCTAACAGTTCTACTGAGCACATGTTCATCTAGCAATACAACATATTAATATAATAATACCTACCTGGAAACCTTGATGATTAATATAATAATACCTACCTGGAAACCTTGATGCTAACAGTTCTACTGAACACATGTTCATCTCAAGTTGATCCACGTGATGCTGACTAAAATAACCAATCCGTAAACTACGATGAGCGTGTCTTAAACCATTCACGGGAGATAACTCTCCTAATAAAATCTTTAATAACGTTGTTTTACCGGCTCCATTTTCACCAACCTAAATAAACAATAAAATAGATAGATTTAACATCCCATATAGTTCATTATATCTTTATAATTACTGGGACCTACGGTGGGTAAGTGGGTAAGATGCTGGCTCGCTAGCCTGGAGTTCGCGTGTTCGATACCGGCATTGGCCGAGAAAAGTTCATCAGGATTTTCCAACCTAGTTTCCCTTTGTTTATGGTGCAGGATGGAGGGCCTGACAAGGACAGCTGTCTAGTCATTCGGATCTGACAAAAAAAACCCTGAGGTTTTGTGTATGCATTGCCGTGCACGTAAAGATCCCTTGGCAGTTGGAATTCAATTTAAGAGTAGGCGATAATGCTGCTGCCCGGGCAAAAGTATCCTCATTGCACACTGTATGGCGTATGCCCGTCTTCATTAGTCCAACAGGAGCAGAACAGTAGGATGTTAAACCCCATTTCATTTTATAATTACTGCACGGAATTTAACCATTTTTGGGCTGATATCTCTATTAGAGATTCATCTTTCACAATATTGTAGTTTACATGGGATTGCTATTGCACAATGCACATTTAATTAATAGAAGACACAACCAATATCAACAATATTCTTCTGGTTTGGGTTCAATTGGGAGTGAGGGGGAGAGAGAGAGAGAGAGAGAGAGAGAGGGGTTTAATGTCCACTCGACACAAACTAGGTCATTTCAGGACTAACATATGGTTCAATTTTATTTCAATAATTCACTTGTGCGTAAGGGTCTTTAGCAGTGAGAGGAAACTGGACCACCCACTGCCCCTATAATTGTATTAAGTAATCTTACTATAGATATTCTGGAGTTCATCAATGCATTAACACAGATATTTTTAAATATTGGTTGATCTTTTGAATAATAAAATTCTACTTCATCTAGTTGTAATATTGGCGGAGAAAGAGATTCACATTCAGGAAATCTGAAATATATAATATAATAATAAAATAACAGCATGACAGGACATAGATCCCTTCAACACCATTAACTGTAACTTATTTAGTATGCAACAAACTGATCTTTCCTTAGAGGGAGAGAGAGTAGTCTGCTTGCACGTAGGTGTCTTTAGCAGTGGGCGGAAACTGGAGGACCCAGAGAAAACCCACAAGGTTGGACAGGCGACCCTACTCCTTGTCACATACAAACGGGGAATTGAAATATCGTTAGTTGACTCAATGACAGACCTTATGATACAACGCACATATGCTAACCATTCGGCCATGCCATCCAATCCCCAGGTGAGAGAGAGAGAGAGAGAGAGAGAGAGAGAGAGAGAGTCACTTGTGTGTAGGGATCTTTAACAGTGGATAGAAACCAGCAGACCTGGGAAAAACCCACAAGGTTCAGCAGGAAACCCTAGTCGTTGTCATTTACAAGCTGGGAATCAAAACCACACAGTATGACTCAATGACAGACCATATGTTCTAACACACATGCGTTAACATACCTTAATATTACTTCTGTTTCTTTTACTATAGGAACAAGTGGAGGTCTGAAAAAAAAACAAAAAAAATAAATAAATAAAATAACAAAACATTGAGAGAAAATTCAGTTTGGAGACAATATAATTCAAACACTGAGAGAAATCATTGTGTTTATAAAATGTCTACATGACTTGAATGGTTGTTTGTCTACTAAGAACCCCATGGGAAATTTCACTACAACCCAGGTATTATGTAGTTGTGTTGTTTTGGCAGGAGTTTCTGTATTTTTAATGTTTAGTTTGAAACCATTGTTAGAAAACTGATCAAATCCATTGAGAATTATAGAAAACTATTTAGTTTCTACTGTTGTTTAGTTTAAATGGTCTGTCTAGATTTGATAATGAGTGTTGGGTTTATAACTGTTTAGTTTCTACAGCAGTGTTGAGTAATCAACAGATTAATTTATTAATTTGGTTTGAAAAGTGCATATTGTGTAATTTTTGCTGGTTTGAAGAGTTATCCTTTAGAATCAGATCATTTGTTTCTTAGAATAATAAATGTTGTTGTTCTTAGTGTTTAATGTCCGCTTCAACCAAAGGTGATATCGTAGACAAGTCTTATTTTTCATTTTTAATAACTTAGCGCACTCGCAGGGGACTTTCCTGTGGGAGGAAACCGGAGTACCCAGAGTAAACCCACGAGGTTGAGAAGGCGCCCCTATCTCCAAGCCACATACGCTCACACCAGGGATCGAAACCACAACCGCAAGCCAGAGGTGACCGGCCAGCTAGAGGTCAAAGCGTGACACTCTAGACCACTAGGCCATCCCAACCCCCAATAATAAATAAATCTAGGTCAGTTTTTAACCACAAAGGCTGAGTTTGTTTAAGGTCTTGGTGATGTAGACTATATATAATGTCTTGGTGATCTAGACTACGAAAACAGAATTTAACCTGATTTACAATCTCAGGGGACGTTTTATTTCAAATTGTGTATCTAAATTTAACCAAATACAAGCCAGTGATTTAGTTACTTACAGTTTTTCTAATATCTTTAACTTGCTTTGTACTTGGGCAGCTCGGTTAGCATTATATCTAAATCTATCTATAAACACCTAAAAATACATATAAACAAAAAAAAAACATTATACAAAATACAAATCTTGGCCACGGCAGTTGACTCAATGACATACCGTATAATAGAGCGCGTGCATGCTAACCAATCGGCCAGTGCTACTAGATACACAAGATTAAATGATACCCGGGTTACAGTGTCCAAGGGCAGAACTACGTTATAAATCTGTATGCAGATACGATTCACACCAAACAAAGTAGGAGAGGGTGTTATCGTCTAAAAGATGATGAATTTAAGCCAATCAGAACCAAGATATCTTGCGATCACCGTACCTGTAAATGTTCTCTATAATCTTTCTGAGCTTCGTATTCCTTCATCTGGTTCTTTAATCTTTCTTCTCGAGTTCTCTTAAAGGCTTCAAAATCACCACGATATGTGTCTAATTTCGATGACTGTAAATGAACGATGTCTGTAGATACTGAATTTAAAAACATCTGGTCGTGGGAGACTACTAAAATAGTGGATGCCCATTGCTGGAAAAAAAAGAAATAAAAAAGAGCGTTAAGGGGTGAGGCTACCCGAACAATGTTTTCTGAAATTCTAAAGCTATTGAATTGAAAATGGCACAAGTAGTTAGGAAATGTAATAAACAAGGGAAAACTAACATAAAAAAAAAAGAAAAAAAAAGTTGTTGCTAGGGTAACACATTTTTGGGAAAAAGTATGAAAAACGTAGGTACACCAAATCTCTGATAATAATAAAGATAAATATCTCATTTTCGGACTGCTTATTCTTTAATGATAACCCTAAAACCAGACTGAGAGGTTTTCTCTATAATTTTTATAGTTTCTAGGAAAATGATGTTTAAAACATTTGCCTCACTACAATATTTTTGTCTTTGGGAGAAATATTTTGATAACTTTGGAAATATTATTCAAACTGCTTTCTGTCTGATTCTGTGGTAGATATTAGTTTATATACCCTGCAAATTTGATGAAGATATCTTAATTAGTTACAGAGATATAGCGTACCTATGTTTTTCATAATTTTTTCCCAAAAAATGTGTTACCCTGGCAACAACTTTTTCTTAATGCTAGTTTTCCCTTGTTTATTACATTTCCTAACTACTTGTACTATTTTCAATTCAATAGCTTTAAAAATTCAGAACAAACATTTTTGGATAGCCCCCCCCCCCCAAAGATACATTAGTTAAAAGGTAAATCTGCATATTGCAAGTCTTTATTTTGGCTTCAAATGTTATATTAACTATTATTTAGACATTTATTCACCTGACAAGCCTATAATAGACTATCTAGAACATTGGATGGCAGAGATTTAAATGGATTGAAATATGATTTAATTTATGAATGGTGAATAAAGGATTAGTCTTGATTAACAAGTATCGTTGTTACAATAATAAACAATCAATGCCACATCTTGTCAAAACTTAAATCAACATTAAATTAGCTATATTATAGAATGATTCAATTGATTGGGAGTGAAGGAAGTGACGGGAGGGGGTATGTTAATGGAGGAGGGGGAGATTATATTAAATAGACTAACCTGTAAATAATTCTCTAACCATATAATGGCTTTCATATCCAACATGTTTGTAGGTTCTGAAATAAACACAAGATATTATTTATTGTATATGTAAAAACTACATAGAGATCACTCTGGGACTAACATATGGCTCAATTTTATTTCAATAATTCGCTTTAGCAGTTGGGGGGGGGGGGGAACCACGTACAAGCAGGAAATCAAAACCCCGGCACTTGAATCATGACAGACCTTTTGACTGTATGTTTTATAGTGGGTTACCCACAGTTCCATGCACCTAAAGGCAAACACCGTTTTAGACTGTTTCATTGGCTAATCCCTCACATCATCCAGAATGCGGGTTATATAACAACTCTTCCAGATTCTAGTGTAGTAAAGATCTGTGTTTGACAGGTGACCCTACTTCTTATCACGTAAAACCGGGGAATCGATGACAGACCTTATGATACAGCAAGCACAAGCTAACCATTCAGCCATCCAGCCCCCAAGAAAAATAAACTCATGTTCTCTGTCAAGAAGAAAAGAAAACTTACCATCAAGTAAAAGTAAATCTGGCCTGAAAGAAAACAAAAACAAATTATAAAGTGAATTGATTGTCCATTTCGACAAAATTCAATAGTTTTACATTCCGTTATTGCAGCGTGACTATGTGTGCACTTGTGGCATCAAAAAATAATTACAATTGTTATGGGATGGGGTTTGGATTCTTGGCCAAACAATCCAATTTATATTTCCATCATAGTGCAATGTGAGATATGATAATATTGCCCGGACAGTAGCCTTCAATCTACTCTTCTTCAATTCCCAACAGTTCTTAACGCGCATGGGTGGATCAATGTTTTTCGTACGAACAGAATGGCTAGGCACAGTTACCTCCCCAGAGAAGTACTTCTCAGCCCACCAGATACATTCTCATCGTGAGATCAAGGGTGAACCTTGGTTTATCATCTCATACCGATAACTAGGTATTTAAACTTACTTGGTAAACAACGCTCTTGCTAATGCCAATCTCATTCTCCACCCACCAGAAAACTCTCTGTACAATAAAAGAACATTTATAATAGATTAACTCCAGTAAACTCTATGTATAATTAATAAAATAACAGATATGATGAATTACCACCAGCAAACTCTTGGTATAATAAAACAAGTCAACATTGGGGCTGATGTCCCCCGCCGAAATCCAAAATAAATAGATGACACATTTTACTTTATCGCATATTTTTTCTTTTTTTCAAAAGTATCAAGCAAACTATACACTAAGTTTCATCACTCTCTATCAGATAGAATCAAAGTTATCTTGTCCTAAAGCATTGACCAATGCAATTGCTTAGCTCTGCTTAGCGTTAGCTTGAAATGACAGACAGACAGACAGACAGAGACAATGACAGATATAGTGAATTACCACTATGGCTCTTGTTAGTGAATTATAATTAATTCTAACTTTAATAAAACACAATCAATACTGTTGAATTCAGTTTTTATAATTAAAAACACTGAAACACAATCAATACTGTTGAATTCACAGTTTTTATAATTAAAAACACTGAAATACAATCAATACTGTTGAATTCAGTTTTTATAATTAAAAACACTGAAACACAATCAATACTAATGAATACTTTTCTGCACCCACTGGGATAATGAAGACAGACTTTAGCTATGCGTGAAAATTTGCCTGGACTAGGATCGAACCCTAGACTCACTGAGTCACTGTGGCTCCCAATCAATTTAACTCCCAAGAAATTACTGGCCCTAAGTCCACAAAGCAAAATTGTTTGCCTTATTTTAACTAAAATAAAACCATTTATAAAACTTTTGTTTTAATGTATCAAATACATCAATAAGAAACTATGTGCAAAGTTTTGTGTTTCTGGATCAAAGATATTTCTCTTATAAACAGTGATTGAAAGTTGAGTAAAATCTGAGATTGCGTTGTGGACTCGGGGCCAGGTCATCAGTAAATGAAACTATAGACTTACTTGGTTGGTCTGTCTTGTGAACCTGGACTGAAACCTAAACCTGACATTATGACGGCAGCTCTAGCAGGTGCTCTATCTGCTTCTATAGCAGATAATTCATGATAAACTTCGGATAATTTATTACTTAAATTACTATCATTATCACCACTGCTAATAAAGAAAAAAATTACATTTTTATTTTAATTCCACATAATTTCATTTAGCCTAGATTCTCTTCATGTCAAATGTTTGGTGTATGGTTAGTAAAGTATGTAGAATCAAAGAATAAAGAAATGAAATGAAATGGGGTTTTATGCCCTCTGTTCTGCTCCGACTGGGCTAATGAAGACCGACATATGCCATACAGTGTGCTATGCGGGAAATTGTTCCCGGACAGCGGCACTTTGGCCTACTCTTATATCGAATTCCAACTGCCAAGGGATCTTTTACATGCACACCAATGTATACACAGGACCTAGTTTTTTTTTTCATACCATCCGAACGACTAGAGAGCTGTCCTTGTCAGGCCCTCCATCATGCATCACTGACTAGACAGCTGTCCTTGACAGGCCCTCTATCCTGCAACACTGACAAGGGGAAACCACGTTGGAAAATGCTGATGAACTTTCCCGACAACGCGACCTCCAGGCTGGAGAGTCAGCGTCTTACCCACTTAGCCAACGTGGGCCCTGGCAAAAAGAAATGATGAATAGAGGAAATTTTTACCCAGCAGCGTTTAACTTGGCGTTTAATTCTCGTTCTTGTTTTAGTAGACCTTCTCGTTTCAAATCACATTCGAGGACGCTCTGTATAGCCGGCGTGTCGTCACCAACCACTTCCTGTTCTACGTGTAATACTGATATATGCGATGGTATCTTTAACTGACCACTGAAAAATAAGATTCTTGCTATAATAGTTTCAAAAGAGATAATGCAAACTGAATGTATTATTTAAAGTTATGTATCTTTGAAGTCTTGCCAAGAGAGAGAGGGAGAGATGGTGTTTAACATCCACTCGACACAAACTAGGTCATTTCAGGACTAACATACGTTTGATTTTTATTTCAATGATTTGCTTGTACGTAGGGGTCTTGAGCAGTGGAGGAAATCGGAGGACCCAGAGAAAACCCACAAGGTTGGACAGCGGACCCTACTCCTTGTCACGTACAGGCGGGGAATCGAAACCATGCCACCTCTCTCCCTCTCTCTCATTATCTGGGGTAATCAATATCTAAAGTGCTAAAGGATTAAAACATCAATAAACCAGAGTAATTACCTGGATATCATTTTCAGAAGAGTTGTCTTTCCTAAACCATTTCTACCAATAAAACCATATCGTCTCCCATACACTAGATGTAGATCGGCACCGGCTAATAATAATCTGAGAAAATAAAAAAACAGGAAATATCTTATATTTACATCAACTCAACAACAAATTATTCTATACTAAAAGTAGCTGACCCCCCCCCCCCCCACCCACCCAAAAAAAAGACCAACAGTGCACCATAAACTAATAAAATAACAGTAAACCTGTCTCCAAAAAAACCCAGTGCACTTTTCTCAAAAACATATTAGTTTACTATGCTCCCCAAAAAATAATGACAAAAAAAACAGTGCACCTATCTCAAAAACAACAGTGCACCTTTCACCCAAAAAAACCTGTGCATTTTTCTCAAAGAATTATTAGTGTTCCTTTCTCCAAAAAATAATAGTGCACCTTTCTCCCTCAAAAATAACTGTACACCTTTCTCCCTCAAAAATAACTGTTCACTGTTCCCTAAAAAGAACATAGACCCTTTCACTAAAAAATAATAGTGTACCTTTTTCCCCCCCCAAAAATACTATTGTCCTTTTCTACCAAAAAAATAAATAGTGCACCTACTCCCCCAAAAATAACAGTGCACCTTTCTCCTTCAAAAATAACCGTACATCGTTCTCCCAAAAATAACAGTACCCCTTTTTCCAAAAAATAATAAATAGTAAACCTTTCTCCCCCCTAAAATAACATTGCACCTTTCTCTAAAAACATAACAAGAGTTCTTTTGTCCAAAAAATAAGTTCAAGTTTCTCAAAAAAGTGATGGTGCACCTTTCTCCAATAAATAACACATTTTCTCTCCTTTAAATGTTAAAAGAACAAAATAAAGGAGAAGAAAAACGGTTTACCTTTCTCCAAAAGCAATATCAAAATTCTCAATTTTTATATCTAAACTTCTGTTGGTTCCAGAGGCATCCATTTTGGCATCTCTTCTGTTGATCTGTTGTGAAGCTGATGCTAGTTCTATACTATAAATATAATAATAACATACTTTTAGTTACATTCTATAAATACAAGTATAATTTATAGCACAAGTTTTATGAGTTAAATTATTGGAGTCACGAGGGGGCGTAGCCCCCGAGTGTCTTCAATAATTTAACGAATAAACGTGCTATAAAATACTTGTAACATATTGATTGACAGGTGACGTATAGACAAGTGAGTTGTTCTTAAAAACTACACGTGCATAACGAGCGGCGAACATATTAAAATAGGTCATCAACACCTGTATACATCAGTTGATATATTTCAATTCGCGACGTACAGACGCAATGTCGCATTGTTTATTTAGTGATAACGACGATGAAGATATTATTCTTTCACAAAATTTAGACGATATAGAAAAGGAATTAGCAGTGATAAATAATATTGAGAACGACGATGATGATATTATTCTTTCACAAATTTTAGACAATATAGAAAAGGAATTAGCAGAGAAAAATAATATTGAGAAAGATGTGGATTACGGCGAATTGAACCTTATTTCTACTGCAGAGGAATTTGTTAAAACAGAGATGGAGAAAGAATCTGATTATGGTGAATTTAACCTAATTTCTACAGCCGAGGAACACGTTAAAGAGGAAGTGAAATCGGTTGTGGTTGAAAGGTTTCAAACGCCAGTATCTCAGGTTGAAATAGACACTTTAATACATTCATAAACAAACGCTAATACCAGAAAGAATACTAAATGGTCACTAAATATATTCAATGAATGGCGGAAATGTCGATCGAAGGGCGATAATGATATACCTGAATTGCAAGATATGACAGCAGAAGAATTAGATTATTGGTTACAGCGATTTCTTGTAGAATTGCGTAAAATGAACGGAGATGAGTATTCCCCTAAATCAGTTTATTATATCATTTGTGGGCTTATGAGACACTTGAAGGACCATAATATTTACATTAACATTCTAGAGGAAGCTGATAAACGTTTTGTGTTAACCAGAAAGGTGTTAGATGCCAAGATGAAGGAATTAGTAAGCAAAGGAGTCGGTTGTAAACCGAAAACCGCTGACCCCGTATCAAACGAAGATGAGGATAAGTTGTGGAATTCTGGTGTCTTTGGTTTTACCAACTCAACAAGTTTACAGTACACAGTATTTTTTTTACGCATGTAAACTTTTTGGACTACGAGGAAGAGATGAGCACCGCCATTTAGAAGCTGACCAGTTTGAATTGGGTAATGATAAAAATGGTTACTACATACGATACATAGGAAGAAACAACAAAACATTTACTGGTGGTCTAGGCCATTTGAAGTTCAAGAACAAAGATATAAAGCACTATTGCACTAATTACGGAGGTGAGTTCTAAAATCTGTATAATAAAATAATCAAAGTAATCATACACCACAAGGTTATGTATCCTTATCAAAGTGTAGCCTGTAGAAATGTTAAAGGGATAATATGCGAGATTTTTGACAAAATTACTCATTCTGACTTTTATGTCCTTTTTAGTCACATTATGAAATTTGTATGCTGTCTGACAATTGGTATCCTTTCTTATATGGGGGCCCGGTGTGGCCGAGTGGTTAGGACGCTTGTCGCTCATGCTGGGGGGTCCCGGGTTCGCATCCCGGCGAGGCCGAGGTCAACCTTGTGGATTTTTCCGACTGGGTTCCTCCTTGTCAGGTGAGGGCTGACATGGAAAAGCGTTCTAGTTCATCTGAGACGACGATAAACGGAGTCCCGTGTTCATTCGATCGAGCACGTTAAAGACACCTCGGCAGTTAAAAATCGGTTGTAAGAGTAGGCCATGTGCCGCTGCCTTGGCAAAATTCACCCTCATTGTACACACTTGGCATATGCCCGTCTCTAATTAGCCTTACAGTGCATAAAAATGGGACGTTAAACTCCATTTCATTTCATTTCATTTATTTCTTATATTTGTGTATTTTAGGTCAAAGATGTTTGTATACAGTATTTAAAACCTATTTAGACGCGATAGAATCTGGAATTTTTTATAGAAAGCCATTACAGAATGGCATAAGATACGGAAAGCAGCCTGTTGGGATAAATAAATTAGGTAATTTCATGAAAGAAATGTGTCAACAAGCTGGTTTAGTCGGATATTACACTAACCACTCCGGTAAGAAGACCTGTGCCACTGAAATGTACCGCAATGGACAAGATGAACAATCCATCATGGAACGCACAGGTCATAGATCTGTCGAGGCGTGTAGGGTTTACAAAATTAAATCCGACGAAATGCAGAAACAGATTTCAAGTGTCTTAGAGGCGCCAATAAGTGCTAAAGAAAATAGCGAACCTGTTTCTAAAAAAGCGAAAATTTCGGCTTCCTCACCCCCACTGAAGGACACACGTTTTAACGAATTTATCAACACTTGCGGACCAGTACATTTCAATAATTGTAAATTTACTTTTATGTAATAAAATACTGTTTATGAGGTGTTGAAAAAAACACTGTTTTGGAGTTCATTTATTTTGAAAAGTTGTCACCTTGAGTTAACAAGGTTTGACTTCAAGCCAAGTAAAACTGGGCGGGACCTTGATGCTTTGCCAAGACACTCCCAAAAAATGGCCACCGTGCAACAACTAGTGAAATTTCGAAGTTGTAGCACACCTAAGCCCCTCCCCATGAAAACTAATGATTGTAGCATGGGTATGAATAAGAAAAAATCTACTGTATATGTTACAAATCTTATTTCATTTCATTTTTAATAGTTCAAAATTTCGTTTTATTTGTCTTTATTACACTAGGATCTGGAAGAGTTGTTATATAACCTGCGTTCTGGATGGCATGAAGGATTAGCCAACGAAACCATTTGTTACCGCGACTTCTTGGCGTGCAATGCATGGAACTGTGCGTAACCCACTAGAAACATCAATGCTGATTGATTAATCAATGTCTGACGTCATAAGGTCAAAAACCGTTCGTATGACCTCTGACGCGACCTATCGCTACAACCGGTCAGATCTTCATGTAGATTAGGCCATTGAAAGTATAAAAAATGAAACGAAATATAGATCTGTATATTGATCTCATAGTACACTGTATGGCGTATGCCCGTCTCCATTAGCCCAGAACGGAGCAGAACAGTAGGATGTTAAACCCCATTTCATTTCATTTCATCAAGTTGCTTGTTACTGTATCCAATTTATTCATATTATCTCCTTCATGATTGTACATATGAATTCTGAATAAATACTTTTTAAATCATTGTCTTTTATCTTATAAATATGTGTGTATGTGTTGCATAGCAACATCTGAAAAATTTCATGAATGATGTGCAATATTAATGATTAATAATGATGTTTAACTACCAGATTTCAAAACACATATTTTAAAATCTTGTTTTTGATATTTGACAAAAAAATATGAATTATTTACTCACCCAGAATCCACTTTTTTCAAAGTTGTGGGCATCAAGTCTCGTTTTTCTTTCTTCATCTGTAGTTTAGCTTCTGCCTTCTCTAACTTTTTCTTATCAACTGTCTGTATGAATAAAATGAAAGTAAATAAATTTTTACTCATTCAAAACTCTTGAAGGGATAACACTGTAACCCATGTATCATTTAATCTTGTGTATTTAGCACTAATTTCTTTCACATTCATTCAATTGTGATAATGTTATAAATTAAACAACCAAATTGATTATTGAAGTATAATGATTATTTTTTAAGAGTGGTTGAGAAATTAAATGCTTGTAAATTAGACACTCATTATCAAAATTGAATGGTCAGCTTTAAACTAGACACAAGTACAAATTAGATGATTTTTGATGATTTTGAATGATTTTTATGAATGTTTAAACAAAGATTTGATATTAAATGAATGTGAAAGAAATTAGTGCTAAATACACAAGATTAAATGATACCCAAGTTGAAAGGGGTTAATTTTTTATTAAATCTGGTCAACATCCAAGTTTCCTTTCAGATATATGAATATCTTTCTCTAGACAAAGCTTGGATATTTGTTTGTCAAGAGATAGCTGATGTGTGGTTACACACTTTGTCAGTGTGGATATCTTTTTTTATTCAGAAATCAATGTTATATGAACATTCTTTAGGATTATATTATTCTAAAAGAAGTGCTATCTGCAAACTTTAACCTAGTCTTTCTACATGTTAAACTTATATGCCTTTTCTCAAAAAACAATGGAAGACAAAGAGAGAGAGAGAGAAGAGAGAGAGAGAGAAGAGAGAGAGAGAGAGAAAGAGAGAGAGATATTTTTAACTCCATTCGACACAAACTAGATCATTTTGAGATTAACATATGGTTCAACTTAGTTCCAATAATTGTTGGCTAGCTAGTGCGTAGGAGTCTTTTAGCAGTGAGAGGAAACCGGAAGAAATGGAGAAAACCCACGAGGTTGGTCAGGGGACCCTACTACTTGTCACGTTCAAGCGGGTATTCGAAACCATGCCACTTGACTCAATGACTGACCTGGTGATTTAATACCCATGCGTTAAAATACTAGAGCGCCCTATGTCTGTAACAGACTATAGGCACAATACTCGGAATTAGCCAAAGTTTAATGTATTTTTGAAAGAGTTTGAAAAATGCAGATAAAAGGTTATTTTTCGAATCAATAGCGAAAATGTTTGGTGACCGTCAGTGGAAAAGCCCATTTTGAAGACTACATGCAAACAACAAAAATATATTTAAAAAAATAATTAAAACAAGGCATATATACCGTCAGACCAGAATCTCTTTTATTTAGCCAGATACTGGATGCTTCCTCCGTGATTTCATCTATTTTTACATCACCAATAACAACAGGTGCTCCCAATATCTTATGCTGTCCATTCATCTTACCTCTACTAGTTGAGTCACTTAAAAAAAACAAGAAGAAAATACATTATGTATTTAGTTAAGTGGATAAAAATGTTTTTGGTAATATCTTTATCCCACCGGAATGAAATGAAATGAAAAAAGAACGTCCTACTTTTCTGTACCTACTGGGCTAATGATGAGAGAGAGGGGAATGGGGTTTAACGTCCACTCGACACAAACTAGGTCATTTCGAGACTAACATATGGTTCAATTTTATTTCAATAATTCGTTTGCTTGTAGGGGTCTTTAACAGTGGGGGGAAACCAGAGGACATGGAGAAAACCCACGAGGTTGGACAGGCGATCCTACTCCTTGTCACGTACAACCGGGAAATCTAAACCACAGCAGTTGACTCAATGTCAGACCTTATGATATAACTCGCACATGCTAACCATTCAGTCATCCAACCCCCTTGCTAAGAACATAGTCATACACAGGGCTGTCGGTAATTTTTCACAGTTGATTAGCAGCACTGCTAATCAAAAAGTCCAATTTTGCCAAATTTGATTAGCAAATTTAAAAATTGATTAGCAGTTTTTCAGTTTGAACATAAAACACCTAAATAACAAGATATTACTTTAGTTCATAACAAATATGATTAGATTCCATTCTTACTATTCTTAGATTTTTTTAGCACTGCCACAAGTACTTGTGACAGTTTGTGAATGTGATGTAGACATTTAGTTAGGTCTTATGTCTAAAGCCAATTCTTAACAGTGACTTCCGAAGCCCCAATCATTTTAATTGTTATTTTTTGTTACGTTAGAAATCTTCGTTAGAAAACAATTTCGTCTGCTTTTTATCGTGTATTGCTACTTTTGTTAAATCGGGCGCACTTCGATTAACTAGACACACGCGATATTTTACGGGAATTTTTACTTTGATTTATCATTTTACAATACGTTAACATATATTTATTTTTTTATATTTTATTTACAATACGTGGGGGATACACTGGATTTATTTCTTTCAAAATGAATATGATATAATTACTTGATGTCTCGCAACGTGAGTGGTACTACCTGAATCCCTATTTCCGGTTTAATAGTCCTTATTCATAGAGTTATGTCCCTGTATTATATAGTACCGTATAATGAATTGTGTCTGGGTAGTTCGAGTAGAAAATGTCACTCGGAGAATTCAGTTTTGTTTATAAAATTTTATTCAACATTTTATACACGTTGAAAGTGTTGAAAAAGCCTTCTAGTCTTCAAATGCGGATTATCCTTGTGTCAATATCCAAAATGACAGGCATATTAATGATTCGCAGTTACTGCGAATCAAAAACTTTAGAGTTTAATTTTTGATTAGCAACGGACAAAATATGTATCGCAAATTGCGCTGCGATACTGGTTGTTGGCAGCCCTGGTCATACAGTGTGCTGTGACGGTCATTTTGTCTGGCCAGCAACACTACAGCCTACTTTTATCTCAATTTCAAAATGTCAGGAGATCTTTAACGTTCTACCAC
Source organism: Patella vulgata (assembly GCF_932274485.2). NCBI lineage: Eukaryota > Metazoa > Mollusca > Gastropoda > Patellidae > Patella > Patella vulgata. The sequence continues at coordinate 5,070,429 of NC_065885.2, read as the reverse complement.
TGGTATTTATGGTTTTCTGTCCAATCCGAAGATATTTTTACTTAACAGACCCTTTTGGCCAACACCACAAACAAAGGGAATCCGGGTTACTTCCTCAGTGAATACTGGGATTTAACACAGGACCTCCTAGTTAGTGAGCCTGCTCTTTGGAGTTTAGATATAAAAATTAGTGAATTTTGTTTTTAATTAATAACACAGAAAAACATTTCTTATTCAAAATTGTACAAAACTAAACAAAGAAAACTCACTTTCCCCCAGGAACCATGATGTTGTATATCTTTTCACAAATCTCACGAATTTCATCTTCTGATTTTGAATCATCTACTTGATGCAGCATTTCTCCAAAAGCCTCGTACAAGTCATCCACTTCTTCAAATTCATTGGAAGTATCTTCAAGGATTCCTGAAATAAAAATCAATATAAATGAAATGAAATGAAATGAAATGAAATGAAATGGAGTTTAACGTCCTACTGTTCTGCTCCTAACCTGGGCTAATGAAGACGGGCATACGCCATACAGTGTGCTATGAGGGAAATTTTGCCCGGACAGCGGCACTACGGCCTACTCTTATATCGAATTCCAACTGCCAAGGGATCTTTTACGTGCACGCCAATGTGTACGCGGGACCTCGGTTTTTCGTCCCATCCGAACGACTAGACAGCTGTCCTTGTATAGCCCCTCCGTCAAAAATCAATAGAAATGAAGTTAGAGAAACAAGAAATTTTGCTAACATCTACACTTTAAAGTTGGTATCAATTACTTATAAACACATGATTATCAAAAATATCTGCCACGGACATTCTATACCTTATGTGTAACATAAAATAGTTACCATAGTTAAATTGGTTAGCAATCATTAGCACATTTGTTATTCGAAGTCAATCATTTCTGTCTATTTTACTATTGTCTGTGAAGTCAAATACCTGACAACTCATCCCAAAGACAACTCATCACAAGACAACTCATCCCAATATAAGACAACTCATCCTAAGTTAAGGACAACTCATGCTAAGGTAAAGACAACTCATCCCAAGATAAAAGATAACTCATCTTATATCTTGACCCATGTTTTAAAGTTGGGATGAGTAGTCTTTTATCTTGGGATGGGCTGTCTTCTAACTTGTGATGAGTTGTCTTATATTGGGATGAGTTGTCTTACATTGAAAGGGGGGTTGGATGGCCGAATGGTTAGCACGTGCGTGCTGTATCATAAAGTTTGTCATTGAGTCAACTGGCGTGGTTTCGAATACCCCGGTTGTACGTGACAAGGAGAAGGGTTGCCTGTCCAATCTCGTGGATTTTCTCTGGGTCCTCCGATCTCCTCCCACTGCTGAAGACCCTACGCGCAAGCAAATTATTGAAATAAAATTAAACCATGTTAGTCCCGAAATGACCTAGTTTGTGTCGAGTGGACCTTAAACCCCATTTCTCTCTCTCTCTCTCTCTTATATTGGGATGAGTTGTCTGTATACCGTGAAGTCTACCCCGATAACATTCTTTCTGGCTGTCAGCAGTTGACGTGAATGCACAGTTTGGATCGGATTACAACAGTGTATTGCCTGGACTCAAACCTCACTTGTCACTATATTTTGACCTGTAACAGAAAGCCTCAAAAGATGCTCTGCATGGGAATAACATTGAATGCATGCTCTTGGAATTGCAACAATGACTCTTGGAAATTAATGTTACAGTATCTTTCATTGACATTGTGATGGATTTACTAGTATTTATTTGAACTCATTTTAACCTCTTTGGCAATAAAATTATGTGACTAAGCCTATAATCACAACCTTAATTTCTGAAACCATCCGAGTAAAAACAATTGCATAATAAGAACGAAATTTCAATGAATCTGTCATCTGCAAAAATGACACGTGACATTTCCATCTCTATACTTTCGTTTTAAATGCCATCAAACACAGTATATGTGTAATCATAAAAATTATTGGAATATCAGGTTGGATTAAATTTAGATATTTTCATTTACAAAATAAGTACCATTGAGATAATCAGCGATAGCATTATCAATCTCCGGTAAGGATTGGCGTAAAACTTCTCCCACAGCTGCCATTTTTCTTGCTATGTAATCGCTAATCCAAAATGATGTTTCGCGCACATCAAACTCAGACTTCACATCGAACTAAAATGGATTTGTCATATATGGTAGTAAAATCTATGATTAAAGAAAGAATTATTTTTATTGTCACAAATAATAAGTTCTCATTATTTCCACTGCAAGTGTATATCAACTTTAAGTTAGAGATTAATATTCATATAAAATATAGATTTGGATCAAATTATTGAATTACGGGCTTTTTCAGAATGTGGTGATGTTAAAATTAAACGGAATTCAAGACATAATTAAGAATATCGGCCTTTGCTTTTATCTTATGTATAATATCCAATATCTGTGTCTCTAACAAGAATCATTTGATCCACGTATAAAATAGATATTCAACCAAACTTTGATCATTCCGGAAGTTGACATTTTTCTTGTCTTTCGGTTTCGCAAAATTAATAGAAGTCCTCCCCCTTTTGTGCAATATTCAGAATATTTTAACCCCCCTAATATTCTCATAGCTTATCCGTGGAAGTAAACCTTTTTATTATACATGTGACGTAAAACAAGAATATGGTTTGAAAGACAAAAAACAGGTAGGTTAGTTTTAAGACCAAAAAGTGTTCAGTAAAAAAGCAAAGATTAAATTTTTTTAAAATATTCAAGCAAAAAAAAGAAAAAAAAAACAACAAACAAAAAACACCCGCAGTTAAATACTAGCCATTAAGACCAAACAATCCATGGCATGGTTAGTAATATACACAGTGCGAGACTGTGGATGAAGAACTGCTGCAACTGAAATGTGTGACACTGCTTAATCTGCCAGTCATGCTAAAAAAAAGGGTAGAATTTTGATGTAATAAAAATCAGTGAATTGTAATGCCTGATATATTTTGATGTGATTTCAGATACTCTCCATGTATATTGGATTGGTATCCAATCTGGTTAAAACATAGATCATATTTTGTTTCGTTTTTTATAGTTCAAAATTTCGTTTTACATGTCTTTACTACCACTATGATCTGGAGGAGTTCTTATGTAACCGGCGTTCTGGATGATGTGGTGAGGGATTAACCAATGAAACGGTCTGCTATGGCAAGTTTTTAGCATGAGGTGCACAGAACTGTGGGTAAACCACTAGAAACTTCAATGCTGATTGATTAATCAATGTCTGGCGTCATAAGATCAAAAGCCACTTGTATGACCCCTGACGTGACCTTCCACTACAACATGTCAGATCTTCATGTAGTGTAGGCCATCGAAAGTGTTGAAAAACGGAACGAAATATAGATCTGTAATTTAATCAGAATGATTTAGTATCTGGCCTCATTTCGTATTCTGAGTATTCAGCAGGTGCTTGGTCCCAATAAAATTAAACATCCCTATAAAAGTCAACCATGATCATCCAATTTATGTTAACTTGATTGTCTCATGTCCGTTGGGCACCTTTTTTGATCAAAACTTGTTAGAACTGCTGAAGAGTAAAACCCATTTTTTACAGTTAGAAAATAATTTTCTGCACCAACTGGCGGGCGTACTCTTATATCAATTCTAACTGTCAAGTGTTCTTTTACATGCTCACCATTGTGAACACAGGACTACAGTTTTTTGTCCAATCCGAAGGACTAAATGTGTTCATTGCATATCAGTATATAAGTTTAATAATATTTATATCTGTTTCGGTTATTGATGCCTTAAAGATAATACATTTAAGGGAGCGAAATTGAAATGGACTTCTGTGCTTGGAGCCACGGTGCGTCTGGGAATATGGCAGTGGCTCACTAAACAGGTGGTCCCAGTTCGATCATGGTATAGACAGAGAAAATACATCATGATTTTTCAGAGTGGTTTCCTCTTGTCAGTGGAGTAAGATGGAGGGTTTAGCCAGGAACAGCGGCTGTCCTTCCGGATCGAATGGAAAAATTACAGTTTGTATAGGTTGGAGTACAATTACCAAACAAGCGGTTGCCAGGCACGATACGCCCACATTTTGCAAAGATGGACAGAGAATAAGCTGTTTGTGTATAAAAAGTTGGCAGTTGGAATTCAAAAAAGAGAAGTGGACACACCACTGCCGAGCAAAATTTCCCTCATAGCATACTGCATGGCATATACCCAGTTTGATTGCAAGAAAATGGGGTGTTAAATTCCTACAACCTGGAATAAAATTATCGATCGTATTTAGAAATCGTTAAAGATATCTGCAAAGTTTTGTAAACCTCAAATGTATTATATACCAGTAGTAGTAGAATTGAGTTAGCTTGATTAACAAAACAAACAAAATTCAGAAATTTATATCACACACAAACACCATAGTAACAAGGTCCTTTGTGCACTTGCAAAGTTTATGATGGATCTTCAGTTCATAAGTGCAACTGGAACAGATATGTTTTTAGTCTACGTTTGAAAATGTCAGTTGATTTTGAGTTTTTAAGGGGATGATTAGGATCGATCGAGTTCCATAATACAGATGAAGTATATCTAAAAGAACGTCTACACATTTGGAGATTCATTTTTGGTACATGTACGACAAGGAGGTTTTTGTCATTTGATCGCAGAGTTCGAGAGTGTTGTGGTTTGACAAGTAGATCCGTAGAGCTCTTGTCTATAAGTATGTGTATGTGTTATAGATTATTGCTCTATCCAGTTACTAAATGCCTCTAATAAAGATTGTTTATATTTCAGAAATAAAGTAAAAAGATAACAAATGGGTAATCAACTGACAGGTATAGCTCCGTCCCAGATTTTACCTGTCGAACAATATCTAGCTGATATAGGTGATTATGAATATCAAACTAGGTAAGTTCATATAAATTTACCTGTACCATACATTCAAGCCAGAAAATAAGCCATGTGTCACACAATCTAATTAAAACACAGAGTTCAAAATTTCGTTTTGCTTGTCGTTACTACACTAGAATCTTGAAGAGTTGTTTTATACCCACTTTCTGGTTGATACGAGGGGTTAGCCAATGAAACGGTCTGTTGCGGGGAGTTCCTGGCATGCGATACAAGATATTTAATCACTGTACTATGGTTGTCATTCATTGATAAAGACAAGAGAACCCTTGTAGAAACGTCGCCAGATATAAACATTTAAGTAACCTATATTCCATATAATTGTGTCATGTGTTATCACTGTAACCCGGGTATCATTTAATCTTGTGTATTTAATATAGCATTAATTTCTTTCACATTCGTTTAATATCAAATCTTTATTTAAAAATTCATAAAAATCGTTTAAAATAACCAAAAATCATCTAATTTGTACTTGTGTCCAGTTTAAAGCTGACCATTCAATTTTGATAATGAGTGTCCAATTTACAAGTGTTTAATTTCTCGATCACTGTTTAAAAATAAACAACCCAACTGATTATTGATGTGTAATATAATGATTAATTTTTGAACAATGATCAGGGAATTAAATACTTGTAAATTTGATATTAAACGAATGTGAAAGAAATTAGTGCTAGATACACAAGATTAAATGATACCCAGGTTATAGTGTATATACAGGGGTTTGTGTTTTGATTGTATTAAAACATGTATATTTTTTTTTAGTTTGGGAAGTACACGATTTTTTAAAGTTGCTCGTGCGAAGTATAAAGAAGGCCAGTTAGTTGTTAAAGTGTTTGTTATACACGATCCCTCGTTACCGTTACAAATTCATAAACATAAATTAGAAGGTAAGATACGCTTAATCTGCTCCAGTGCCCACCGACACTATATATAGAGGGCCAACGCACTGCCTCATTTAAGCCTAAAGAGTTCGAATAAGAACGAAACTAGTAGCTGAGAGAAATCTGGGAAGGCTGTTCGCCTATTTACAGATTTTTTACGCTTATTCTGATTAAAATAGATATACGATCTTTCGACCATAGAGGAGCTACTGTGGCTCGGGTAATAACTTGATGGCTTGCTAACTGGGAAGTTCCGTAGACACGTGCGTAACTATATGTGAGACATCTATATAGATCGAAATGAAATGAAATGGGGTTTAACGTCCTACTGTTCTGCTCCAACTGAGCTAATGGTGACGGGCATACGTCATACAGTGTGCTATGAGGGAAATTTTGTTCGGATATTGATTGGCACTACGGCCTAGTCTTATATCAAATTCCAACTGCGAAGGGATATTTTAGGTGCATGGCAATGTGTACGCAGGACCTCAGTTTTTCATCCCATCCAGACAACTAGACAGCTGTGTTCTTGTCAGTCCCTCCTTCCTGCACCACCACGCAGGAAAAACCTGATGAACTGTCTCGACCAACATTTTATTCAGAAATATGATTTTTGTTTTTCAGAAATTGTACAAAGGTTGAAATCTACTTCAAATTGTTTACCTTTTCAAAAAGCTATTGTAAGTAAATTTTTATCTCAACAAGGAATGGATGGGTGATTGAATGATCTAATGTCTATACTTTAGATTATAAGATCTTTTATTGGGTCAAGTGGCGTGATTTGGATCCCTAACTTTTATGGGACCACTTTTCTGCACCAACTGGGTTAATCAAGACTTGCATACACTGTACAGTGTGTTATAAGGGAGTGGCACTATGGCCTACTCTTATATCGAATTCCATCTGTCAAGGGTTCTTTTAAGTGCACACCATTGTGAAGACAGGACCACAGTTTTTTGTCCCATCCAAAGAACTAGAGAGCTACCATTGTCAGACTCCACTGTCCTGCACCACTGACAAGGGGGAATCCATGCTGGAAAATCCAGATAAACTTTCTCAGCCAACTCTGGGAGCGAGTCCAAGACATCCAGGCTATCGAGCCAGCATCTTATTCACTGAGCCACCACAGCTGTTATATCCTAGAGAAAATAATTTTAAATAATTTAAATCATGTGCTAAATTTGGTAGCAATCTGATTTATTCAGATGGAAATAAGTTTGTAGGTTTGAAGAAATGACCTGATTATGCTAGAGGGAATATTTTAACATTTTAGATTATATATTAAAGCTTGATGTTATTTGTAGCATCTGTCTTTATTAGCTCAGTCAAAGCAGAACGGGGGATTGGGTGGCCGAATGGTTAACGCACTCGTGTTACATTATAAGGTCTGTCATTGTGTGAGTGGACTCAAGCACAAGCGCAAGCGAATTAACGAAATAAAATTGAACCCAATGGTAGTCCTTGAATCTCTCTCCCTCTCTCTCTCTCTCTCTCTCTCTCTCTCTCTCTCGGTTGGATAGCCAAATGGTTAGCAGCACATGCATGCTGTATCATAAGGTCTGTCATTGAACTGGCGTGGTTTCGATTCCTTGCTTGTATGTGACAAGGAGTAGGGTCGCCTTTCCAACCTCATGGGATTTCTCCAGGTTCTCCGGTTTCCTCTCACTGCTAAAAGACCCCTACATGGAAGCGAATTATTGAAATAAAATTGAAGCATATGCTTGAGAGGCTTGAGAGAATATTTGAAATGATGTGTTAAATTTGATGTTATTTATAGCAATCTGATAAAGCTGGGTTGATTTTTCGTCAGTATGTAAAGGATAGTTTGTATGATAGAATCAGCACCAGACCATTCCTAAATATGATAGAGAAGAAATGGATAGCTTTTCAATTACTCTGTGCTTTAAATCAATCTCATAGAGTCAAGGTTAGTCATAATCTTATTAAAATACAGGGCCCTGTTTCTCGAAATCTTAAGTAAAGACAAGTAAAACAAAATTTTGAACTATAAATCAATTAGCGTTGACGTTTCTAGTGGTTTACCCACAGTTCCGCACGCCAAGAAGTCGCCATAACCGATGGTTTCATTGGCTAATCCCTCACACCACCCAGAATGCGAGTTATATAACAACTCTTCCAGATCCTAGTGTAGTAAAGACAAGTAAAACAAAATTTTGAACTATAACGAAATAGTATCTGTGTTTTAATCAGATTGGGTTAGTCACATACATTTTATCTTTAGCGTTAAATAACAAATATGAAGATGGTAATAGTCTTATACAGACTTCGGTGGAATAAAACATTAGGGTCAGCAAACATTTGTTATTGATTTTATTATTAATAGTTAAATTTATATTTTTGGAATATTATTAGGTATTTGATTGTGATATCAAATCTCTATTGTATAATATTATTAGGTATTTAACAGAGATATCAAATCTCTATTGTATAATTGTATAATATTATTAGATATTTCACAGTGATATCAAATCTGGATTGTATAGTATTAGGTATTTCACAGTGATATCAAATCTTTATTATATAATATTATTAGGTATTTCACGGTGATATTAAATCCGAAAATGTGATGATAACTGGATGGACATGGTTGTTATTAACAGATTTTGCCAGTTTTAAACCAACATATCTACCTGAAGTAAGTCAACTTATATTTTATGGGCTATTGTTGATTGTATATTGGGGAAAGCGATTCAGCGAATAAGGCTAATGAGGAGGGGAGCCACGATGGCTAAGTGGGTAAGATGCTGGCTCGCTAACCTGGAGGTCGCTGGTTCAAACCCAGTGTTGCCCGAGAAAGTTCATCAGGATTTTCCGACGTGGTTTCCCCTTGTCAGTAGGACGGAGGGCCTGACAAGGACAGCTGTCTAGTCATTCGGATGGTATGAAATGAAATGAAATGAAATGGAGTTTAACGTCCTACTGTTCTGCTCCTAACCTGGGCTAATGAAGACGGGCATACGCCATACAGTGTGCTATGAGGGAAATTTTGCCCGGACAGCGGCACTACAGCCTACTCTTATATCGAATTCCAACTGCCAAGGGATCTTTTACGTGCACGCCAATGTGTACACGGGACCTCGGTTTTTCGTCCCATCCAAACAACTAGACAGCTTTCCTTGTCAGCCCCTCCATCCTGCATCACTGACAAGGGAGAACCACGCCGGAAATCTGGATGAACTTTCTCGGCCAACGCAGGAATCGAACACCCGACCTCCAGGCTAGCGAGCTAGCGTCTTAGCCACGTGATCCCCCGGATGGTATGAAAAACGATCCCTTGGCAGTTGGAATTTGATATAAGAGTAGACCATAGTGCCGCTACCCGAGGAAAATTTCCCTCATGGCACAATGTATAGTATATGCACACCTTCAATAGCCCAGTTAGAGCAGAACAGTAGGACGTTAAAACCCTTTTCATTTCATTTCTTTTCATTTTTATATTTTTTATTCCATTTCAGGACAACCCTTCTGATTTTTCTTATTTTTTTGACACATCAAGACGTCGTACGTGTTACATAGCACCAGAACGTTTTATAGAAGGTGGCTGGCGGAATCAGGAAGCAGCAGGAAATGCTAATAATATAGATTTAACATCTAGTGAAATAAAGATTGGTGATCTGACTCCAGCTATGGATATATTCTCAGCAGGGTAAGGCCTTCATGCTCATCTTTACAAGGGAGGTTTTACATTACCTCCCATTGGATTAATTACATTGGACAATATGCTGGGTTACACAGCATGTCGGAATACTTAATTGCCTCAATACCAGAAGTATTATATTGTACCTTTGTCCATGCCCTTAAACCACTTGTGCGTCATTCTGTTGATGTTTTGGGGGGGTTGGATGGCCGAATGGTTAGCACGCTCGCGCTGTATCATACGGTCTGTCATTGAGTCAGCTGGCGGGGTTTCGATTCCCCGGTCGTACGTGACAAGGAGTAGGGTTGCCTGTCCAACCTCGTGGGTTTTCTCCGGGTCCTCCGGTTTCCTCCCACAGCTAAAGACCCCTACGCGCAAGTGAATTATGGAAATAAAATTGAACCATATGTTAGACCCAAAATGACCTAGTTTGTGTCGAGTAGACGTTAAACCCCATTTTTCTCTCTCTCTCTCTGTTCATGTTTTCTAACTTAGCGTTCAAGTACAATCGTTTCCATTTGAATTCATCTTTACTCTTTAAATTGTCTGATACAATAGTACGGCCAGTTGAATACTTAATGACTAATTTCTGCTGTGTAGGTCATGGAACTTTCTCAAAATCTGCTATAATGTCAAAACCATACGGGCACACTTTGCAGGACCATCACACATTATGAATTGACGTGAGAAACTCAAATCAAATACCAAGCGCTCTCTTACAAGAGATTATAAAAATTATCAAGGTAATCAACAAAGACCGACATGTGTTTTATGCTCACAGATAATTGATTGGTGATTGCTTGACGGTTAACACCCACTGATTAAAGGCCGGATTATCCAATGTTAATTCAACGCAAACTGTGTCTTAATTCGGAATATTCAGAATCTGGACTACTCAAAACTTTTTTGGTTGAAGTAATAAGGAAATAAATCGGAACATGAAAATTATGTCGGATTTCACAGAATGTCGTAGTATTCCACTGTAGTGTAATTTGACACCTATTTTAGAGGTGATGATGTCACCTGATTTGAAATAAAATTGTCCAATATCAAGCAATATAAATCTATATGAAATGTGGCATTGGTTAACTGTTTGCCTTGAAATGAGCTGATGTACGTAATAATGCCCACTCAGCAGATGTACAAAACAGACTTTATGTAGAACAGAGTGGTAATTCATAAATTTAATCATGATATTTTCGGGTCTTGTAACCCTTTTTAAAATAATACCAAATGTTTGATCCCAAGCTTTTATGTGACAAGTAGTATAGTCGTAGGCCCATCCTAATGGCTTTTCTCTGAGTCCTCCAGATCCCCACCCCTCCACTGCTAAGACCCCTACATGCTAGCGAATTATTGAAATAAAATTGTACCATATACTAGTCCCAATCAATCTGATTAAAGTACAGATCTATATTTCGTTTCGTTTTTTATACTTTTGATGGCCTACACTACATGGAGATCTGACCGGTTGTAGCGATATGTCGTGTCAGAGGTCATACGAGCGGCTTTTGACCCTATGACGTCAGACATTTGATTAACCAATCAGCATTGATGTTACTAGTGGATTACCCACAGTTCCGTGCAAAGCACGCCTAAAGCTCGTCGTAACAGACCGTTTCATTGGCTAATCCCTCACATCATCCATAATGTGTGTTATATAACAACTCTTCGAGATCCTAGTGTAGTAAAGACAGGTAAAACGAAATTTTGAACTGTAAAAAACGAAACGAATAGGATCTGTGTTTTAATTAGATTGAATCCCAAGATGTCCTATTTTGTGTTAAATCCTATTTCGCTCCCTCTTCGTATATGGATATATGTATTTTTATTTCCAGGTGTGTTATATATGTAGGTATGTTTATTTCCAGGTGTGTTATTACCGAATTATTTACAGATGGTACAACACCATTTGATCTGTCTCAATTATTAGCCTATCGTAGTGGTGAATATAGTCCCTGGAAAATACTCGAAAAAATACCAGACCAACATGTTAGGGTAAGGATCTTATCATTGGTGGTTTCACATTGTTTTTTATTATTGGTGGTTTCACATGGTTGTTATTATTGCTGGTTTCACATGGTTGTTATTGTTGGTAGTTTCACATGGTTGTTATTATTGGTGGTTTCACATGGTTGTTATTATTGGTAGTTTCACATGGTTTTTATTATTGGTAGTTTCTAGTTTCACATGGTTTATATTATTGGTGGTTTCACATGGTTTTTTATTATTGGTGGTTTCACATCTTTGTTATTATTGGTAGTTTCACATGGGGACTTTATCCAAATAAAAGCCTTTATAAAACTACTTCTTTTCTTATTAAAGATGCATTATGTAAGATTTAGATAAAAAAACTGATCGTTTTGTCTATAATAGTTCCAACATAGATAATTCAAAATGAATCTATTGAAAATTTTAGGCAAATTAGCTCTTGCATAATGCATCATAAAAACAACAAAACAAATCGATTGTAAGGACTGCTGTTTTATGCCTTAAACTTCGGTTTCAAATTTTACAATTCAATTATCAACTTAAAATGTAAAATAATTTTTATTTTTTTGTAAGAGTTCGCCATGTGATACAATCTGATTAAAATACAGATCTATATTTCATTTCATTTTTTAAAACTTTCGATGGCCTACACTACATGAAGATCTGACATGTTGTACAGTTCCTTTGGATTTTCAGATGTGGTTTCCCCATGTCAGTGGTGCAAGAAACAGCGTGTAGTAGTTTGAAAAGGAACAAAAACATAAAAAGGTCCTACGTACACATTAGACTGAACGTAAGAGTAGGCCGTAGCACTACTGTCCGGTGTATGGAAAAATATTATCAAATGAACAGGTAAAAATAAAACATGTTTATTTTTTGTAGGAGTTGGTTCGTCATATGATACAGAAAGATCCTAAACACAGATTATCAGCGGAAGAATATTTAGTTAAACAGAGAGGCAAGGCCTTCCCGGAATATTTCTATACATTCCTAAAGATTTATTTACAACAATTCGCAGCCTCACCTATTATACCTGCAGATGATAGAATTACATTGTAAGTTTTATTCTTCATCTGGATTTTCCGACGTGGTTTCCCCTTGTCAGTGGTGCAGAACGGAGGGCCTGACAAGGACAGCTGTCTAGTCCTTCGGATGAGATGAAAAACCAAGATTACGTGTATACATTGGCAGTTGGAATTCGATATAAGAGTAGGCCGTAGCACCGCTGCCCGGGCAAAATTTCCCTCATTGCACACTGTATGACGTATGCCCGTCTTCATTAGCCCAGGTTAGATGCAGAACAGTAGGACGTTAAACCCCATTTCATTTCATTTCATCATTTAATCTTGGGTATCTACCACTAATTGGAATAACATTAACCATATTTTAGTACCGATATGACCTAGTTTGTATTGACTGGACATTAAACCCCATTACTTTCTGTCTCTCTACTCTTGAAGGAGCTGTCTACCAGTATTTAAAAATAACTAACGTTGGTCATTTATTCTATTTCCAAGGGGGTGTTGGATGGTCGAATGGTTAGCATGTTTGCGTGGTATCATAAGGTCTGTCATCATTGAGTCAACTGGCATGGTTTCGAATCCCCAGTTGTACATGACATGGAGTAGGGTCGCCTGTCCAACCCCATGGGTTTTCTCTGTCTCCTCCGGTTTCTTCCCACTGCTAATGACCCCTACATGCAAGCAAATTATGGAAATAAAATTGAACCATATGTTAATCCCGAAATGATCTAGTTTATGGCGAGTGAAGTTAAACCCCATTTCTCTCTCTCTCTATTTCAAAAGACGACCGATTTTCGGAAATGATTTTATGAATAACATTTATATTTTTGTTTCCAGAATTAAGCGAGATTTACCATCATTATTAAAGAATATGAAGATAGACGAGAATAAACTGGAGAATAATGTGGGATTAGTTTTAATCATTTCTTGTGTTGGATCTTGTTGTAGGAATTTACACGTAAGTAACACTGAAGGGGTCGTTGTTGGCTATAATACTACAGGCGAGTACCCGAGCTACCCTATGTATACAGAGCTCCCAATCTGTATACAGACAAGTACCATGGTTAACACGTGCGTGCTGTATCATAAGGTCTGTCATTGAGTCAAATGGCTTGGTTTCGATTCCCCACTTGTACGTGACAAGGAGTAGGGTTGCTTGTCCAACCTTGTGTTTTTTTTTTCTGGATTATCCGTTTTCCTCCAACTGCTAAAGACCCCTACGCGCAACGAAATAAAATTGAACCCTATGGTAGTCCTTGAATCTCTCTCTCTCTCTCTCTCTCTCTCTCTCTCTTTAAACACTGATATTGTAATTTGCAAAGGATTAACAATATCTCAAATGACAATTAAAGACTTTAAATGTTTTTTTCAAATATATTTTCAGTTCTGTAGTGCGAGAGTGTTAGCGCTAGAACTTTTGTTAGAATTATCCAGATATGTTACCTCTGACATTATATTGGATAGAATTATTCCATATATGGTATGTTGGTTTATGTATTAGTCTATAGATTTATGCGGTACAGGATGGAGGGTCTGACAAGGACAGCAGCTAGTCATTTGGATGGGACATAAAAATGAGATCAAGTGTAGCTACACATGGGTGTGCACGTAAAATAACCGTTGATAGTTGGAATTCGAAATAAGAGTGGACCGTAGTACTGCAGTCTGGGTAAAATTTCCCTCATAGCACACTGTATGGCGTATACCCGTCTTCATTAGCCAAGTTCGGAGCAGTAGGATGTTGAACCCCATTTCATTTTATGTATTGATTTTTCCGAGACTGATTCCCACTCGTCGAGACATAGTGCCGGTAGCGTTGACGAATGAAGTGTTGCCAAGTAGTTTGGATGGGATGAAAACTGAACCCCACCCCAGTTCATGTTGGCGTGCATGTAAAAGAACATTGACTCCATGAATTCGCCGAAAAGTAGATTGAGATGAAATTGTCCAGGCAAGATCCGTTTGCTTATGATTGTACATGTGACCGTCGGAAACAAATAACACTTCTGTTAATCTCAAAGTTTCCTTCGATTTGGGGACAAAGCAGTTGTGCCCGAAACCAAAAGTTCTCCAGAAGCGGTATTGCATTGCCACCAGACCTATGTTACTCTATGGTCCGAGCTACCCCTATACACCATATTTCAGCCTCGGGACAACCCTAGTGTAGCTGCCAACACTGAACAGACAGACAAACAAACGACAGTCACAAATATTAGTATAGATACTCCTATTTACATCACAATAAGAAAAAACAATTTGAAATTTTCACAAAACTTTATTTCCAGCTTTATTTTGTGTCTGATTCGTTTCCCCGAGTTCGCGGAGAAACAATATCGACAGTAACCAGATGTTTAGCCAATATTAGAAATATTCCTAGAAGGTAAGTGATATACAGAACGATTATTGTTTTATAGAAATATTCCTAGAAGGTAAGTAATATACAGGATAATTATTGTTTTACTGGGATACTCTAGTCTTTATTGTCATTAAGGAGGCGCAGCGGCTCAGTGAGTAAGATGCTGACTCGCTAACCTGGAGGTCCCGTGTTCGATTCCTTCATCAGGATTTTCCGGTATGGTTCTCCCTTGTCAGTGGTGCAGGACAGGGTGTCTGGCAAGGGACCAATACCTGAGGTCCCGTGTACACATTGGGTACATGTAAAAGACCCCTTGACAGTTGGAATTTGATATAAGAGTAGGCCGTTGTACTGCTGTCTGGGCAAAATTTCCATCACTGCATACAAGTAACTACTTGTTTACTTGTTTATCTTCCTAAGCCAATTAACAAGGCAATAGCTTATCTTCCTAGGGCTAACTGGGGCGGGGATTGGATGGCTGAATGGTTAGCACGCTCGTTGTACGTGACAAGGAGTAGGGATGACCTGTCCAACCGCGTTGGTTTTCTCTGGGTCCTCGGGTTTCCTCCCACTGCTAAAGACCCCTGCACACAAGCAAATTCTTCATATAAAATTGATTCATATGTTAGTCCTGAAATGACCTAGTTTGTGTCAGTGGATGTTAAACCCTCTCTCTCTCTCTCACTCTCTCTCTCTCCCTGGGGCTAACTAAAGGAATAACCATTAATCCCATATATTGCAAAGAACAAAAAAATAACACACAAACTATTATTCCAGTCAAAAAATATTAATATATTCAATATTTCAGTGATGGTAATGTTTTTCCAGAATACATTTTTCCTAATCTGGTAAGTTTCACTGTATATAAGGGGAATATCAATTTTTCCTGAATAATACGGCAGTGTTTTACAATGGGTATTTACAGTATATTCAAAATATTAAATGTGTGTAATACCTTTAATTCCCAACATTGTACAATACCTTTAAAGAAAGGCAATACCTTTGATATAAGGGGAATATCAATTTTTCCTGCATTATGTGGCAGCCTGTTACATTGGGTGATTACGGTATATTCATAATATTAATTAAGGCCCACTAATGCCTTTAAAGGTCTGTAATACCCTTAATGACCCACATCGTACAATACCTTTGATTTCTTTGATTGTTAAAAATAACACTATATATTTTTTGTACAACTTTCGTATCTGAAGAATTTAGCCAGATTTCTATTTATATGTTTTCTTCCAGTCAAATCTAGTCCATGACGAAGTTGTAATGGTTCGAGCAGCATATGCTGAAAACATCGCTCATCTTTCAGAAACAGCTTTAAGGTGGGTACATTCAAATAAATATTGTGTGTCCAACAGTCTGTAGTTATGTGTACTAGTTTTGTTTCTTTAGAGAATTTCCCCACAAGTACTCGTATTTAGAGGATTTGTCCACAGATGTTGGTAAATCCTTTAAATGTGTAGATTTATAATGCTAGGCTCCCACTATCACCATTCGTGTTACAACTGAAATCGTGGTTTAAATCTTGGAGTTATCATAGTGATCCTATCAGGTCTTATCATATAGTGAGGCCAGTCGTAACAATCGTCTTGATCGTATGGAAATGTATCCAAATGTATCTGCACATACCAGATCGTGGACCGATTAGGGACAATTCTATCGTAACGCATCGTACGACAGTAGGAAACTAGCATAAGACAGTAATATATGATTTCAATGTGCTTCTAATATTCTGTAGGGCCTACATATCAAATTTAAAAAGCAAGATATGTATCCAAAATATATATAGTTATGATGAGGTTGCAATATATATATATAACATTAATAATTTTTGGGGTCAAAGATTAAAATATTTAGCTTGGAAAAAGATTTGAATTTGAAACTTTAACATTGACAATTTCTTGGTTAAGGATCAAAATATTTTGCCTGTTTTTGACATTCTGAATGGAAAACTTTTTGATTTTTTTTGACACTTTGCTGTGAAAATTTTTTGATATTTTGCCTGGAAAACTTTTTGATATTTTGTCAGGAAAACATTTTGATATTTTGCCTCAAAAACTTTTTGATATTTAGTTGGGAAAACATTTTGAATTTGTTTTTATTCTATGGATATTTATAGTGTGTTAGAAATGACTCAGTTATGTAAATTAACTGAAGCTCATTCGACAGATGATTCATCAGATAATGTGCAATATGAGGTAAATAATCTAGTTTATATTCTTTATGTCTTGTGTTGTATCCAATAACTTTGGGGGTGGATGGCCAAATGGTTAGCGCGAGTGCGTTGTATCATAAGGTCTGTCATTAAGTCAACTGGCGTGGTTTTGATTCCCTGGTTGTATGTGACAAGGAGTAGCATCGCCTGTCCAACCTCGTGGGTTTTCTCCAGGTCCTCCGGTTTCCTCCCACTGCTAAAGACCCCTATACGCATACAAATTATTGAAATAAAATTGAACCATATGTTAGTCCCGAAGTGACCTAATTTGTGTCAAGTGGACGTTAAACCCCATTTCTCTCTCTCTCTCTCGCCATATCATCTGGCATTCTGCAGTTCTCGAAAAATCAATGGAGCTGCACACCTCACACATCGGCCAAAAATCGAGATTTACTTTTCCAGTTCAGTTCAGAAGATCGAACCATAGTAAATCATGCAAAGTTAAATCTAATGAATCTTGCAAGGTGAAATCTAGCAAAAAAAAACAGGTAAGGACATCACAGAATGGCGATATGTTACATGTTACTCTGCAAATTTATATTTTAGATGGAGTCGAGTTACGATTCTGAGTTACAAACGTTACAGACGATAATACAACAGAAAGTTGTAACGTTACTCAGTGATCCCGATAATACCGTCAAACAGACATTGTTAGAGAGTGGTATAACCAGATTGTGTGTATTCTTTGGAAGACAAAAAGGTAAATTCACTATCAACATGCTTGATTTGTTGGGATGACTGGGTGTTAAGTGGTCAAATGTGTGCGCTTTAGGTCATAAAGTCTGTCATTGACTATATCAGCTAACTTGATTAGTTGGGTTGACTGGGTGTTGAGTTTAACCTCCTCTTCCACCTTGGGTGATATTTCGAGTGAAACCAGGCAATAGTGAGGGGCTCGTCTAGGTCAGAGATAAATCAGAGTTAGTGAGGGGCTCGTCTAGGTCAGAGATAGATCAGGGTTAGTGAGGGGCTCGTCTAGGTCAGAGATAGATGATGGTTAGTGAGGGGCTAGTAAAGTATAGGGTAGAGATAGATCAGGGTTAGTGAGGGGCTCGTCTAGGTCAGAGATAAATGATGGTTCGTGAGGGGCTAGTAAAGTATAGGGTAGAGATAGATCAGGGTTAGTGAGGGGCTCGTCTAGGTCAGAGATAGATGATGGTTAGTGAGGGGCTAGTAAAGTATAGGGTAGAGATAGATCAGGGTTAGTGAGGGGCTCGTCTAGGTCAGAGATAAATGATGGTTCGTGAGGGGCTAGTAAAGTATAGGGTAGAGATAGATCAGGGTTAGTGAGGGGCTCGTCTAGCATAGGTCAATGATAGATCAACGATTAAGAAATTGTACCACTTCCATTTCCATAGTTAAAGGTGCAATCGTACCTTTAGAGTTACAGTGTCCAAGGGTGTTAATAACCATTTATTATCTCCAAAGGTGTTGAAATGAAATGGGGTTTAATGTCCTGCTGTTCTGCTGCTCGAGTGGACATTAAGCCATATCTCTCTCTCTCTCAAGCCATATCTCTCTCTCTCTCTCTCTATTATGGCCAAATTTTTATATCTCATTAATTTGAATTAATTAGGATAATTTTTGTATTTTTCAGCAAGCGATGTCTTACTGTCACATATGATTACGTTTCTCAATGACAAGGTAACAATATTTATTAAAGATGCATTATATAAGAGCTAAATCTGCCCAGTGCAGGTCTTTTTTCTAATTTCAAATCTATAAAAACAAAGTGTGTATGTATGTTCACCCATCACACTTCGTCGCTGTGCTCAACCCCTACATATGTGGTATCAAATTAACCAGGATGACCGTGTGCATGTTTTATTATATCCAAGTCCTTATGCCTTGTAAATGGGATAAGCAACAATTAAGACTGGATCAAACCAACTCATCATCAAAGAAATTCTTTTCAAAACAAGTTTCTGATTCTCTCCATAATGAGTTATAACATCATAAAGATTCAAATTTCAAGAATATAGCCCCTGGAAAGTAGAGACTAAACGCTGAGTTGCTTAGTAACTCGTTACAATTTTTTATATACTGTGTTTTCTCACATATTTGAGATATTGAATAATGTTGTTTTCAGTATGATTGGCAGTTACGGGGATCATTTTTTGATAATATAGTCGGTGTAGCAGCGTATATTGGATGGCAGAGTTCAGCCATGTTGAAACCTTTACTGCAACAGGTACGATAAACAAACCTTTACAACAACAGGTACGATAAACAAACCTTTACTACAACAGGTACGATAAACAAACCTTTACAACAACAGGTACAATAAACAAACCTTTACAACAACAGGTACGATAAACAAACCTTTACAACAACAGGTACGATAAACAAACCTTTACTACAACAGGTATGATAAACAAACCTTTACAACAACAGGTACGATAAACAAACCTTTACAACAACAGGTACGATAAACAAACCTTTACTATAACAGGTATAATAGACAAACCTTTACTATAACAAGTATAATAGACAAACCTTTATTATTCTAAATAATTAGAAATTTGCCTTATAATGAAATGAAATGAAATATGGTTTGAAGTCCTACTGTTCTGCTCTGACTGGGCTAATGAAGACAGGCATTCACCATACAGTGTGCTATGAGGGAAATTTCGCCTGGGCAGGGACACTATGGCCTACTCTTATATCAATTCCAACTGCCAAGGGATCTTTTACGTGCGCACCAATGTATATTCAGCACCTCAGTTTTTCGTCCCATCCAAATGACTAGACAGCTATCCTGCACCACAAATTAATGAAATAATGTATACACAGGTCCTCGATTTATCATCCCATCCGAATGACTAGACAGCTGTCCTTGGTAGGCCCTCTGCCTGCGCCACTGACAATTGGGAACCATGCTGTAAAATCCTGATGAACTTTATCAGCCAATGCAGGGATCGAACACGCGAACTCCAGGTTAGTGAGCCAGCGTCTTACCCACTTAAACCACCATGGCTCCACCTTTAAAAAAAACAAATAAACCACTTATATGGTTAAATCATGAAGTTGTGTTGTCTAAATCACATGTGTTTTTCTTCCAGGGTTTATCTGATCCAGAAGAATATGTTCTCCACAAAGCACTAGGTGCTCTGAAAGCTCTGGCTGAACTTGGCCTACTACAGAAATCCATGTTACAAGAATTTGTACAAGAGATAGTTCCATTCTTGTCTCACCCGGTAAATATGTTTCATGATTTACAATACACATAAGATACAAATTAAAATGGGGTTTGATGTCTTTTCTGACCCAAAGGGCTAATACTAATGATGTGAAGACAAGCATACGTCATGGGGTTTGCTTTGGGGAAAATTGCCTTAAATGCTTATTGTTTAACGTCCATTTCCACCAATGGTGATATCACAGACCAGTTCTCTTATTTGATTTTGCTTAGCACACGTGCAGGGGTCTTTTATGATGGAGGAAAAGGTTGGGAAGGCGCCCATATCTCCAAGCCACATATGTTCACACCAGGGATCGAAACAACGACCGCAAGCCAGAGGTGACTGGCCAACTAGAGCTCTAAGCTCTACACTCTAGAGCACTAGGTCATCTCACCATCCTTCGCATTAACAGCAGGGCTATGGCCCACTCTTATTTTGATTTCAAAGGATCTTTAATATTCTACCAACGACATAACCC
Source organism: Patella vulgata (assembly GCF_932274485.2). Classification (NCBI taxonomy): domain Eukaryota; kingdom Metazoa; phylum Mollusca; class Gastropoda; family Patellidae; genus Patella; species Patella vulgata. The sequence goes on along the minus strand of NC_065885.2, from coordinate 5,049,777 downwards.
CTCCATTCTGTACCACCGACAAATAGGGAAACCAGGTTGAAGATCCTGAAGCCCCTTCTCAGTCAACACTGGGATCAAACATCGGACATCTGGGTTTATCAGGCAGTGTTTGCTGAGTTAATTTAAAGAGAGTGAGAGAAATTGGGTTTAACGTCCACTCGACACAAACCAGGTCATTTTGGGACTAACATATGGTTCAATTTTATTTCAATAATTCTCTTGCACGTATTGGGACTTTAGTAGTGGTAGGAAACCGGAAGACCCGGAGAAAACCCACGAGGTTAGTCAAGCGACCCTACTCCTTGTCATGTACAATCAGAGAATGGAACGTTATTTAAAGCAGGAACTAATTTACATTAAAGATTGTCTGATTGAGGATGTCACAGTAAATTCAGGCTAAACCATATTAATTATACATTAATTTTACACTTCTACTATATTACAGGGTATATGGGTGAGACATGGAGCTGTTGGTTTTATATCAGCTATGGCTACTATATTAAATATAGCTGATATACATTGTTATCTTCTACCACAAATTACACCATTCCTTAAACATAAAGTACTACAAATAGACAAAGAGGTAGGTAGGCTTAAACATAGAGTTTTACAAATAGGCAAAGAGGTGAGTAAGCTTAAACATAAAGTACTAAAAATAGACAAAGAGGTAAGTAAGCATAAACATAAAGTACTACAGATAGACACAGAGGTTGGTAGACTTAAACATAAAGCACTACAATTAGACAAAGAGGTAAGTCCACTTAAACATAAAGTACTACAGAGAGACAAAGAGGTAGGTAGGCAGGCCTAAACATAAAGTACTACAGATAGACAAAGAGGTGAGCAGGCTTGAACATAAAGTACTACAAATAGACAAAGAGATAAGTAGGCCTAAACATAAAGTACTACAAATAGACACAGAGGTAAGTCTACTTAAACATAGACAAAGAGGTAGGTAGGCAGGCCTAAACATACAGTACTACAAATAGACACAGAGGTAAGTCCACTTAAACATAGACAAAGAGGTAGGTAGGCAGGCCTAAACATACAGTACTACAAATAGACACAGAGGTAAGTCCACTTAAACATAGACAAAGAGGTAGGTAAGCAGGCCTAAACATAAAGTACTACAAATAGACAAAGAGGTAAGTCAACTTAAACATAGACAAAGAGGTAGGTAGGCAGGCCTAAACATACAGTACTACAAATAGACAAAGAGGTAAGTCAACTTAAACATAGACAAAGAGGTAGGTAGGCAGGCCTAAACATAAAGTACTACAAATAGACAAAGAGGTAAGTCAACTTAAACATAGACAAAGAGATAGGTAGGCAGGCCTAAACATAAAGTACTACAAATAGACAAAGAGGTAAGTCAACTTAAACATTATGTACTAAGGAGAGAAAGAGAAATGGGGTTTAACGTCCACTCGACATAAACTAGGTCATTTCAAGACTAACATATGGTTTAATTTTATTTCAATAATTCGCTTGCGCATAGGGGTCTTTAGCAGGACCCGGAGAAAACCCACGAGGTTGGACAGGCGACCCTACTCCTTGTCACATACAACCCGGTATACGAAACCACGCCAGTTGACTCAATGACAGGCCTTATGATACAGCACACACGAGCTAACCACTCGACCATCCACCACCACCCTCTTTATGTACTACAATTAGACAAAGGTGAGTAGGCTTAAACATTAAGTACCACAGATAGACAAAGAGGTAGGTAGGCTTAAACATAAAGTACTACAATTAGAAAAAGAGATGGGTAGGTCTAAAAACAAGTACTACAAATAGACAAAAACATTAGGCTTAAACATTAGGTACTACAATTAGACAAAGAGATGGGTAGGTCTAAAAATAAATACTACAAATAGACAAAAACATTAGGCTTAAACATTAGGTACTACAATTAGACAAAGAGATGGGTAGGTCTAAAAATAAATACTACAAATAGACAAAAACATTAGGCTTAAACATTAGGTACTACAATTAGACAAAGAGGTGAGTAGACTTAAACATAAAGTACTACAAAGAGACATGTAAACTTTTTAAAAGATTCTATGCTTTGATAAAGTATCCAAGATGTATATTTGTAAATAGAAAAATAATTTCTTTTTGATATATGTTCAAATTTGATGTTTGGGGGGGGGGGGGGGGACTATTCAGTGCCTTCCTGTGACATGTCTGTATGCCATTATATGCCTTTACAAAGGTGGAATGAATGCAGCATCCTGTCCAGATGATATAGACAAGCCAGCTTCACCCAGAGACAGAGAGACAGAGAAATGGGAGTTAATATCCACTCAATACAAACCAGGTCATTTTGGGACTAACATATGGTTCAACTTTATTTCAATAATTCGCTTGCAAATAGGGATCTTTAGTAGTGGTTGGACGGGCGACCCTACTCGTTGTCGAAACACGCCAATTGACTCAATGACAGACCTTATGAAACAACATGCACGCTCTAACCATTCGGCCATCCAGCCCCTCTAGCCCCACTCAGAAATATTAGGTAAAATCTGTTGAGTACTTGAGTATATATCTTAATTAGTATGGATCAAATGGCAAAATCAATAAATTATTTACTTCTTGTTTTTTTTTTCAGATTGTTTTATTGAATGCTTTAGATGAATGTATACCTCGACCTGTATTTGATTATATTTTACGATCATCTTCAGTAGATAGCGTATTGACTGTTCTATACAACCGGAAAAAAGTTCGAAGTATGAGTCGACAATGTAGCAGTCCTCCGTATGAAGCACTAGACAGTAGTATGACTCAGGTAAATATATTGGTAGTAGTGTGACTTGGGTAAATATATTGGTAGTAGTGTGACTACTAATAAATTAATAATAGTTGACTCTTGTAGTATGATAATAGTATTTTGACTCTGGTAGTATTATAATGGTATTTTGACTCTGGTAGTATGATAATAGTATTTTGACCCTGGTAGTATCATGATAGTAGTTTGACTCTGGTAGTATAATAATAGTATTCTGACTCTGGTAGAATGATAATAGTATTTTGACTCTGGTAGTATAATAATAGTATTTTGACCCTGGTAGTATAATAATAGTATTCTGACTGGTAGTATGATAATAGTATTTTGACTCTGGTAGTATGATAATAGTATTTTGACTCTGGTAGTATGATAATAGTATTTTGACTCTCATAGTATGATAATAGTATTTTGACTCTCATAGTATGATAATAGTATTTTGACTCTCATAGTATGATAATAGTATTCTGACTCTGGTAGTATGATAATAATATTCTGACTCTGGTAGTATAATAATAGTAGCTTGACTCTGGTAGAATGATAATAGTAGTCTGACTCTGGTAGTATGATAATAGTATTTTGACTCTGGTAGAATGATAATAGTATTTTGACTCTGGTAGTATAATAATAGTATTCTGACTGGTAGTATGACAATAGTAGTCTGACTCTGGTAGTATGATAATAGTATTTTGACTCTGGTAGTATGATAATAGTATTCTGACTCTGGTAGTATAATAATAGTAGCTTGACTTTGGTAGTATACTAATAGTACTCCGATAATAATTGACATTAGTCTGACTCTGGTAATATATAGATAGTTGTGTTACTTGAATAAATATCTCCCGATAGTAGTGTGACTAAGGGGAATAACTCTTGTATGTTTGACCAAGGTGCATGAATATCTCTCTTGATAGTGATTATTTTGAAACTTTAAAGAAAGAGAAATGGCTTAGCATTCTCATATCGGTTATTTTTGTTATCCGTTTCACAGGCCAAATTTTATCAAATAAATGTTAATGATGTATTTTAAATATAAAATAAAAATATGTTTTTGTAAGGTTTGTGATTGATTATTTCTAGGTATTTAGAAAACTGACATCACTGGGTATGAATGAAAACCATGAAGTCAAATTATTAGTAAGTAGTTTTACCTTTCTTGTTATACTAAGATTTTATATTTCTTTATTGTTAGCCACATCGTTATCTCGTGCAGGTATCTCTGAAATTAGGGGATGACGTGGCTAAGTGGGTAAGACGCTGGCTCGCTAGCCTGGAGATTGGGTGTTCGATCCCTGCATTGGCCGAGAAAGCTCATCCATATTTTCCGGCGTGGTTTCCCCTTGTCAGTAATGCAGGACGGAGGGCCTGACAAGGACAGCTGTCTAACCTTGTGAGTCTTCTCCGGGTCCTCTGGTTTCCTCCTGCTGGTAAAGACTCCTAAGTGCAAGCAGATAATTGAGATAAAATTGAACCATATGTTACTCAGGAAATGACCTAGTTTGTGTCAAGGTTAAATCCTCTCTCTCTCTCTCTCTCTCTCTCTCTCTCTCTCTTTCTCATAGCACATTGCATGAGTATGCCTGTCTTATTATCACTGTTCGTGTAGAAAAGAAAGTTTCTAAACCACATTTGGGAATTTAATATCGAGAAATTAAGCAAGGATCTTGTTATTGACAAATTGTTTTTATTTCAGGCTATGAAAGATTATGTAATTAAAGTTCATCGAGCTAGATCAGGGTAAGTTATAAATATTTGATGTCATGTTAGCCGTTTAGATAATAATCTTTTAGTGGCCTTTAGCGATTGGGAAACAATTTTAAAAGCATGGGGGTTGGATGGCCGAATGGTTAGCGCGTGCACGCTGTATCATAACGTCTGTCATTGAGTCAACTGGCGTGGTTTCAATTCCTCGGTTGTATGTGACAAGGAGTAGGGTCGCCTGTCCAACCTTGTGGGTTTTTTCCGGGTCCTCCAGTTTGCTCCCACTGCTGAAGACCCCTACGCGCATTCAAATTATTTAAATAAAATTGAACCATATGTTAGTCCCGAAATGACCTAGTTTGTGTCCAGTTGATATTAAACCCCATCTCCAAGAGAGAGAGAGAGAGAGAGAGAGAGAGAGAAAGAGAGGTTTAAGGTTTAGGAGATACTAACTAAGCCATTTTGGGATTGTTACATTGTATTCGTTGATTCAACACGGAGTTGGATGGCCGAATGGTTAGCACGCGTGCGCTTAATCGTATGGTCTGTCTTGAGTCAGCTGGTGTGGTTTTCGATTACCCGGTTGTAGGTGACAAGGTATAGGGTCACCATGTCCTTCCTCATGATTTATTTCCGTGTCATCCGGTGTCCTCCCTACACGCAAGGTAATTATTGAAATAAAACTGAACCATGTGTTTGTCCCGAAATTACCTAGTTTGTGTCGAGTGAAAGCACAACCTCTTATCATTATCAAGCACAATATCTGTAATGCCAATCAGCGGCTTTAAGTAGTTATGAAGGTAAGATAAATAAGTTTAGATAATATTATGAGTGGAATAAAAATGTAATTTATTATTTTAGGTCCAATGAAAATAGTGCCGATTTAGATTCCAGTAAAAAAGGTTCGTTAAATCTGACGTCTTTAAATGCCCGACAGAGAAACATTACTAGACGACATGCTGACCTACATAAAAGTTACAGTGAAAAAACAAATGAAACTCATACCTCTCCAAACAGGTTAGTTTTATTTTATTTTATTTAATGACCATGAGGTAATTTTGCCCAGACAGCAATCTGATTAAAACACAGATCTTAATTCGTTTCGTTTGTTATAGTTCAAAATTTTGTTTTACTTGTCTTTACTACACTAGGATCTGGAAGAATTGTTATCATTGACGTTTTCTGAATAGTGTAAGGCATTAGCCAATGAAACGGTCTGTTACAGCGAGCTTTAGGCGTATTTTGCATGGAACTGTGGGTAATCCACTAGTAACATTAATGCTGATTGGTTAATCAAATGTCTGACATGACCTATCGCAACAACCGGTCAGATCTTCATGTAGTGTAGGCCATCGAAAGTATAAAAAAGTGAAACGAAATATAGATCTTTATTTTAATCAAATTGCCCAAACAGCAACACGTTGTCATCAAGGAAGTTTTGCCTGGGCAGAAGCGTTACCACCTACTCTTTTTCGAATTATGGTAGGCATATGAACATCTTTGTTAGTGGAGATGTCATTTGACAGTTCAGTCAATATCAAAGCATTTTAGTGAGTTCGTTAAATTAGCTGTAAACAATTTAATTGTTTATATGTTACAGTAGAAGACGTAAAAAGATGGCATCATTAGAACCAATATCAGCTGCTATGGTAAGTAAGAATATTTGATTCAAATACTTTGTGGCTTGAAGACCCTCACAAAATTTCAACACTTGCATCCAAATGAATTACCAGCAGATAAATCTCAAAACACCAACGGACTAATAAAATGTTAAACTATTTCCGTTCTTGATTCAATATTCGATCCGAGGTGTCGTTCAGCCCACCAACCAAGTTGAACTTTCGTGACGGCCCTTAAAATATACTCAATTTAATTATTTAATTAAGAATACAAAATCAATATATCAACGGTAAACAATATATCAGAATATTTTACTCAATATTTATCGGTAACAATGGCTTGTTTATGTTACCTGCAGCACAAGCACACATTCTTTACTACGTCACCTGTATAAACTCATCTTTTTTACAAGGGGTTTAAAAATATTTCATTTATTTGTTCAGAATGAAGATTGGAAGAAGATGTTTGGATCAATGGATACCGATAGGTCAGCTTCTCTTAAAAATAAAACCCCCGAAAAACATGATAGTTTAGACAAGAAAAGTTCGTCATCAACGTTAAACACGTCTAGCCAATCATCTTCAAGTAGTATAGTTAACGTTAGCCAATCAGTGGGTATTAGTAATGATGGCTCTATACAGTCAGAAAAAGGAAGTAAGTAATATTTTAAAGTATCGATGTGTCATTTATGGGGTTGGATGGCTGAATGGTTAGCGTGCGCACATTGTATCAATAGGTCTGTCATTGAGTCAACTGGCGTTGTTTCAATTTCCCGGTTATACGTAGGGTCGCCTGTCCAACCTCGTGGGTCTTCTCCGGGTCCTCCAGCTTGCTCCCATTTCTAAAGACCCCTACGTGCAAGCGAATTAATGAAATAGAATTGAACCATATGTTAGTCCTGAAATGATCTAGATTTTGTCAAGTGGACGTTAAACCCCATTTCTCTCTCTCATTTGCATTTAGAATATCTTTGGTAGCTGTCATGTTAATGTTTTTATGGATATGTTAATAAATATTCAACACAATGCAAAATATCTGGTACTTGTTCTTTATTGTCTGTCATTTTGTCGAGAACAACTAAAATTATCACTTTCAAACCTTATAATCAATATGATTTACTATATTTTAGTTCGTTATGCTAATTGTAAATGGGAATTACGTAATTTGGTACACAAGAGACGGGAACAATATGTAACAGATGTACAAACTAAAGATTTATTAGAAGGTATAGCATGGGATAGTCGTCCTCCACCCGATAACTGGAAACCGAAAGGTCAACTAGTGGCACATTTACAGGAACATAGAGCAGCTGTTAACAGGTTGGTTATTAGTAGTTAGTACTGAAACTAGAAGTGAGGAGTTATCTCCCCTTACTAAAGTTGGGTTAGAGTTATTCCCCCCTTGTGTATGTTTACAGGAACATTTTGGGGATAATCATTTGAACGTTCCGGAATTAAATTCTCTCAATTCCGAAAATAGTGTCAATCGAGTGAAAAGGATAATTTCGGAGTACAACGCATGTGCTGACTGTATAAAAATATCTCAACCAATCATGACAACTGAAACGTTTTTGTTACTTAAAATATGTCACGATTCTACCCCCTCAGCTGTCTGGACTGTGACAGGACTGAATTCCGTATCACTTGATTGCAATTCTGTCAATTCGGGACGTTCCGGACTGACAATCGAGCACCCCCGTAGTTAGGTGGTAAACATAGAACTGGGGAGTTATCTCCCCTTATTGAATTTGATAAGAGTTATCCCCCTTGTCTGCATGATATGTTGACAATAGTTACTGTGGATCATGTAAACAGGTTGTTACAAAACAAGATCTCTCCCACAGTGTAAAATCTTTTAAAACATTGCGCCTCAGTGTCTTTAGTAGACACCTCAGTAGATTTCAGAACAACTAAAGCTATCATCTGCTATCAGGCGTTTTTTCTCTCTGTCTTTCTCTTTGTCTGTATCAATTGATAATATTACACTAGTCACACAGATCTGATTTGTTTGTCCATCCTTTTATCCGAATTTGATTTATTTTTTGAATTATTTAAATATAAATTATTTATTTAACAGATTTTATTTTGAAATAAAAACAATGATTTTAACTCAATATATGGAGTGTTGTTCGTCCTTTCTTTATCCCCATTTAACATACTATTTGGAGTAATGATTCTATATTTTACAGAATACAAGTTTGTCAAGATCATAGTTATTTTGCTAGTTGTTCTAACGATGGAAGTGTAAAACTATGGGAATGTAGTAGGTTAGAAGGGAAGAGTGTATTAAACAGATCAAAACATACCTTTAGTAAACAAGGTAAAATAATATATCTTGATTTCGAATAAGAAAACAAAATCCAGATATCGAAGGTGGATATCTGACAATCTGACTAAAATACAGATCTATATTTCGTTTTGTTTTTTGTATGCTTTCGATGGCCAACACTACATGAAGATCTGAACGGTTGTAGTGGAAGGTCACATCAGGGGTCATATGGGCAGATTTTGACCCTATGACGTCAGACATTGATTAATCAATGAGTGTTGATGTTTCTTGTGGTTTACCCACAGTTCTGTGCACCGCACGCCAAGAACTAGCCGTAACAAGATGTTTCATTGGTTAATCTCTCACATCAACCAGAACGTGGGTTATATAACAACTGTTCCAGATCCTAGTGTAGTAAAGACAAGTAAAACTAAATAAAAAACGAAACAAAATAGAATCTGTGTTTTAATCAGTTTGGATATCTCCAGGGTTAGGGTTAGGTTAAAAAGAGGCTCATCAAAAGATTCAGTGGCAATCATAGGTAGTATATCCGACGATGAAGAATATTGATAAATTTTCAATTCATCATATCTTTGTAAATACTGAACACATGTGAACCATATTTGGACTAATATAAATTTTAGAGATGGCAACCATGGTGGATCACTAGCCAGGAGGTCCTGTGTTCGATTCCTGCGTTGGTCGAGAAATTTCTTTGAGATTTTCCGGCTTTGTTCCTCTTTTTCTGTGGTTACACCCCATTTCATTTACTTTTAGAGATTTAACTTTCACAGTATTGTTGTTTGCAATAAATTGATATCTGGTCTAGATTGGATTGCATATTGTATATTTACCTTCCTATATATGAATTTATTACAGGTGGTCGTATAAAGTCAATAACATTCTGTGAAAATTCTACAGCATTAGCTTCAGCATCAGATAATGGAACAATACATGTCTATAAGTAAGATTATTTAAATATGCATTATGTAAGATGGAACAATACATGTTTATAAGTAAGATTATTTAAATATGCATTATGTAAGATGGAACAATACATGTCTATAAGTAAGATTATTTAAATATGCATTATGTAAGATGGAACAATACATGTCTATAAGTAAGATTATTAAAATATGCTTTATGTAAGATGGAACAATACATGTCTATAAGTAAGATTATTTAAATATACATTATGTAAGATGGAACAATACATGTTTATAAGTAAGACTATTTAAATATACATGATGTAAGATTGAACAATACATGTCTATAAGTAAGATTATTTAAATATGCATTATGTAAGATTTAGATAAAAAGCTGGCCTTTCTTGCTGTAATAGTTAAAAATAGATAATGAGGAATAAATAGATTGAAAATTTCAGTCAAATTACTTTATTCTAAGTGAAGTTATGAGTATTTGAAGTTATGACTATATAGTCTCAATTGTCAAGTACCATTGTTACAATACCAAGCAAAGTCTTGATTATCCATACTATCATTAAATTATTAAATGGTGCACATGTTTCAATCCAAAAGAGTTAATTATAAGCGAGGTCGAGTGAATAAATGGTTAAATGATTATAAGCGAGGTCGGGTGAATAAATGGTTAAATGATTATAAGCGAGGTCGGGTGAATAAATGGTTAAATGATTATAAGCGAGGTCGGGTGAATAAATGGTTAAATGATTATAAGCGAGGTCGGGTGAATAAATGGTTAAATGATTATAAGCGAGGTCGGGTGAATAAATGGTTAAATGATTATAAGCGAGCTTGGGTGAATAAATGGTTAAATGATTATAAGCGAGGTCGGGTGAATAAATGGTTAAATGATTATAAGCGAGGTCGGGTGAATAAATGGTTAAATGATTATAAGCGAGGTCGGGTGAATAAATGGTTAAATTATTATAAGCGAGGTCGGGTGAATAAATGGTTAAATGATTATAAGCGAGGTCGGGTGAATAAATGGTTAAATGATTATAAGCGAGGTCGGGTGAATAAATGGTTAAATGATTATAAGCGAGGTCGGGTGAATAAATGGTTAAATGATAATTTATATATAATAATCTGAACCTAAAATAAAAAGACTAGCCATAGACAGCTGTAGTTCTTATATAATGTATCTTTATAAGTAATTAGTGAATAATACAAGAATTGATGTTTACAAGAGATGATAAACATTTCGTGACACAGGAGATAGGTTAGTGCTAAATGATAAGGCTGGCTGCATTTAATGACACAGGAGGTTATATTTCTAAATGATAAAGCCAGCTCCATTTTTCGTCATAGGTCACAAGATGTAAACAGAGGTAGCGCTAAACCCAACCCTAGCCCTAACCCTGGACCTAGCCCTAACCTTATTTACATCTCAGTGACTTTGACAAACATTGAGCTGACCTTAACAAATAGATTTAGCCATAGTCAGAAAGCTGCTCAGTTTCAAGATTTTTTTCCAATCTCTGAAACGGTGGCTTAAATATTGTCATTTTATTTCTAGAATATATTTTACGATTTGAATTTAGGGCAAAATCTGATATGACAGCTCAACTCCACACAGATTGACTGTTAACAGTAGGACATTAAACTGCATTTCATTTCATTTTGTGCTCTTGGACTATAATTTTTAGGGAATTGGATGGCTGAATGGTTAGCGCGTGCACGCTGTATCATAATGTCTGTCATTGAGTCAATTGGCGTGGTTTCGATTCCCTGGTTGTACATGACAACGAGTAGGGTCGTTTGTCCAACCTCATGGGTTTTCTGCGGGACCTAGTTTGTGTCGAGTGGACGTTAAGCCCCATCTCTCTCTCTCTCTCTCTCTCTCTCTCTCTCTCTCATATTCAGGTAAGGAATATGATATAATAATTTGTATATTTTCAGGTATGGAATATGGTATAATAATTTGTATATTTTCAGGTATGGAATATGATATAATAATTTGTATATTTTTCTAGGTTAGATGAGATGAGAAATAAAGCTGTTAAAAACATAGATGTAGATACCTATGGTAATATTACAGATATAACACATTTTGATACAGGTATATCAACCATTTTACAATATCATTTTACTAAATCATTCATTATCCCCCGCCTTTCGAAGAAAGCAGGGGACTATTAAAATGGGTTCGTCTGTCTGTCCGTCCGTCACACTTTTTGGGACACAATAACTCTCCTTCTAATTGAGCTAGAATGTTCAAACTTGGTGTAGGACGTAGGTGTCAGACATTTTCAATCATTTTACTAAATCATTATCTTTGATCAAGCTGATTAAAACCCAGATCCTATTTCGTTTCATTTTTTATAGTTTAAAATTTCATTTTATTTGTCTTCACAACACTAGGATCTGAGAGAGTTGTTATATAACAGGCGTTCTGCTGGATGTGAGGAATTAGCCAATGAAACGGTCTGTTACGGCGACTTCTTGGCATGCTCTGCACAGAATTGTGGGTAAACCCTAGAAACGTCAACGTTGATTGATTAATCAATGTCTGACGTCATAGGGTCAAAAGCTGCACGTATGACCCCTGACAACTGGTCAGATTTTCAGGTAGTGTAGGCCATCGAAAGAATAAAAAAACAAAACGAAACGAAATATAGATCTGTACTTTAATCAGATTGTATCTCACTTGTCATTGGTGCTAGATGGAGGGACTTGCAAAGAAAAGCACCTACCGGTAGAGATCTCTAACAGTTGGAAATGAAAATAAGTGTAAGCCATGTTGCCGCTGTCAGGACCAAATTTCTCTTATACACACTGTGTAATGTAAGCCTGTTTTCATTAGCCCAGTCGGTGCAGAAAAGTAGGATCTTAAACCGTGTTTCATTTCTCAGCCCTTGCCAATCGAATACCTTAAACATGAACTCGTTGGTGACAATATTCTCCTGATTAAACATGAACTCCTTGGTGACAATATTCTCCTGATTAGGACTGAAGGATTTTAATTCTAAATTAAATCTAGCCAAGAATACATAAACTACTCGTTCTCTATTTGGTGGTTAAAATCTGCTTCCATAATAGTTAAGAACCACATGGCTCAGTCAGGTGTAGACCTACTGACCATGGGGGGTTGGATGGCTGAACGGTTAGCGCGTGCCAGTTGTGTCATATGGTCTGCCATTGAGTCAACTGGCGTGGTTTTGATTCCCTGGTTGTACCTGACAAGGAGTAGGGTCATCTGACCAACCTTGTGGGTTTTCTCCGGTTCTTCTGGTTTCCTCACACTGCTAAAGACCCCTTTGGGCGAGCGAATTATTGAAATAAAATTGAATCATATGTTAGTCCTGAAATGACTTAGTGTGTATTGAGTGGACTTTAAACCTTCCACCTCTCTTTCTCTCTCTCTCTCTCTCTCTCTCTCTCTCTCTCTTACTAACCAGGCAGATATGCCACTCCATTTTGAGATTTTCTGGTAGTTTTTATTTCAGGATCATATTTCTATTGTATTTGTTTCAGGGTCCCAGTCTATATTAACATATTCTACAGTCAATGGTTATATCGTAGGTTGGGATCTTAGATCACCAGAACCAACATGGAAACTTAAAAATGAACCTAGAGCAGGTAGATATTTGTTCAAATCTGAACATCGTATGAGAGATTTTTAATCCCTTATAATATTGTAAGAGCTGAATCTGTAAGAGTAATATTAGTCAAAAATCCAGTCTCATTTTAGGGTGACCCACCATAAATAAATATCTCCATATATCTCGACAATTACGCCACAATATTTATATATATGCCAAGCCTCAAATCAGATTCACACAATTATAGTCACTAAATAAACGATCATGTTGTACTTAATAATTTTACTGCTATTCAAAATCGTCAACAATAAATTTTTTACGGCTGTAATAGTTGATAGATTTGTAGAGAATTGCACGTGCCATGGCTATTTATAGTATCATACTGTCAGAAAGTTGGTCTCAGCACGGCGAATGTGCACGCTTCAGTGGTAGTCTCGAACTATCAGCGGTGGACTGTATTTCTGTGAGTACATGGGTCACCCTACTCATTTAAAATTTATAAAATTGTGATGAATTGAATATTTTGCAACATTCTGCATCCTGTAAAGATGATATAGATAAATAACCACTTTTTGATTCAATTGAATCTGAGTTGCAAGATTATCTGCCATTGATATTAGGTTTTATTAATTTAACATGGATTAGAGATTGTATGAAAAATGCACGATCAGGATGCGCGACTTTAAATTAAAGACTGTATAAAATGATGAATTAGTCGAGGACTAAAATTGCTCCATTTTTCTATAAGTAATTGTTTGTGTATATTATTTGTAGGGTTAATAACAAGTTTTGCTGTACATCAGACACAATGTTGGTTAGCTGCAGGTACGAGTAATGGAACACATATATGTTGGGACATGAGATTTCAACTACGGATTGGTCTAAATACTATACAACATCCTGCTCGTAAGTAATATACCTGTAAAATCTACTCGACTCTATATACCCAAACAAATTACATTACCTGCATCACCCTTCCAGGGCCAGATTAAGACCTTGGATTATTTCATAAGTTTACTTATGAATATTATAAACAGGATTGTTTCATTTATTTACTCATGAATAGTTGAATTATTTCATACACTGTCGTTCGAAAGTAAGTATACCACCATAGGGTCTGTCATTGAGTCAACTGGCGTGGTTTCGATTCCATGTCTGTACTCGACAAGGTGTAGGGTCTCCTGTCCAACCCCATGGGTTTTCTCCGGGTCCCCCGTTTTCCTCCCACTACTAAAGACCCCTACCCTCAAGCAAATTATTGAAATAAAATTGAACCATATGTTAGTCCCGAAATGACGTAGTGTGTGTCGAGTGGACGTTAAATCTAAATCCCATTTCTCTGTCTATTTCATTAGTTTACTGATTAATATTTTAATTCATGAATAGTAAAAGTTTACTCATGAATAGTATAAGTTTATTCATGAATAGTATACGGTTGTTCATGAATATTATAAGTAGTCTTATTTCATATATTTACTCATATTATAAGTTTACTCATGAATATTATAAGTATACTCATGAATATTATAAGTATACTCATGAATATTATAAGTATACTCATGAATATTATAAGTATACTCATGAATATTATATGTATACTCATGAATATTATAAGTTTACTCATGAATATTATATGTATACTCATGAATATTATAAGTTTACTCTGAATAGTATATGTTTACTCATGAATATTATCAGAAGGATTATTTCATATATATCCCCATGTTTACTCACGAATAGTATAAGTTGGATTATTTCATATGTTTACTCATGATTAGTTGAATTATTTCACCATGTTTACTCATCATTAGGATAAGCAGAAATATTTCTGATATTTACTTAATGACTGAATATGCTCAAGTTATTCATGAATAGGATAATATTATTTACTTAATGACTGAATATATTTGAGTTACTCGTCATGTTTTTATTATTTCTATATTTAGAAGCGAGAGTAAGAAGATTAATAATGCATCCACATGAACAGTCGTTGATTTTATCGGCACCACAGTGGAATAATGAAGTATCTATGTGGGATGTAGAAACTGGTTCCAGACAGAAAGTATTATGGGCCAGTAAATCTCCTCCCTTGTCTTTAAATCAGGTAAATTTCATGTTTTTCATATTTATAACATTCTCACTTATTGTAAAGGACAGGGGCCACAGTGGATCGCACTGGCTCATTAATTAGGAGGTTCAATGCTCGATCCCACTGTTGGCAGAGATAGTTCTTCTGGATTTTTTAGCCTTAGCGTTGTTTACCATTGTTGTGGGTGCAGTCTGGATGAGCCAAAAAAACGCGATCCTATGTACACGTTCAAAATAAGAGTAGGCCACAGTGCCGCTGTCCTGGCAAAAGTTGTTGTGTAGCACATTGCATAGTGTATGCCTGTCTTTATTAGGCTGGTTGGTGCAGAACAGTAGGCTATTAAACCCAATTTCATTTCACTGTACTTTTACTTTGTTTTAAGGGAAATATTTTTCACTGGTTTTACAAAAAAATAATTTCAGCAAAACATATAAATCGATCTTATTAAAATTGCGTCTTTTTCTTTTCATTTGTTTGATTAACATTATGTACAGTTCTCTCCTCTCTTCTTCTGTGTCTGACAAGGAACAGTGTCTAGTCATTTGGATGGGACAAAAAAACATGGTCCTGTGTAGTACTGTGTACACAATAGCATGCACATTAAAGAACCCATGACAGTTGGAATCCCTCATAGCACACTATATGCTGTAAGCTAAGCTAGATTGTTTAAGTGGCATTGAGTAACTGGATGAAAATAACACATGACACAATTATATGGAATACAAGTTACTTGAAAGATTTTCGACCAGGGTAATCCCATCTTTCTCAACATCGCTGAAATAAATCCTTCAAGTAACTTGTATTCGGTATAATTGTGTCGTGTTATGGTGTAAGCCTGTCTTCATTAGCCCAGTTGGTGCAGAAAAGTAGGAGGTGAAACCCCATTCATTCATTCATTCATTCATTCATTCATTCATTTATTACAGACTAACAATCACGCTATACATGGAATGCACATAGCTTCAACAGATCAGAAAATATTTCTATTAACTGCTGGTACAGATATGACTATTAGATATTGGGACTTGGCGACGCCCTCTAAATCTTTTATAATGAGTCATCCAGCTACAGAATATACCAATACAGCTGTCTCCTACCAGTAAGTCAATATTATATTTTAAAATACTTTTTCAAACAATGGTTTTAGATTGGTGAGGGAGGGAGTTAATGCAGGGTGCCACAGTGGCTCAGCGATGAGGGAGCTGACTCACTAACCAGGCCCACAAGTTCACAAAGCATTCTAAGACTTAAGTTAAGAATTTACTCAACTTTCAATAACTGTTTATGAGAAATATCTTAGATCCACAAACACAAAACTTTGCACAGTTTCTTATTGATGTATTTGATACATTAAAACAATAAAAGTTTTATAAAGGGCTATATTTTAGTTCAAATAAGGCGAACAATTTTGAGTAAATTCTTAACTTAAGTCTGAGAATGCTTTGTGAACTTCGAGCCAGGAGAAATCTTCGGTCAGCTCCCAGTGTTTGCTGAGAAAGTTGATTTATCTTGTAACTGGTGCAGCATGGGAAGGAGGCGTGACAAGGAGTAGCATCTAGTTGTTTAGATGGTACATAAAAACAAGGTCCTATGTACACATTGTCGTGCACGTAAAAGAACTCTTAAAAGTTGTAATTCGAAATAAGAGTAGGACGTAGCAGCGATGTCAAGGCAAAAAATCCCATATAGCTTTGCATACTTATCTGCACCGACTGGGTAAATGAAAAGCAATAGCATGTTAAACTATACACCAGGTTTCATGGCTGTCATTCAATTAGAATCAAAGTTATCGTATCCCATAGCGCTAATCAATTAGAATAGGTCGTAGCTCTGCCATCGAGGCAAAACTGTTCTATCGGCACACTTCATGGCTACGTTTTTAGACGTTTGGAAAATAGCGTAAGACATGTCCGAAATATACGGATGGAATCCCATCACTGACGTATACCCTTCTTAATTAGCCGTGTTGATGCAGAAACATAAGATTTTAAACCTCCGTTTTATTTCAGATCTCAGTTAATAGATGGTACAGATGTAGTACAGGAAGTATATAACCGAAAACAGACAAGTAGCGAAGATATTCCACACCGAGGACCTGAAGCGCCATCTACAGCTCATCATAACATGATAAGTGATATCGGTATATGTCAATCATCACAATGTTTAGTTATTACAGCTTCCAGGGATGGGGTTATTAAACTGTGGAAATAAGTTCTCTAAATTATCATGTTTTATTTTTGTGCATCTAGCTGCGGGATAGGAATTCTGGGCCCTGTTTCTCGAAATCTTAACTAAAGATAAAATCCAAATTTTAGTAGATACTTCAATTTTGATTGGCTAAACACTAAAATCAATCTAATATTATCCAATCAAATTACTAAAATTTGGATTTTATCTTAGTTAAAATTTCGTGAAACAGGCCTCTGATATGAGTAAAAGACTCATGAGATCACAATGTTTAGTTATTACAGCTTCCAGAGACGGGGTCATTAAACTGTGGAAATAATTTCTCTAAATTATCATGTTTTATTTTTTTGCCATCTTGTTACGGGATAGGAATTCGGATTGACAGCTTCCAGGGATGGGGTCATTAAATTATGGAGATAGGTTCTCTAAATTGTCATTTTTTATTTTTTGTGCCCTCTTGTTGCAGGATAGGAATTCTGTTTTGATTAACAATTCGAGTTCCTGTTAGGATCTGTATAATATTGTTGTTTACACTTCATCAGGTATCATGTAGTTGTGTTGTTCTATCAGGAGTTTCTGTATTCAGTGTTAAGTTTCAAACCATTTGTTGGAAAATGCGTTAAGAATCATCAAAAACTGTTGAGTTCCTATTGTCACGCCTATAAGAACTGTCAATCCCTGTTAATAAACAAAACCAAATGGCACTGTCATTTACTTTTAATAATACTTAAAATACAGATCTGACGTCACCCTTTGATGTTGGCGTACCATTATTTCAAATAATCGTACGGGCAACTTGCCAATCGTACATTTTTTATACTAGTGAAATATTGGACTCGCATGACGTATTTCAATCTACCGGTAAAAGCACGTGCGGAGTGTCTGTATTTTAAGTCGTTTAATGGTCTCGAACTTAAGACATTGCGTAATATATTGTAAAAAACACTCGGTTAAATATATTACTTAATGTCTCGCCCTCGACCATTAAACAATACATCACAGACTTAAATAGTCTTCAATCAAAGGCTAGAGTTCTCTTTTTATTAACACAAACTGCATTTTAATGATTTTCTATTTCCGTTAAGATTTGGTTAACAGTATATATTGTGATATATTTAAATTATGAAATATTAATATTAAGAAGTTTATTAAATGTGCCAATACATTGTTTGTTGTTAAGTATATTATAAAATGGCTTTACTATTTAATCCTATTTCTGGGCTCAGTGATAGCATCCATGTAACGGAGCAGGAAACCCTGTGCAAAAAAATAAAGATATATATACCAGGGTCAATGAGAGTTAGACAAATTTTGCCCCGGCCCCCTCACACACCCGTGCAATAATTATGTAAAATATAAGGTTTCTAGCTTTACCCCTGCATAGCCTGGGTAAAGAATCGTGAATTGGTTCGGAGGCTCTGTGGCACAAATTTCGACCATGCCAACATAATTATTTTTTTAGATATTTATGGGCCCCGGAACAATGTCCTGGTTGCACCCCCTTTCCATGGGTCTGTATATTACTGAGGACTGTTATTTTTGATAATATACATGTTACCACAAGGAGCCCTGATCATGGATGAGGTTGAGTGATAATATACATGTTACCACAAGGAGCCCTGAACATGGATGAGGTTGAGTGATAATATACATGTTACCACAAGGAGCCCTGAACATGGATGAGGTTGAGTGATAATATACACGTTACCACAATGAGCCCTGAACATGGATGAGGTTCAGTGATAATATACATGTTACCACATGGAGCCCTGAACATGGATGGGGTTCAGTGATAATATAGAATTACCACAAGGAGCCCTGATCATGGATGAGGTTCTGTGATAATATACATATACATATTACCACAGGGGGGCCTGATCATGGATGAGGTTCAGTGATGTTATACGTATTACCACAGGGAGCCCTGAACATGGATAAATTAACTTTGTTGTACTGTAATGTTAATGTGAATATGTGGTTTGTAATAAAGAAAAAAGCATTTGTCAATGTCTATTGAAAATATGTAAATATTTTATTATAAAATACCTATTATTATTTATTGTGTGTGTGTATATATGAATGTACATGTATTAAATAAATGGTTATAAAATACATACTATTATTTATTGTGTGTACATGTATTAAATACATGGATTATTACGTAAACATTTGTCATGGATTTATATATATTGTGGATTATTTGGAGGTGAACAAGTGGTTTCTCATGACTATTCTTGGTATTATACCGTTCATGGTTTCTTTCACATGAACGCTGGTTAGTGCTAAATAACGCCAGCTTAATTATTCGGCATAGGTCATGAGGTGTAAACATGGCTTAGCGCTAATCCCAAACCTAACCCTTACCCTGTACCTAGCCCCAATACTTACCCAAACACTAACCTACATTCTTGAAAACAATCACGTGCCCTAACCTTATTTACATCTCAGCGACCTGGACAAAAATTGAGCTGGCCTTAACAAATAAATTTAGCCCATGAATGCCAATGTTATTCGGCACATTGAAATGACATGAAACTTTTTACAAGTCACTCCTGCATGTATTATTACATAAACATTTGTCAGATTTATGAATATTGTGGAACTATTTTGAGGATAACAAGCAGTTTCTTGCACAGTTCTTTGAATATCATCGGTCAAGGATTAATTCACATGGATACCAAAATTATTCGTCCCATTGAACTGACTTGAAACATTTTTCTTGTCAGTTCTGTATGCCTTATCCTTGGGAAACAAAAACAATCTGGATTCTCTTCTGAGCCCTTGCAGAGAGAGAGAGGGGGTTTAACATCCACTCGACGCAAACTAGGTCATTTCGGGACTAACATGGTTCAATTTTATTTCAATAATTTGCTTGCACGTAGGGCTCTTTAGCAGTGGGAGGAAACCGGAGGACCCGGAGAAAACCCACGAGGTTCAATTTTATTTCAATAATTCGCTTGAGGTAGGGGTCTTTAGCAGTGGGAGGAAACTGGAGAAAACCCACAAGGTTTGACAGGCAACCCTACTTGTCACGCACAACCAGGGATTTGAAACCTGAGTAAGACACTGGCTTCCTAAACAGGAGGTCTCGGGTTCGCTCCAGGTGTTGGTCGAGAAAGATCCTCAGGAATTTTTGCCGCAGTTTCCCTTGTCAGTGGGGGGGGGGGGGGAGCGGTTGGATGGCTGAATGGTTAGCACGTGCGCGCTGAGTTGTATCATATACGGTCTGTCATTGAGTCAACTGGCGTGTTTTCGATTCCCCGGTTGTATGTGACAAGGAGTAGGGTCGCCTGTCCAACCTCGTGGGTTTTCTCAGGGTCCTGGGGTTTCCTCCCACTGCTAAAGACCCCTACGCGCAAGCGAATTATTGAAATAAAATTGAACCATGTGTTAGTCACAAAATGACCTAGTTTGTGTCGAGTGGACGTTAAACCCCATTTCTCTCTCTCTCCCTTGTCACTTGTCAGTGGTGCAGAACGGAGGTCCAGAATTCGAAATAAGAGTAGGCCATCTTCATTAGATGGTATGGAGCAGAAAAGTTGGACAGACCTTATGATGCAACGGGCACCAACCTACCTCCATTCACTGTTTAATGTTTAGCAGTGGGAGGAAACAGGATGACCCAGACGTTGGACAGATGACCATTATTCCTTATCACATACAAGCAGGAAAATGAAACCACGGCACTTGACTCAATGAGAGACCTTATAATCTAAAGTGCATGCGTAAAAACATTCAGCCACTAAAAATAAAATGAAATAAAATGAAATGAAATGGGGTTTAATGTCCAACTCTTCTGCTCCGACTGGACTAATGATGATGGGCATTTGCCATACAGTGTGCTATGAGGGTAATTTTTCCCAGGCACGGCACTATCGACTACTCTTATACCAAATTCCAACCACCAAGGGATCTTTTACGTGCATGCCAATGTATACACAGGACTTCGTTTTTTGTCCCATGCAAATGATTAGACAGCTGTCCTAGTCAGGCCCTCCATCCTGCACAACTGACAAGGGGAAACTACATCAGAAAATCTAGATGAACTTTCACAGACAATGCAGGGAGCGCACACACGAACTCCAGCCTAGTGAACCAGCATCTGACCCACTTAGCCACCGAGGCTCCCCACCAAATAAAACAAACCAAAAGGTCAATTGACAAAATTATTTATTTTTCTTCAACAAAATGATTGTGTAAATATAAATAAGAATATTTTATAATAACAATATTAAACAAATAAAACATAGTATCACAGATAAATTATACATCACTTATTATTGTTTAAAATATATCTCTAATGGACGGTGTTCAAATAAACAAGAGAATAACAAGTCAACCGATACAAAAACTGCCCAATATTTTGAGCAGAAAGTTTGGAAGGAAACCGGAGAGAACCAACATGGTTAGATAGGCAACCCTACTCCTTGACACGGACAAGTGGGATATCGAAAACCATAACACTCGATTCAATGACATTCGGCCACCCAACTTGTAAGGAAGGAAACCTGAGGATCCAGAAAGAACCCACACGCTTACAGCCAACCCTGCTCCTTGACACATACAAGTGGGGAATCGACTCAATCACATTCGGCCACCCAACCTCATTTCAACACAACAAAAAATTCTAAAACTATAATCTATTCACAAACAATGTATTATACACTTAACAATAAATTAAATTTTGATTTCAAGCAACTATAAGAATAAAGCATAGACAGGACTCACTCCATGGACCTTTATTTGTTATTCTTAATACTGGTTATTGTAAATATACCTGGACCCTTATTCACGAAAACTTAAACTAAGATACGATCGAAATTTTAAGAAATACTGCAATTCGATTGGCTGACCAATATGCAAATTGGATATATGCAAATTGATTTTACTGGTCAGCCAATCGAATTGCAGTATTTCTTATAATTTTGATTGTATCTTAGTTTAACGGCCTAATTTCTGGGCTAATGAAGTGTCTGGACAGCAGGATTTCTGTCTACTTGCTACTCTTCATCGAATTCCAACTGTCAAGGGCTCTTTAACGTGCACGCTGATTGTTTCGTCCCATACAATTGGACTGCTGTCTAGTCGTTCGGATGGGACGGAAAACCAAGGTCCCATGTACACATTGGCATGCACGTAAAAGATCCCTTGGTAGTTGGAATTCGATATAAGAGTAGGCCATAGCACTGGTGTTCAGGAAAAATGTCCCCCAAACTCTTCTGGTTAGTAAGTCAGCACCTTACTCGCTGAGCCACCCTGGCTCCCAAAAATTAAATAAATTTTAATGCTTCTATTTGCTTTTGAATGACAATTTTAAAAAACATACACAATACTATATCAAACCATTGACAGATATTATTGAATACACAGAAATCTCTACTTACTACCAATATTACTGAATTTATTACTTCAGTAATTACACAATTTTGGCACATGTTTATTCTGAGTAAAACAATATTTTGACAACATATCAGGCCCCCAGTTCACAAAGCATTCTCAGGCTTAAGTAAAGAATTTACTGAAGATTGTACGCCTTATTTTAACTAAAATATAGCCCTTTATAAAACTTTTGCTGTTTTAATGTATCAAATACATCAATCAGAAACTATGTACAAAGTTTTGTGTTTCTGAGTCAAAGATATTTCTCATAAACAGTGATTAAAAGTTGAGTAAATTCTTAACTTAAGTCTAATAATGATTTGTGATCTTGGGCTAGATACCAAACTAATTATTAGAGATATGATGGAATGACATTTATCAGTAGAGGTATAACATTTATAATAACACCTACAACTTTCAGGATTTACTACTTTTATTATAGGTCTTCTATCAATTAATGTTATGATACTCTTACATGTATCTTTCATAAAAAAAATTAACTCCAACCATGCATGACTAAATACAAGGTGACCCCAAAAAATACAGAACCCATAAAATTTTTATTGAGTCCTACAAAGGTCCAACAAATTTCTTAAACATCAGTCTGTGTACGATCATTCCCTAAAGTTTCAGTTATGTTGGTGGATTTGCATAAAAGTCATGTTCTTTCCAAATGGCCTCCACAGTGTTTGAAGTAAACTTGTAATGTCGCACAAAATGGTCAATTACTTGATCACGTTCCTCTTTGGGGATTTCCCTGATTATCTCAAGGATAATGTGAACCAGAACAACCCTGAATCGATTGGTGAATAGAAGACAGCTATCACATAAAATATTGTCAGAAACATGTAAATGACAATCAGATTCTTTTAACTTTTGATGTGGTCTAAAATCATTTTCACAACTTCAAAAATCACTGTTACTTTTAACTTGTGCGTCAGTTCTATTTTGATGTGGTCTAAAACCATTTTTACAACTTCAAAAATCACTGTCGCTTTAAATTTGTGCGTCAGTTCTATTTTGATGTAGTCTAAAACCATTTTTACAACTTCAAAAATGTCTGCCGGTTTTATCTCTAGCCTTGGCCACTCAGTTACCTCTGTCATTAGTCACTGCGTCGGTTTTAAGTTTTACAGAATTTTTATGCACCATTTTTAATTTAACTTCGTCTCCTGTAGGAGAGCTACCTTGACTAGATGATTTAGATGGGATAGTCAATGGTGTCGTAGATTTAGGAGGCGTACTCGAGGGGGTCGTAGATTTAGGTGGGGAATTCGAGGGGGTAGATTTAGGTGTGGTATTCGAGGGTGGTGTAGATTTTGGAGAAGTATTCGAGGGTGGTGTAGATTTTGGAGACGTATTCGAGAGTGGTGTAGATTTTGGAGGGGTAATAGAGGGAGGTGTGGATTTTAGTGGCGATTTACTGCTTTTCGTCGGGTCGTTTTGAGGTGCCGTCGCCGTCTTGACCGTTGTCGCTGGTTTATTTACTGGTTTCGGATGAGTCATTTTATTTTGAAAATTCACTGGTTTGGGGTGTGTAATTGCATGACTGTAAGGACTTTTGGCGAACAGTTCGGCTTCAGTATTCACAGTTCCAGACTTGGACTGTATTGGAGGCATGTTATGGGTAGCGTTCGTTCTAGGAATAAAAGATCGAGAAGGTGAAACAGTTCTTTTGTTGGGTGACACTTGCGTAACTTTAGGATTTTTTTCGGGTGTGTCTTTAGCAGGTGAAATACTACGTGGTTGACGAGATTGAACAGCATTGGGTTGAGATCCACAATAAAGCACAGTAAATCCTTTTAAAGAATTCAACGGCATCAAGGCCTGATTTTTTCGACTTTTTTCAAAACATTCTATTGACACATCTGGAAGAAGAAAAGGAAAAAAGATTAGCGTACATTAAGCAGTGAGAAATTTTATATTTTACAGAAAATGGGTTTAACGTCCACTCGACACAAACTAGGTCATTTCGGGACTAACACATGGTTCAATTTTATTTCAATAATTCGCTTGCGCGTAGGTGTCTTTAGCAGTGGGAGAAAAGCGGAGGACCCGGGGAAAACTCACGAAGTTGGCACGCGGCCCTACTCCTTGTCACGTACAACAGGAGAATCGAAACCCCGCCAGTTGACTAAATGACAGAACGTATAATACAGTGTGCGCGTGCTAACCATTCGGCCATACAGAACAGTAGGACGTTAAACCCCATTTCATTTCATTTCTATCGTAAACAGACCCATTAAAAGATTTTACCTGATTTCTGTCAAATTATTTTATTTTGAGCAAAGTTCATATAGATGAATTATGTAAGTGGACGTTAAACCCCATTTCTCTCTCTCTCTGACTGGGCTAATGAAGACGGGCATACTATCTACAGTGCTGTGAATGGAATTTTGCCCGGGCAGCGGCACTGTGACCTTTTTTTATATCGAATTCAAACTGCCAGGGGATCTTTTACGTACACCCCAGTACACAGGACCTCCGTTTTCCTTCCCATCCAAACAACTAGACAATTGTTCTCATCAGGCCGTCCATCCTGCACCACTGACAAGGCGGAAACCACGTCGAAAGATCCCGATGAATTTTCTCGGCCAATGCAGGGATCTGTTTACGATAGTAATAATTTATGCTAACTATCCAATCAAATCATATTTTAGTACAACCCTAACGTTGATCTAAGGATTTGGTATGGTAAATATGTGGTTATCAAAATACCGATAACTTACTAATGGATTCCTCGACCACAGATGGTATAACTTCTCGTAATGCTTCACAGTTCGTACTCAACGATGGATTAACATTAATCTCTATCATCCAGACCTATAAATAATATATAAAAAAAATTAATTAAAAACACTTATATGGATATATTACTTCTGAATTAATTAATATGCTAGGTTTCGATACACATACAGATATTGTTATCAAGCAAATTATATGATATCTGTATCAATACATAGCAAGTTAATAAATTCAGGTGGTTTTAATTTGTGAAATCTACTTCTATATGTCTTATTAGGAATATATAAAAAATGGGTTTTACCGTTTACTTGACACAAACTAGGTTATTTTGGGACTAACACATGGTTCAATTTTATCTAATGATTCACTTGGGCGTCGGGGTCTTTAGCAGTTGGACAAGCTACCCTACTACTTGTCATGTACTGGTTGGGATCAAAACCACTAGACTTAATGACAGACCTTATTTTCTAAAAAAATGGCATTAAGACCACTTGACCTGGCGAATCCCCCTTGTTTATAACGAACATGGTACAAAGTGTTAACCAGGAGCAAACACCAGTCCTTTGGATGAACTTACCTTGGACGCTACCCTGTATCTTTACCAAAAGGAAACTGAATAGGCCTCCTAATCGATCTTGCGTCTCCTACCTATGCTAGACTAGGCCTATTATTTTTTTCCTTGGTCAAGTTTCTCAGGAATATTACCCAAGGTTGAAGCCTTATGATAGGTTCCCAATTTCGTGTGATGCGTGACGATAGTATTGTACCTATTGAGTTCAAGATATGGTACGTGCAGATACGCTCATATACGTTTTGATGCAATCAAGACGATTGATACAGTACAACTGACCTCAATATATGATAAAACCTGATAGGATCACCACAATTAAAACCACGATTTCAATCGCAGCACGAATCGTGATAGTGTGAACCTAGTATTAGGAGTGAACAAACGATGTATTTACCTTCATGTCTGTATCAATCATAAAGTCTAAACCATATAAATCGTGATAGTGTGAAGCTAGTATTAGGAGTGAACAAACGATGTATTTACCTTCATGTCCGTATCAATCATAAAGTCTAAACCATATAAATTGTGATAGTGTGAAGCTAGTATTAGGAGTGAACAAACGATGTATTTACCTTCATGTCCGTATCAATCATAAAGTCTAATCCATATAAATCAAAATATCCCATCTTAGATTGTAATTTATGTTTTACACTATTAAAACAATGTAACATAACTCTCTGCATTTGTTTCTGAAAATTTACAAAACATCAAATTCATGCATTGAAATGAAATGAAATGGAGCTAAACATCCTAATGTTTTGCTCCGACTGGGCTAATGAAGACGGGCATACGCCATATAGTGTGCTATGAGGGTAATTTAGATAGGTATATGCCGTGGCCTACTCTTATATCAAATTCCAACTGCCACTGGATCTTTTACGTGCATGCAAATATATAGACAGGACCTTGGTTTTTAATCCCATCCCAATGACTAGACAGCTGTCCTTGTCAGGCCCTCCGTCCTGCACCACTGACAAGGGAAAACCACATCGGAAAATCCCAATGAACTTTCTCGGCCAATGCACCAGAGGACCCGGAGAAAACACACAAGGTTGGACAGGTGACCATACTCCTTGTCCAAAACGAGAGCCCAGGTGGAGATATTAAAAACAAGCTACTTACCGTCAGATAATTATAAACAAAGTCCGGTTCTAAGTTTTTCTCAGGAGCAACTTTTTCATTTATATAATCATTAAATTTATCCATACTCCATGCTGTATCTTCCTTTACTTCTTGATAATTAGGATCTTTCTTCTGTATATACTACAAATAATATTAATACAATATTATACTAGAAATAATATTACATACTATAAATAATATTAATACAATATTATACTAGAAATAATACTAATACAATATATATACTAGAAATAATATTAATACAATATTATACTATAAATAATACTATCACAATATATATACTAGAAATAATATTATCATAATATATATACTATTAATAATAGGCCTACTAATTACATGTACAAAAAATTAATGAGAGGTTAAGTTTATAGCCAGATTACATAATTGATTTATGGACATTTATTTCATATTATTATTTCTGTATTGACCATTGTCAAACTATATACCAGGAAGACAATGTAGATTAATGTCATGTTATGTATTATATACTTTTAAACTTTTGTTGTACATTACCTAATATTATTTATAATCCATTGTTATGGAAATCTATTATTCTAAGAATATATACATATATGTATGGTATTTCAAAATTTTGTAGACATTATTAATATCGGAAGACGCCTATAGAAGGCAGACAGCTAGCTTATATGGATTTAATGTATGTCAGAATGAAGTAAAGTCGGGCAATTTTTACCTAGACATATTTTTTATTTGTTTATGTGTTTATCTACCGTAAACAAAGAACTACTTGTACTTTATCTACTTTCTCTCTCTGTCTCTCCCGACTGGGATACAGGGAAACACCCAATCCCTCCCGAGCTATAGATGTACAATATAAATGTTATTACCTGATTGGTAAGATGGGTGGTTAGATTGGTATCCTCTCCGTTATATGGCATACATGATAATCGTACATAACCTTTATGATAAACCACAAGAAAAGGTGTAGTACTAGCTATCAACATATACGCTCTAATATCAAACTTTCTACCATCTAATAATAGTGGATTGTGTATATATCTACAACATAAATAAAACTTTATAAAATATACTAAATATAAATATACAAATATCATAACGGTCGGTTACGTATCCTGGTATATCTGCAAGATAAATAAAACTTATACTCATTAAAAATATAGGAATCTAATAACAGTGGGTTACGTATATATTTGCCAGGTTGATAGGTTGAAAATCGCAGATAAGAGAACTTTTTCTAAACGACCAAATATCAAGACAGGGAAATGAAATGAAATGGGGTTTAACGTCTTACTGTTCTGCTCCAACTGGGCTAATAAAGACGGGCATATACTATGCAGTATGCTATCAGGGAAATTTTGCCCAGACAGTGACACTATGGCCTACTCTTATATCGAATTCCAACTCTGAAGGGTTCTTTTCATGCATTCCAATGTGTACATGGGACCTCAGTTTTTCATCTCATCCGATTGACTATACATTGTCCTTTGTCAGGTCCTCCATCCTACACTACTGACAAGGAAGAACCATACTTGAAAAACCCTGATGAACATTCTCGGCAAACGTAGGTATCGAAGACGGAACCTCCAGGTAAGCGAGCCAAAGTCTTACTCACTGAGCCACAGTGGCTTCCCATCGACAAGGCGTCGCAGTAACTGACTAATCACGATGTCTTTGGTTCGATCCTGGTGACGGGTGATAAAGTCTCAGGATTTTCCTGTCTGGTGTCTCTTTGTTAGTGGGGGAGTTGGATGGCCGAATGGTTAGCACATGCGGGCTGTATCATAAGGCCTGTCATTGAGTCAACTGGCGTGGTTTCGAATCCCCGGTTGTACGTGACAAGAAGTAGGGTAGCCTGTCCAACCTCCTGGGTTTTCTGGGGGTCCTCCGGTGTCCTCCCAATGCTAAAGACCCCTACGGGCAAGCGAATTATTAAAATAAAATTAAATCATGTTAGTCCCAAAATGACCTAGTACTCTCTCTCTCTCGCTCTATCTATCATCAGTGCAAGAGGGGACTTGAAAGGATGCCAGTTGACTCAATGACAGACCTTATGATAACTCGCACACTCTAACCATTCGGGTGGGGATCACGTGGCTAAGTGGGTAAGACGCTAGCTCGCTAGCCTGGAGGTCGGGTGTTCGATCCCTGCATTGGCCGAGAAAGTTCATCCAGATTTTCCGGCGTGGTTCTCCCTTGTCAGTGATGCAGGATGGAGGGGCTGACAAGGAAAGCTGTCTAGTCGTTCGGGAGGGACGAAAAACCGAGGTCCCGTGTACACATTGGCGTGCACGTAAAAGATCCCTTGGCAGTTGGAATTCGATATAAGAGTAGGCCGTAGTGCCGCTGTCCGGGCAAAATTTCCCTTATAGCACACTGTATGGCGTATGCCCGTCTTCATTAGCCCAGGTTAGGAGCAGAACAGTAGGACGTTAAACCCCATTTCATTTCATTTTCTAACCATTCGGCCATCCACCCCCCTGTCATTTAGTAAAGTGGTGTGGTGTAGATTCACTGCTTGTACTAGAAAAGGAGTAAGGATGCCTGTCCAACCTCGTGTGTTTTCTCCGGGAACTCCGGTTTCCTCCCACTGCTAAGGACCTCTACGCCCAAGCAAATGATATGTTAGTCCCGAAATAACCTAGTTTGTGTTGAGTGGACAATAAATCCCATTTCTCTGCTTGTAAATGAACAAACCTTTGAACTATTCTTGACATGAGTGGCCTGGTAGATTTTCGTTGCTGTTGTTGTTTCTCCTCGCGTTCAGACAATAATTTGTCGATTTCTTCTTTAGACCGGAGTAAAAATATACCTTTACCTTGATTCATGCCAGTTGGTTTACATATCCACATTTCACCATCTATAATAATATATTGAATATATCAACTTAGCTAGTACATTCACTTAGCTAATATATCAACTTAGCTAATATATCAACATAGCTAATATATCAACATAGCTGATAATATATCAACTTAGCTAATAGCCTAATATCTATATCATCTTAGCTAATATATCAACTTAGCCAATATATCAACTTAGGTAATACATCAACTTAGCTAATATATCAACTTAGCTAATAGTGTAATATCTATATCATCTTAGCTAATATCCCATCTTTATCACCTTGGCAAATATATTAACATAGCTAATATCTATAATATCTACATCAACTTAGCTAATATATATAATATCTATGTCAACTTGGCTAATATCTATTTCAATATACTAATATCTATAATAACCGACCAAGAACTATATCAACTTCAACTTAGGTAATATCTATATCAACTCAGTTAAGATAAGCTTATATATATATTAACTTAGATTAGCTTAGCTAATAATACATCAGATATCTATATTAACTTAGCTAATTGTAAGTCAACCGTTTAGGATCTTGATCAGTTACCTGATACCCAGGGCATTTGGCAAGGCATCTGAAGCACACAGGGCATCAAGGGTGGGGCACCTCAAATGGATTACTTTGAGTTACCTTAAAAAGTAAAATAATATCCCATACCTTTATATTGTTCTAAAAAAGTTTCTCTGTCATTTTTATCATCTAGTTTATACGTCTCTGGTACAATATCTACCATTTTCAGACGGGGTGGTCTCCCTTTAGTTGATAAAGTAACCCTTTCATATTCTTGTAAACTGTTTAACAGGCCCATTTTATTGGTCAATAAGTGACAGTTGGGAATATGATTGACAAGCTGATCGCCTGAAATAAACATAATCTAATTAACTGGAGAGGTAAAAACTTTATCGAGAAATTTTCAAAAGATATCTTGAAGGCACTAATTAGCCTCTTTGATTTTTGTTATAATAAAAATATGAAATGATTTTTTTTTATCCTTTTGTTCTGCTCCGACTGGGCTAATTAAGGTGGGCATACAGTGTGCTATCCGGGAAATTTTGCTTGGTCAACACAGGGTTCCAACATGGAACCTTCAGGTTAGCGAGCCAACATCTTAGTCAATGACGCACCGCGGCCCCCTTAATAAAATATAGAGTTACAGTGTTCCCAGACGGTATATAATTCAGCCTTAATAGCCCCTATTCACTGATATGTCGTGTACCAGAGACGAGAGAGAGCGAAATGGGGTTTAATGTCCACTCGACACATTTTTTGAATATTGAAACTGATAGGGTGGTCTGAACCAGAGAGCCGGAAAAAGCCGCACAAAGTTAGGAAGGTTACACCTTGTCCTGTTCAAGCTGGGAATCAAAACCACGCCTTATTTCTTTTCACTAATCTAAGGTGGGTGCTCGATTGTCATTCCGGAACTTCCCGAATTGACAGAATTGCAATCAAGTGATACGGAATTCAGTCCTGTCACAGTTCTGCCAGTCCCGACAGCTGAGGTGGTGTGAGTAGAATCGTGACGTATTTTAAGTAACAAATATGTTTCATTTGCCATGATTGGTTGAGATATTTTTTATGCAGTCGGCCCATGCGTTGTATTCAAAAATTCTTACTTTGACTCGATTAACACTATTTTTACAATATAATTCCAGAACGTTCAATTGAGTATTCCTGATATTAGAAGTTATTGGTTGAGGTTATATTTTTTTTTTTTAAAAAAACTCCCCGTCCTACCCCACAGGAAGAGTAAAGACATGATGTATTTTGTATTTTAGATTTCTTCGAGTTATAGTTCTTTTTTCATTCTGGCATGCTTTATCAAAATATATGATTTCCTTATTATTATTTTGTTGTCATCTATACGAAAATGTGCGAAATTATAGAGACAAATACCCAAAACGTGCTGTTATTTGAAAGTCTACAAAGTAGTTTCTAGTTGGAACCGACGCTTTAAACATTTTCAAGTTATAAATTGTAAATTGTTGTCAACATGGGTTATCTACCTTTATTTTATAAATCTGATTATATCGAAGACATATTTATCAATTATTAATATTTTATCAATATTTCACTTCATTAATTATTGACAATATTTCTATTTTAGTTTAACTATAGGTTTTTATCAGTTTTCTATAAAAAAAATCATTTATGCAGCTAAAGGCATAAAGAAGGTGATTATCTTTAGATGTATTTTAAATCCTTTTGTAAACTGTGTTTAATCTGCGAAGGGATTATGCGTCTGAATTGAAATGGTTCAATTCAGTTCAGTATTTGCAAAGTCATGAATTAAAAAATTTCACACAGATGGCAAAATATTTCAAGCTATCCTCTCTTCTTCCATAGAATTAAAGTTATCATGTCCCTAAGCATCAATGGATCAAATTTTTTATATCATCAAATTCAGTCTCAACATTCACCTTACGAACATTTACAAACAGATGTCCCGTGTACAGATTGCCGTGCATGTAATAAATAAAATGGGGTTTAACGCCCTACTGTTCTGCTTGGAGTGAGCTAATAAAGACGGGCATATGCCATACAGTGTGCTATGAGGGAAATTTTGCCCGGACAGCGGCACTATGGCCTACTCTTATCATCAAATTCCATCTGCCAAGGGATCTCTTTTGTGCACGCTAAACTGTACCCAGGAAATCAGTTTTTTTCCCATTCAAACGACTAGTCACTATTCTTCGCAGGCCCTCCTTGTTTCCATTTATTTTTTTAAAACAAAAAGAAAAACATCAAATAATCACCTCTTGAATAATTAATTATTACAATTAAATAATGACTTGAGAAAGGCTTTATATATATATCACTGGCCATTATCAATCAACTAATCATTAATCCAAGACAAGTGATTAGTATTACCCATTGACGCCATCCAGATTATCAGCCAGTTGATTAATTTATAGTATCCCGTCATGTGATTGACACTCAATGTAATGGTTAATCTAGAATACGATTAGAATTTTAAGATTTTTTTTCGCCACATCTCAAAAAGAATGACAAGTACCCGAAAACATCGACAAAATCAAACTTTAATCACCACTTTCATTTTTTTATCGCAAATTGCGACTTGGCCACTTTCATTTTTTATCGCAAATTGCAACTTTGGCGACCGACAGCTTGAGCCCTGATAAGTAGGAAACTGACTGGTACAGAAATATAGATTGTTAAAGCTCATTTCATTTCATTGATTGAACACAGTAAATATAGACGGATGTATTATAGTCAGTTTTAATTGTTCATGTTATTAGATTGTATTGATAATAGAATGTCAGTCATATTAACCGATCAACATGGCAATATAATAATTGATACGTTCTAGTGTAACTGTCAGGAGTATTATAGAATTTTATTGTAATCAGTATAGAATGTGATAAGATGTATTATCATATAATAATGTTAATAATAAATCAAATTCTATCTCAATATTATAATAGGTTGTTGTTGTTCTTAGTGTTTAATGTCCGCTTCCACCGAAGGTGATATCGCAGACAAGTCTTATTTTTATCTTTATTATCTTAGTGCACGCGCAGGGGTCTTTCCTGTGGGAGGAAACTGGAGTACCCGGAGTAAACCCACGAGGTTGAAAAGGCACCCCTATCTCCAAGTCACATACGCTCACACCAGGGATTGAAACCACAGCCGCAACCCAGAGGTGACCGTCCAGCTAGAGGTCAAAATTGGCACTCTACACCACTAGGCCATCCCAACCCCCATTATAACAGGTAAATTAAACATAGCAATATTTGTTTGTCACCTCTGTATATATATCACCACTAAAGTTCACTTTATACCTTTAGGTCTTTTCCTCGGTCTTCCCTTAAGCCAGAATGGTCCAGTTGATGGTATTATTTATAAGAAACAACAAGCTAAGTTTATAACGTTTAATAGATTTAAAGAAACTAAAGTACAACATACGGTGGGACTCTTCGTACCACCCATACAAAGCATGCGAGTCTATACGTACCCTCAACAGTCCCTGGTTGTACGTGACAAGGAGTATGGTGGCCTGTCCAACCTCGTGGGTTTTCTCTGGGTCCTCCGGTATCCTCCCACTGCTAAAGACCCCTATGCGCAAGCAAATTATTGGAATAAAATTGAACCATATGTTAGTCCCAAAATGACCTAGTTTAAGCCACAATGGCTAGATGACCACCATGATTATGTCTATTTATCATCAGTCAAATAAATAAATTGCTGCAAATCAATAGGCTTCTTCATCCCATAAACATAATCACTGTGTATAAATTTAAAGTCAATCAAAGTGTCCCCAAGATTTTTCAAAGTCACCAAGGGCTATAGTATAACTCTAACAGTAAATAGGTTTCTTTGACTCAAGAACATAAACACTATGTATAAATTTCCATCTGAATGATAAAATTAGCCTATCGAGTTATCGCATGACGGACCAACGGAAATAAAAATTAAATAAACTTTAAAACACCAATCAGTCAAATGAATCTGAGAAATATCTAAGATATTAGCAATTACAATCTGATTAAAACACAGATCCTATTTCGCTTCATTTTTAATAATTCAAAATTTCTTTTTACTTGTCTTTACTACACTAGAATCGGGAAGAGTTGTTATATAACCTGAATGCTGGTTGATGTATGGGATTAGCCAATAAAACGGTCAGTTGCAGCAAGTTCTTGGCATAGCGATGTACGGCACTATGGGTATCCTAGCAGAAACATCAACGCTAATTGGTTAATCTGATATCATAGGGTCAAAAGCCATTTGTATGACCTCTGATGCGAACTCCCGCTACAACTGGTCAGATCTTCATGTAGTAGAGGCCACCGAAGGTATAAAAAAAAATGAAACAGAATAGAGATCTGTATTTTAAGCAGATTAGACAATGCACTGGAACTTACTTTCTACATTAAACAAACTATTAAATATGGAATTGTTTATAATGAAATATGTATTTTATTATCAATTATTTTTTCATTTTAATCAGATATTATCAATTATTTCTGCGTTTTATTTTATTGGGTACGTTTAAACTAACACCCTTTTAGTACATACATACTTGATGTAAATTTTAGAGGTTAACCCAGCCCTTTAACAAATTATCTAATAACTGGGGTTTAACGTCCACTCGACACAAACTAGGTCATTTCGGGACTAACATATGGTTTAATTTTTATTTCTATAATTCGCTTGCGCGTAGGGGTCTTTAGCAGTGGGAGAAAAACGAAGGACCCGGAGAAAACCCACAAGGTTGGACAGGCGACCCTACTCCTTGTCACGTACAACTGGCGAATCGAAACCCCGCCAGTTGACTCAATGACAAACCGTATGAGCTGTATTTTTGGATATAACTTTGAAATTACGGTGCAGATGTATGTGATGCATCACATGATTTTCAGTTTAATAAAACTTTTCAAATTCCGTTCAGCCTCATGTCAATAAACATTCCAACGTAGCATAATTCATAAATTCAGCATAATTCATAAATTCCTTGCGTATATTTCTCGACAAGCAGATGCACAATAAAAATGACAGCTGCAGATGTAAAAAAAACAAAAACTGTCTATGTAGGATATTAAAAGGCTTGCCCACTTTGAGAGAGAGAGAAATGGGGTTTAACGTCCACTCGACACAGACTAGGTTATTTTAATAATTAGCTTGCGCGTAGGGGTCTTTAGCAGTTGGAGGAGACCGGAGTACCCGGAGAAAACCCACAAGGTTGGACAGGCAACCCTAATCCTTGTCACATACAACCAGGGATTCAAAACCACGCCAGTTGACTCAATGACAGGCCTTATGATACAGCGTGCACATGCTAACCATTGAGCTTTCCAAACCCTTCCACTTTAAAGGACTCTTCTTACATAAGTTGATTTAATGTATAAAATGGTGTAATTGTGTATAAGATTGATGGTGAATGTTGACAGAGTGATATCATGGTATGATACACCTACACTATTCATACATCAGACATTCCATTCATACATTGACGTCTGCATTGACAAAAAAAAAAAGGGGTTTATATTTTACCGTATAAGGCTAATCAAGGTAAATTTTAACGCAGCTTTTGGAAAATAGCATACCTTTACAGGTACTGTGACTTATATAGGTAATGATACACCTATCATTGGAAAGAAGACTAATAAGGAATAACGACCGTCTGCTGGAAGTCAGACAGACGTGTCATTTTATCTCTATTGTTAGGATTATATGAGCGTGGTTTTTCTCTCAATGAAAAATGTTATCAACCACCATATTGTAATA
This sequence comes from Patella vulgata, assembly GCF_932274485.2. NCBI lineage: Eukaryota > Metazoa > Mollusca > Gastropoda > Patellidae > Patella > Patella vulgata. The sequence continues at coordinate 5,013,673 of NC_065885.2, read as the reverse complement.
TCATCTTTTTCTATCATTTAATGTGTGGGTTGTTGCAGACACCTTGTCATATATCTTAAGATTTGTTAACGATGTAATATCATCTAATTAATGCCTTCAGTAAAACCATAACTGTCATTCTTCTAATATCCTTCAAAATATAATATTTCCTCCTTTCAAATTCAGGATGATCAGGGAAAAGAAATGCCACAAGGCAACATGCCGCTTTCATGCTTATCAAAAACATTCCTCAATTACAGAAATTATTTGTAGAATTCAATGATCAGGGTCATCCATTCATTGGAATTTCGGATGATTGGGGGTGAGAAATGCCACCAAGATACTGGTCTACATGCATATCTAATCAAAAATATCTTCTAGAATCCAATGTTCGTGAGCCATCCAGTCATTGATTATTGATCATTTGAATAATTATGTAGGTTATTGGTCTGAACACCTGTAGTTATGTTGATAGGTTTAACAATAAATCATAATTACTGATAATTAATGTTATATTTATAGATAGAGAAACAGAGAGAGAGAGAGAGAGAGAGAGAGGGTTTAACATCCACTCGACATAGATTAGGTTATCCAGGACTAACATAAGTTTCTATTATATTTCAATAATTTGCTTGCATGTAGGGGTTTGGTAGCAATGGTAGCAATGACACCAATCACTGTCACAGGTTTGGTAGCAATGGTAGCAGTGACACCACTCACTGCCACGTTGATGTTATGGAATAAAGCTTCTCTAAATGACTGACAAACAAGTCTGGAAATATGTACCTGGCCTGTCACTGACAATATCAGACGCAAATTCAGGCATTGTCCGGCACAATTTCTCTAGCACCTGTTATATTGTCCGGCACAGTGTTTGTCTTTTGTCAATATTTTTATTGATATTATTAATAGTAGTTCAGTTGTGTCAGACATTTCGTCAGCTTCAACCCTGGTTGTTATTCCCAGACCAGCTGCTCATGAAGAGTGTTCACGGAACTGTGGGTAATCAACTAGTAACATCAATGCTGATTGGTTAATCAAATGCCTGACGTCATATCCCTATAACTTGTCAGATCTTCATGTAGTGTAGGCCATCGGAAGTATAAAAAAACAAAACGAAATATAGATCTGTATTGTAATCAGATTGGGGGTGAGCCATAAGCGTCCAATGCGCTATACAGCCCTGGGCCTGTAATAATAGGCCTACAGGCTTCACTCAAAACCCCAATGATTTACAAGAAGACGTCATGAGACCAGTCTTGATGGTGGTCGTCATCTGTAGATGTTCTGGAACTAACCTTCTCTAAATAAGTAATAGTAAATTATTCCAACTTGATATTGTCAACATGGCTTAAGACCACTAGTTTACATCATTCAAGATTCATGAAAAAACATGACAGCTATCAATGGTGGTGGTGTGTTAGACCAGTAGTTCAACCTGTCCTGTCTAAATTCATTGGGTTTTACCACAAATTACTGAATAAACTCTCTCTCTCTCTCTCTGTCTGTCTGTCTGTCTTTCTGTCTGTCTCTCTCTCTCTCTGGTATATATATAAGGCTTACCCACAAATTACTGAATAAACTCTCTCTCTCTCTCTCTCTCTCTGTCCCTCCCTCTGTCCCTCTCTCTCTCTGTCCCTCCCTCTCCCCCCATCCCTCCCTCTCTCCCTCCCTCTCTCCCTCCCTCTCTGTGACTGATGATTAGTGTTATATAGATAAACTCACCTTCTCTAAACGACTGATAGTTAATTCTACTTTTACATTCAACCCATTTTAATTTAAATCTTTCGTCATATTTATCTGTAGTTCGTTTCCAACCAAGATTCAGTAAAGCACCTTCCACTCTGAAAAATATCAGTAAATCTAAAAATGAATTAACACACGCCCACACGCATCCCCCTTCATCCTACCACAGTACCACATGCAAGGCCCTCGGAACAAAGTTTTTTTAAGATTTTATACATACAATTTGTCAAGCTCTGAGAGAGAGGTTTAACTCCACTCGACACAAACTATGTCATTTCGGGACTAACACTATCATATGGTTCAATTTTATTTCAATTTTATTGCGGGTAGGGGTTTTCTCTTTTCTTCATAAAACATACAACCCAGATAAATTTACTACCTTAACTATTTTTTATTATACATAACAATAAAACAAGTACTAGGTATAAGTTTTCTAGATAAAATAAATTTTATATTGTGTCTGGATACAAACAATGGGCTATCGGTCATGCTCAGTTGAATTGTCTGGCAACACATATTTTTCTTCTCTTTCATAAGAATAAAACCAGTATTGGAACTAAGTGAAATCTTTTTACAAATCATATACATAATTTGACGTCACCTAGATGCAGACCATGGGCTAGTGGTCAAGTTCCGTTGCTTTGCCTGGCAACGCCTATTTTTGTCTTTTTCATAAGAATGCAACTAGTACTAAGGAAAAGTTTCTAGGTATAATTAATTATAAACTGTGTGCCTGGATGCCGACCGTGGGCTGACATTTCTTTGAAGAGTGGTATTAAGTATTTAAGCGGGGTATACACCACGTCGGTCAATATATAGCAGTGAATACCAGGTACATTTTATATATTGTTTACTTTATAGGTGGGAGCCAACTTCATTACCATACAAGAAACTGTATTTACTATTCGCATCATGAAACCAAATTAGCTTGTATCAATCTAAAACAACCTACAATGTCTACCTTGAATACGGCTCTCTCCTAAATATAGAGATGTCATTTTTGTACAGAATCCCTGGGATTTTAAACCGTATGTTATATAAATTGGGGCTGCTATTCAGAAACTCCTCTAGTTACAAATTTGGCTTCATTCATTCGGTGAATGAGGCTGACATACCATCATAAAGAACGATATTATTCTTTCTCCCTTTTCATTAAATGTTTTCGGTCATAACAATGTTTTTGAAAGGGATAAAAAAGAAAGGGTCTCCACTCTTCGTGCGTACCAATAATAGACATTGAGCAGGAAATTACAGAAGGGAGTTTGTTTGAATATTATAATATTTCACAATATAATGGGCACACCAACGTTAAAGGGCTAGTGTATCACTTGAACTAACCTAGAACAAAATAAAATCGAGCAAGGGCTCTTTATATAGTTAATGAAACTCTTAATACCATCTCATGTTTTATTTGATGAAGAGAACACCTACATCCATAAATGGTTATGCTAACAGAACTGGTATTTTTGTGATTCACTCACATAATTGACAAATTTGAGTCACCATATTTTTTTTCCTCGATTCAAAGTTTTATTTAAATGTTAATCTGTATTTACACGCCACACATCTCAGCTAATTCCAATTAATATTTATAACTAAAACATATTTGCGATTGCAGTAAGTAAATACATTCAACCTCTCTGCTTGACAATAGTTTAGGGAACTAAATGAAAGTACCAAAGCAATTTGATGTCGATATATTTAACCCACAGACCGGTTTTGTCTTGTAGACACTTTATTTATAAAAGGCTCAATACCACTCTTGTTGTAACTGAATAATATGTCCCAATCTTTATTCTGGTCAACAAATTGCACTATTTCACAATATTCCAATTAATTGATGATACAAATTTCATCTTAACACACCTAAATTAAAAAATTGGAAAAATCCAACTAAATGATTTGAAAAGTCTAACGTAAACCTTTTCAAATGTGACTTTGATTTAAAAATATTTTCGAACCCTCTGGACAAGTAAAATATGGTGTAATGGATAATTTAGACAACAGGTAGGACACTTAAACATCTAGTACTTAGAATAAGGCTATTAGTATTATTTATTTTCTGGAGCTGTCAAGCCAGCAAGAGTGCTATTGTCCCTTTAACAACTTTAATATTTGGTCATGCATAGCCTACATGTATACTACTAGTAGAGGTACAGACAGATTTCAAATTCAAATTTAAATGAAATGAAATGAAATGGATAGTCTACATTTATACTACCAGTAGCGGTACATTTCAAATTCGAATTTCAATGATATGAAATGAAATGGACAGCTTACATGTATACTACCAGTAGCGGTACATTTCAAATTCAAATTTAAATGAAATGGATAGCTTACATGTATACCACCAGTAGCGGTACATTTCAAATTCAAATTTAAATCAAATGAAATGAAATGGAGTTTAATGCCCTAGTTTTCAGAGTGTTTTTATGCAGAATTTTGCCTGGGCAGCAGTCCTTAGGGGTCTTTAGCGTTGGGAGGAAACCACAGGACCCTGATAAAAACAATTAGATTGGACAGGTGACCTGACACCTTATCACGTTATGACTGGCTCGCTAATCTGGAGGCACCATATTCGATCCCGGCCTGGCAAGGGAAAAAACCAAGGTCCCACATACACATTAGCATGCATGTACAAGAACCCTTACAATCAGAATTCGAAATAAGGCCAAAGAAGCCACTGTCTGGGCTAAATTCCATCATAGCATGCCTGCTTCATTAGCCCATTTGGAGCAGAACAGTAGGACATTAAATCACATTTTATTTCACCATTGTTCAAATATTTTCACTGATCTACTTCCATCCTGAGAAAATTGCTGAATCATTTTGGTCTTGAGCTTTCGGAGCACAACAGTAGGACATTTAACCCCATTTCATGTCATTGTTATTATATACTTACAATGCGACCCCATTACCACCACCAATATAGAATGTATTCATCATATTATTTGGTAAACAACAAGCTGGTAATTTAGTTGTTTTACCACCTGGTGTCCGCTTACCACCTCCTCGTCTATTGCCACCTTTATCTTCACTCTTACCATCACCACCAGTACCACCAGTACCACTACTTACTCCTACAAAATAACAAAACATACATCTCAAATATAATCTCTCTAACAAGCGTGGAATTTTCTCGGCCAACACCGGGATCGAACACGGGACCTCTAGGTAAATGTGTGCCATCTTCTTACTCATGCTTAGCTCCCACTATCACAATTCGCGCTACGATTGAAATCGTGGTTTTAATCGTGTAGTAATTGTGATGATCCTATCTGGTCTTATCATACAGTACATGGCTAGAGTTTCAAACTAGAATCGCCGAGGACACGGCGGAAAAATGCTGAGTTTCGTGGGACATCCTTAGCGAATCGCTAGCGTTCCAAATCACAAAGTTTCTTGGTGGATCACAGAGTTTTGCGGTGAAACACAGTGAATCGCTTGCGTGCCGATATGGCTCCGATTCTAGCATGTTGAAGAAAAATGTACTTTATTTAAGCTGAATACATGTATGTTAATTTTGCGCGAGGAAGCTAGGGTCCAACAATCATGCTGAAAGTTTCAGTCAAGTTAGTTTACTCTGAGCAATATAATTGGCAATATAATAATAGCCTAGCCTCGATTTTTATTACTACCGTTGTTACGATAATAAACAAAGTCTCGATTATCCATTTTTACGGTAAATGCATCCACCACAAAAAGTACTTAAATCTACTAAATATCGCAGGCATACGATGGCACCAAGAGTTGATTATAGTCTTAGCAAGTTAATTAATGTCTAATTAATAATTTAAATAACATTTCAGGCCTAATGAAAGACCTGCAATAGATAGATTTAGCTCTTGCATAATGTATGTTTTAATTAATGTACTCATCAATCTGAGTAAATATTAGCGTGGATTAAGTCATGAGTAATTCAATATTGTAGCGAAAATACAAACAATGCATTGCGCTAGATATTACCGGTACTTGAAAAATGCACGCTCACGATTAACGTCTTTAAAGTGTGTGTGTGTGTGATATTAACCTATATGTTGTGAAACCGGCCTAACCATCTAAAATCGAACGTCTAGTTTACAAAAAACACATAAAATCCATAATGTGTTGAGTCTAATAGTGTAATAGCCTGCAGCAGAATTAATGTCTAATTCTACCATATGATTTTATCGTGCAATTCCAATTTACATAATGTTTGATTTGACATACACCATGTCATGGAGTTTAAAGGGAGAGAGAGAGAGAAATGGGGTTTAATGTCCACTCGACACAAACTAGGTCATTTCGGGACTAACATATGGTTTAATTTTATTTCAATAATTCGCTTACGCATAGGGGTCTTTAGCAGTGGGAGGAAACCGGAGGACCTGGAAAAAACCCACGAGGTTGGACAGGCGACCCTACTCCTTGTCACGTACAACCAGGGATTCGAAACCACGCCAGTAAACTCATTGACAGACAGACTTTATGATACAGCGCGCACACACTAACAATTCAGCCATCCAACACCCCAGAGTTTAAAGGAGCTAGATTGCTACCATTTGGGACCTAGAAATTGACTCAAATGGGTCGCAACCATGGGTTCTACGTCGACCGTATATGCCGGTCGGGACCAAGGGCTATGGAAAATGACCGTAACTAGATCTGACCCATTGGTCATTTTGCACGCCAGAAAATATCCTTCTTTTCAAACACCAATTTTTTCAAAACATGGCTACGATCGACCTCCACAATGTAACTATAAAATTGCATGGCCAGTACAGAATAATGCGCACGTATAGAAGCCACATAATCTCACGGCTTGTGTTATAAAGTTGTATGTATACACAGTCGTCAACAGATTATACTGGGTGTTGTGTTGATAATTAATGATGAGAGTCTGGTAGTAGAACAATAAAAGTTAATTTATATTGTTAGTCATTCACTACTGGAACAACTACGTATTGTCAATGTATCATAACAATTTTCTAGAACAAAGCCATTTACCGATATTATGGTCACGCAAGATGTAAACGAGATAATGTCTAATTCTACCCAACGATTTTATCGTGCAATTCCAATTCCAATATACGTAATGTTTGATTTGACATGAACCATGTCATGGAGTTTTAAGGAGTTAAATCGCTAATATCTTGGACGTAGAAAATGACTCAAATGGGTCGCAACTCGCAATGCATATAATAATGTATCATGAATGTATATAAACTGATTTACATACAATCATTTTCTGTTTTTATGTTTGGCGAAATACACAAGAAGTCTCAATTGAAAGATATCTCTAGATAAGAATATGATTTCACCGTCTGACATGTTTTGTGGAATATATTTAGCCTCGTTCTTCGTGTCCCTTGTTACAAATGGTGCTGAAACGCATTATGGTACACAATTCATGTACCAATGGTAAAATATTTATTTTGTCTTAAATATTGGATATCAGAAGTCCATCTTTTCCCGGTAAAATCACAACATCAATGTTCATTTAAATTGACAAATAATTTGTCGAAGACTTTGGATGATATTGAGTTAGAGACTTGGCTACTTTAACGTCCTACTGCAACAAGCGGGCAAATTAAACATACATTATGCAAGAGCTAAATCTGCCTATTTCAGGTCTTTCTAAATTATTAATTAGACATTAATTAACCTATCCAGGCCATAATCAACTCTAGATGGCAGCGCTAGCCTGCGATCTTTAGTGGATTGTAAGCCGATTTACGGCATAACTTTCCTTCTCAATTAAACGATTAAATGGATGATCGAGACTGTGCTGTTTATCGTTCTGACTTTAGTAATGAAGACCGAGGCTTATGGGAATTTCAGTCGCTTGGTTCTCGGTTCATAGTGGATCAATTTGAATGAAATTTTCACCAAATTGCCTTTACATTATCTAGTTTTTAACTATTATAGTGAGAACTGCCAACTCGTTACCGAATCTCCCATAAAATATCTTTAAGGAAGGCATACATGGTTATAGTTTCGATTCCACACTTACATAATGCATCATTAATAAATATCGTGGAGAGGATCGAGCCCAGTGCTGTTCAAGCCTGGAAATGAGGCACCTGTCACAGACAATGTCAGGCACAGATTCAGGCTTTGTCGGGCACAAAACCTCTGGTGTCTGTCATTTTGTCCGGCACTGATTTGACTTTTTTATTGATATTATTAATACATGTCCGGCACTAAGTTGAAAATGTCAGATACTATTTAATTAGTGCCTGACATTTTGTCAGGTACATCTAAAACTTTTATTTCCAGGCCCAGCACTAAGTTGAAAATGTCAGGTATTATTTCATTAGTGCCTGACATTTTATCAGGTACATCTACCACTGTTATTTCCAGGCCCAGTGCTGTTAATTTATTATGACAGCCTTACAAACGTTTCATCTTTAAATAAATTTGTATCAAATTGAATATCTAACATTTTCTAATAAATTAAATGAAATGGAGTTTTAACGCCCTAGTACATCTACTGTTCTGCTAATACTAGGCTAATGAATAATGGCATACGTCATGCAGTGTGCTATGAGGAAAATATTGATTGCCTGGTCATCGGCACTACAGTCTTCTCTTATAGCGAATTCTAACTGCCAGGGGTTCTTTTTTCATGTTCACAACAATTTGTACACAGAATCCTTTCCGTCCTATCAGAAGTAGACGCTCGGTCCTTGCCCGGTCCTCTGTCCTGCACCACTTACATGGGGAAACCGAGGAACTTTCTCAACCGAGAGAGAGAGAGAGAGAGAGAGAGAGAGAGAGAGAGAGAGGGAGGGAGGGAGGTCATTTTGGGACTAACATGGTTTAATTTTATTTCAATAATTCGCTTGCGGGTAGGGGTCTTTAGCAGTGGAAGAAAACCTGCCAGGATGGACAGGCGACCCTAATCCTTGTCCCGTACAACAGGGGAAACGAAACCACGCCAGTTGACTCAATGACAGACCTTATAAAAAAACAAGCATGTGCTAACCAACCCCCCGCTATGATTATGAACGGAAACAAAGTAAATAAATTTTTCGGTAAATCAGTTATAGTTAGACAGAGATAGAAACGGGGTTTAACATCTACTCGACATAAAGTAGGTCATTTCGGGACTAACACTTGACAAGATATAAGCTAGCAAACACGTTAAATCATACAGCCAATCAACCCCTGACCCCCAGGCTACTAATTAAAACTGAATAAATTGTTAGGTAAATCATCAATACATTGGTCTATAAATATTTTATCAGATATTAATAGAAATTATTATTGATCTAGTAATTAGTCCATCTCCTTAAAATATAAATAACCGCACATTCCACAATCATTTGAACATACCGTGTCCCTGTAACAATCAATCTGTCATCGATTCAAGGACATGGCTTACGTCATGCATTGTGCTATGGGGGGAATATTGCCCGAACAGTGGCGCTACGGTCTACTCTTATTTCAAATTCCAACTATGAAGTGATTCTTTTATGTGCACACCAATCACATTTGTATGAAAGAGGGAAAAGTTTGCCCTAACAGCAACACTACAGCCTACTCTTAATTCCAACTGTCAAGGATTCTTTTATGTGCACGCCAATGTGTATACAGTACAGGACCTCGTTTTTTCATCCCATCCAAACGACTATACATTATCCTTTCCGTCCTGGGAAGGGTCTTTTACATGCACACCAATGTTGTCTCAGTTCTATTTTTTAGCTTGCCCGGCCCTCCGTACTACACCACTGACAAGGGGGAGAACTACGCCAGATGAACTTTTTCTGTCAAGAAAGGGATCAACCTGGTTACTGAGCCACCATCTTACTCATTGAGACTCAGCTGCACCCAATGAAATGAAATGAAATGGGGTTTAACATCCTACTGTTTTGCTCCAAACTGGGCTAATGAAGACAGGCATACGCCATACAGTGTGCTATGAGGGAAATATTGCCCGGACAGCGGCACTACAGCCTACTCTTATTATATCGAATTCCAACTGCCAAGGCATCTTTTACGTGCACGCCAATGTGTACACGGTATCTTGGTTTTTGGTTCCATCCGAACAATTAGACAGCTGTCTTTGTCAGGCCCTCCATCCTGCATCACTGATAAGGGGGAACCACACCAAAAAAAATCTGGATGAACTTTCTCGGCCAATGTCGGGACCGAACACCCGATCTCCAGGCTAGTGAGCCAGCGTCTTACCCACTTAGCCATGAATCATACAACAAACATGAATCGTGAGGATGAATAATGATTACTAAAAACCATAGGTATGATCCTTGAAGAGATTAATTTAGACCTGTTAGATGTTGAACAGGCAATGCAAATACTTTGGAAATTCTTAAATAAATTTTATGGGTGTCGACATCTTGTTTTAGATCTATTCACCTCCCTTATTAGGCTCTTCAACTGAAATAAGTAGATTCCGTACATAATAGCATAAAAAACAGGATAATCTAGCCAATGAACTAGATATACTCAAATATTGACAATTGACAACCCATTTCAGACTGATATTTGTAGAATATTAGTCTAAAAGAAAATCGGATTAAAATACAGATCTATATTTCGTTTGGTTTTTTCATACTTTCGATGACCTTTACTACATGAAGATCTGACCAGTTGTAGTGGGATGTCGTGTCAGGGATCATACAAGCTGCATTTGACCCTATGATGTCAGACATTTGATTAACCAATCAGCATTAATGTTTCTAGTAGAATACCCACAGTTCTGTGCATCACATGCCAAGAAGTCACCATTTTACTGGCTAATCCCTCACATCAGCTAGATCACAGGTATAACAACTCTTCCAGATCCTAGTGTAGTAACGATAAGTAAAATGAAATTTAAAATTATAAAAAACAAAACGAAATAGGATCTGTGTTTTAATCAGACTGTTTAAAAGATAGAAACAAATAAATTTCCAATTGTTAACCATCTATAATCTTGTAATAAAGGTGGGTTGGGTGGCCGAATGGTTAACGCATGCTCGTTAGATCATAAGGTCTGTCATTGAGTCAACAGGTGTGGTTTCGATTCCCTGGTTATAAGTGACAAGCAGTAGGGTCACCTGTCCAACCTCGTGGGTTTTGTCCAGGTCCTCCGGTTTCCTCCCACAGCTAAAGAACCCTTACACACAAGTGAATTATTGAAATAAAATTGAACCATGTGTAAGTTCCAAAATGATCTAGTTTATGTCGAATGGACATTAACCTCTATTTCTTTCTCTCTTTTGTAATAAATCGTATTTTCTATTTGATTCTTATTTATAGAGAGAGAGAGAGAGAAATGGGGTTTAACGTCCACTCGACACAAACTAGGTCATTTCGGGACTAACATATGGTTTAATTTTATTTCAATAATTCGCTTGCGCGTAAGGGTCTTTAGCAGTGGGAGGAAACCGGAGGACCCGGAGAAAACCCACGAGGTTGCACAGGCGACCCTACTCCTTGTCACGTACAACCAGGGATTCGAAACCACGCCAGTTGACTCAATGACAGGCCTTATGTTACAGCGCGAGCATGCTAACCATTCGGCCACCCAACCCCCCTCATATTTATAACTTTCGGTCTTTCTGCAATAAATTCTTATACATGTAAAATAAATATGTCAATAAAACATACATTATGCATGAGTTAAATCTGCCTATTGCAGGTCTTTCTATAGGCCTGAAATGTTATCTAAATTATTAATTAGACATTAATTAACTTATCCAGACCATAATCACCTCTCGATGTTATCGCTAGTCTGCAATGTTTATTGGAATAGGATCCGATTTGCTGTTCGACTTCCATTCATGATTTAATCATCAAATGGATAATGGAAACTATGTTTTTTATCGTACCAACTTTAGTAATGATGATCGAGACTAGGCCGAAAATTCAATTGCTAAAATATTGGTTCAGAGTGGATCAATTTGACTGAAATTTTCAGCAAATTCCCTTTACATTTTCTAGTTTTTAACTATTATAGTGAAAACTGCCAGCTCTTTATCTAATCTCCCATAATGTATCTTTAAGGTTGTTGATCAGGCATTTTACGAACAGTATCTAAATTTTCATAGCTAATTCCAGGCTAAAATGAACTCAAAATGATTATTGAACATTTACTTAAGAACAATCAATATCGAGGGGTAGAAAGTCTCACAATTTCGATTCAATCAATTTAAATGAAATGAAATGAAATGGGGTTTAACGTCCTACTATTCTTCAATCAATTTAAAATGAGGCTCATCAAAAGATTTCAGTGAAATACATAGTTGGTGCTGGCTTGTTTTATTCATATCCTAAATATATCGTTTAAAAGTGGATGCTGAATGTTAACAACTTTCCAATTCATCACATATTTTTTGTAATACTGCACGAAATTGTACCACTGAATGATTTCTAGGTGGCGCTAGCTTGTTTATATGGTCTGCAGAGGATGTCGAATACTGACAAACTTACAATCCATTCCTAATATTCCTTTTAAAGATTCAACTTTCATAATATATTTACAAGGGATTCAAAAGACGATCAGGGATTTTAAATATCATTAAATACATGTATGTCAATTAAATATTATTAAATATGTCAATTAAATATTATTAAATATGTCCATCAAATATTAAATATGTCCATCAAATATTATTAAATATGTTCACTGCATATTATTGAATATGTTCACTACATATTATTAAATATGTCAATTAAATATTATTAAATATGTCCATTATATTATCAAATATGTCCATTACATATTATTGAATATGTCCATTAAATATTATTAAATATGTCCATTAAATATTAATCAATATGTCCATTACATCTATCACATATGTTTCATATTACAATAATTATATGTGATGAATAAAGGATTTAATAAATGCACATTGTTAAAGATAATTTTACAAAACATTATATCTTTTATAGAACTCTAAAACATTTCTATAAATAACATCAGAAATATGATATTAGTCACATTAATTATTATATTTCATAACTAAGAAAAAATACCTAAATAGCTACAAACATGTCATTCCAACTGTTATTAGTATATAGATATATTTCACAGAAAAACCTACCCTTTTCTGTTGACATGGGGAATATTTTAACTTAAAACAACCATATGGAAGGTAGAGACTGTCCCAAACAAACACTTAGGTTGCTAACATAATGTGTAGAGTAACCTTCATAACAACTTTGGTTTCCAAGCTGTCATATAGCCTGTATAACGATTTATTCAATAAGGCAATACCACTCATGTAAGTCTTCTGTTAGTACTTAATTGTGCTCTGATCACCTTCAGTATTATAATAGGCTTAAATTCTCAACAAGTCGTGTCCTCATAATCTCATTGGTTTTTATTTAGGATTAACAATATCCCCAAGTGGCCCCTTTTTTTACTTTCTCTTACAGTCCTTTACATTATTTTAATGGTAACATACCCCCGTTGATAAAAGACCTCATAAAATAAATGACTTGAAATACAGAAGTAGACCATATATTTTGTCATTGTTTACAAAATAAGGCCAGGTTGTCATGGGTAACATGAGACCTGTAAGATAGCACTAATAGATCTAGTCTATTATCAACGCAAACAGTAGTCTGGTAGTCGGGTAGTCATGTATACATTAAACAGTAGAAAGCCACTATATATATACATACACTAGGAGTAATGTTTAAATAGATCGAACTATTTATTTTCAGTCGTTACTCATCACTAATTAATACAGACAATCTCCATCTTATTGATCAGTTAAATTAGGTTTAATAGAGAAAGAGAGAGAGAGAGATTTGATGAAATGGGGTTTAACGTCCTACGGTTCTGCTTCTACTGGGCTAATGAAGACCGGCATACGCCATTCTGTGTGCTATGAGGGTAATTCTGTCCGGGCAGTGTCACTATGGCCTACTCTTATATCAAATTCCAACTGTCAATGCATCTTTAATGTGTATGCCAATGTATGCACAGTACCTCGTTTTTAGTCCTATCCGGATGACTAGACATTTGTCCTTGTCAGGTCCTCCGTCTGGCACCACTGACAAGGAGAAACCAGAGTTTAACTTCTGCTCTGCACAGACTTCAGGACCAATACATAGTGGGACAATTTCATTTCAATAATTTGCTTGCATGTTGGCCAATGTTGGGTCATTAGCAATTGGATGAAAATGGAGGACCCAGACAACACCCACAAGGTCAGGCAGGCGACCCTACTCCTTGTCATGAACAAGTGTGGGTTTGAAACCATGCCACTTGACTCCACCTGACTCAACTACAGAGAGAGAGAGAGAAACAGGGTTTAATGTCCACTTGACACAAGCTAGGTCATTTCGAGACTAAGATATGGTTTAATTTTATTTCAATAATTCGCTTGCACATAGGGGTCTTTAGCAGTGGGAGAAAACCGGAGGACCCGGAGCAAACCCACGAGGTTGGACAGGCGACCCTACTACTTGTCACATACAACCAGGGATTCGAAACCACACCAGTTGACTCAATGACAGGTTTTATGATACAGCGGACTCAACTACAGACCTTATAACACATGACACAATTATATGGAATACATACATGGTACTTAAAGATACATTATGTGAGATTTAGATAAAGAACTAGCCCTTTTTGCTATAATAGTTCGAAAGTAGATGATGTAAAATGAATAATTTGAAAATTTCATTCAAATTACTTTATTGCAAGCGAAGATATTAGCCTTTGAAGGTTTGACAGACGTGTGCAATAATTTCAACCACCGTACTGGTTGATCGAAGCTAAGTCTCGGTCCTCCATATTTGATTAAATCAAAGTATTGCTGAACCATTCTAATCTATTTAATATCAGAGAAATCTGATGCCATCAAGAGTTGATTAAGGCCTGGATCATTAATTATTGTCTAATTAATACTTTAGAAAACATTTCAGGCCTAAAGAAAGACCTGCAATAGGAAGATTTAGCTCTTGCATAATGTATGTTTAAGTTTTTACAACCCCAATAAGTATAATTGAAAGCAACCGAACTCCTAGAGTTTTTACAACCCACGTAGGTATAATAGAAAGCTACCCAACCCCTAGAGGTTTTATTACCCACATACATGTAGGTATAATACAATTATTATTATTTCAGCATATTTATAGTGCACCCTTTCATATAACATGTTCAGGGGCACTTTACAAAGTGACAATGTAAATCATACATAAACAACAAAATTATGGACATGTTAACGATTGTATACTTAGTCAGTTAAAAGCCTGATTAAATAAATGTGTTTTAAGTTGTTTTTTAAAATAATATAGAGATGTACAACATCTTAAACTAAATGGTAGATTATTCCATAAAACAGGTGCTTGATAACTAAAAGAGCACTGACCATAAGAGACTAGTTGAACAGTTTTAATGGATAAAAGAGCTTTGGTACTGTGAGATGTACACGAATCAGCTACCCAACCCCTAGAGTTTTTACAACCCACATGTATAATATACTTTATGTATATCAATATAACAAGAATGGTATTTATGCATGTATTGATTCTGAACTAATTATATATAGAAAACCAGTAATCGGTGCTTTCCTAATGCTATTTAATATCGATCACATGACAGGAACAAAGATATACTCTTATAACTCATTAACAAACACAATTATCCTCATCTAAATATTTTTGTTGATCGACTAATTACCATGGTAACATACAATAAAAGCATCCATGCACATCTTCTTCTTATGTTGGGATGAAAAAAATATTGTTGTATAGATATAGTCAATAGAATAATATTTACATACAGTGACTATCAATATCCACTATCGGTGGTGGATCCAGGTTGGGGGGCCAGTGGGGTAGGACAGAGGGCCTGACCAGGACAGTGTCTAATCCTTCGGATGGAACAGAAAAAACAAGATCCAATATACACATTAAAGTGCATATAAATGAGACCTTGACCATTAGAATTCCAAACAATAGCAGGTCATAGCACTGCTCTGAGAGAGAGAGAGAGAGAGAGAGAGAGAGAGAGAGAGGTTTAATGTGGACTCAATATAAACTTGGTCATTTTGGAACTAAGGTTCAATTATATTTCACTAATTCACTTGTGTGTAGGGGTCTTAAGTAGTGGGAGGAAATCCGATGACCCCTACTCCTAGTCACTCATTCGTCCAACCACCCAACTCACCCAATAGAACATTAACTAGAGTACTTTGTCCAAATTGAATGAACACGGAAACGATCAATATACAAAATTAGTCCGAACACAATTTTTAATCAAATATCCATGATTAACAAACTGCATTAAATACAAGACTACCTGTATCTATTTACCTGTTTTACCTGACCACTATTCATCCAAAAATTGAATGAAACAAATCTCCAGATGCCAATTCCCACTCAACCAAAAGACTGGACAATAGATATAAAAATACGACCAACACACTTGGGACAATATAACACATGTTCTCCATGGCGGACATAATTTTCATTAGTGGAGCTCATTTCTGCATCAATTATCAGCCTCCAGTGAAAAAGCAGGTAGAAGTGATATTTCAGGTCAATCGTAGTTCAATGGTTTAAGAGTATAATCACTTCATTATTTATTATTAACATTCGATTAACGAATATAAATATATAATATCCTGGGTAAATCAAACCTATTTAATAATAAATTACGTGTATAAACAAAGAGTAGTACTTTAATCCGAAGTACACCAACCATCTGAATAACATTTCAAAAATGATTTCCATAAACTAAACCAAATGAAATGAAATCGGGTTTATCGTCCTACTGTTCTGTTCTGACTGGACTAATGAAATGAAATGGGGTTTAACGTCCAACTGTTCTGCTCCGAACTGTGCTAATGAAGACGGGCATACGCCATACAGTGTGCTATGAGGGAAATTTTGCCTGGACAGCGACACTACGGCCTACTCTTATATCGAATTCCAACTGTCAAGGGATCTTTTACGTGCACGCCAATGTGTACACGGGACCTCGGGTTTTCGTCCCATCCGAATGACTAGACAGCTGTCCTTCTCACTGACAAGGGGGAACCACGCCAGAAAATCTGGATGAACTTTCTCAGCCAATGCAGGGATCGAACACCCGACTTCCACCTTAACCAATGATCTACCGTGGCCCCCCTGTATATTAGTGGTATATTAATAACATGGTATAACGCCATCACCCTACCCACTTAGCCACCGTGGCCCCCTATGTAATAGTGTCAAGTTAACAAAGCATGGTATAACTTTATTGGTTAGTCCGCCAGTACCTCACCCACTGTGCCACCGTGGCCCCCTATGTAATAGTGACAAGTTAACGAAGCATGGTATAACTTTATCGGTTAGTCCGCAGCACCTGACTCACTGTGCCACCGTGGCCCCCCTATGTATTAGTAACATGTTAACGAAGCATGGTATAACAAGTATAATGAATACAACCTATAGACTATATATCACTATATAATTCAAACACATCAGCGTATTATTGATTTTCACAAAGGTTTTATTTCTCTCTTCACTAGTAGAATAACATAACGAGAACTTGTTTGTTTCATTTTACAAGTAATTTTGTACTTTTCATTCAATATAGGAACCAGACAGAATTGTAACGTCATCTGTCAGGTTGGCTGGGCAGGTCATTATCAGGATTGATATAATGTGATGTCTGACCCTCAATAATCAACCCTAACCTTAGCCACATAAAAAATAGCGAGTTGTTATATACTATTCAAAAAAAGTAGGGGATATTTGATTTTGGGGGCATAATACTAAAATATGCAAATGACTACGAAAAAAGTCACTATAGAACCTAACAGAAGAAACATTTCCAGTTACATGTGACGCCCAAACGCACCAATAGCTACCGCATGGAATGCAGGTGATGCTTGGGATCATCATGGGGGTCCAACCCAAGATTTGCACGACTCTGACTTTGAATGTTACAGTCATTGTGGCATTGAATTCCAGGGTGGAAACATCAGTTTAATTGTTTTAGTGACCAGAAAACAAATTTTGATATGCGTCGGCTTACCCAAAATGAAAGGTTACGTGCCCTTGGCATGCTACAGATCGGCACAACACAGGCGGTTGTGGCGCGGACGATGAATGTTTCTCAGTCTGTCATAAGCAGGCTATGGTCCAGATACCGTGATACACAATCTGTACAGGACAGACCACGCTCAGGTCGACAACTCAAGCCCAGGATCGATTTATCCGTACCTTGGCCTTGAGAAATCGTGTCATCACAGCAAATCAGATCAGCGCTCGTCTTCAAACAGACACTGGTGTGAGAGTGAGTGGCCAGACGATTCGGAATCGACTGCATAGGGGTCACCTTCGCGCCCGACGTCCTCGCGTGATCCCTTGTTTGAGAGATCATCACATTCAGACAAGACGTCGTTGGTGTAGGGATCGTCAACACTGGGATAATCGACGCTGGAGCAATGTGATGTTTTCAGATGAGTCAAGGTTCACTTTTTAATTTTTTGGACAGACGTAGGAGGGTGTGGCGTCGTCAAAACGAGCGCTTCCAAGACGTTAACGTCATCAGACATGATCGATTTGGGGGTGGTTCTGTTATGGTGTGGGGAAGCATCACTGTTGCTGGAAGAACGGCTTTACATGTTGTTGCAGGGCGTGTTACAGGCCAGTACTACCGGGACAACATCTTGGCAGTCCATGTTGTGCCGTTCGCACGACGTCATGGCCGCCGTTTCATCTTCCAGGATGACAACGCAAGATGTCACAGGGCCAGGATCGTTACAGGTTACCTCCAACAACAGAACATCACCACATTACCTTGGCCAGCACTGAGTTCCGACCTCTCCCCCATCGAGCATGTCTGGGACATGCTTGGACAGAGGTTACGTCAACGTCAACAACGTCCTGCCAATGTCCAAGAACTTGCTGCTGCGTTGCAACAGGAATGGGACAATCTGGACCAAAATGACCTTAGACGTCTCATTAGGAGTATGCCACGTCGGATCAATGCTTGTTTGGCAAACAGAGGAGGATTTACCCGTTATTGACTTGGTTGTGATGCTGTGGTAACTTTGCTGTTTGACCCCGGGTATAATTTTACCCTTATAATGGTCAGTCTGTGCCTTACTTAGTCTAACGATCATTTGGAATAAATCGATGAATGTGAACTTCATTTCATTTTGTCATTTGTTTCTTCGTCAGTTTCATTAGGTGACTTTAATAACACTTAAAAATCAAATATCCCCTACTTTTTTTGAATAGTATATTCTGCACCATTCCATCAAAGTTAATGCTCAAGGAACATTTACCTCCCCACTAGGTAATTAGTGCTAAATGATAAAGCCAGCTCAATTTTTACGTCATAGGTCACGAGATGTAAACAGGGCTACCCTAACACTAACCCTGGACCTAGCCCCAATGCTCACCTTAACTCTAACCAACAATCTCGCCAATAATCACATGCCCTAACCTTATTTACATCTCAGCAACCTTCACAAAAATTGGGCTGGCCTTAACAAATAGATTTAGCCTCCCCCACTAGACAAAAACACAATTATGGCTAATAAACAGTCAAGTCTTTATCTGCTTCTACAAACAAACAAGAAAAGTAAGGAAAGACACTACAAAGAACTTGTTTAACAAGGCATTTCTACGAAGACCTCGTGAACCAGCTATCTACAAGCTTAGGAGTAAACATATACTTTGCCTTCTAACATCTGATTGGTCAATATATCCTTGGAAAAGTTCGGAATATTTTATCCTGTTAAAACCGACTTGAAAATAGATTCTACCAAGATCCTCTACTGCAACAGAGATAATCACTTTACTTGCATACATTGTGAAAGATTATTAAAAAAAAGAAGATGTATTGCTGCTTACCTTCGTTTTTGGCTTCAATATCACTGGAAGAAAAAGTTCTACCATCAGAAACACCTCTATCACTATCTACAGGTTCATCTTGAGCGACATTCTTAATTGGACAGGACTGGATCTTTTCAACAATAACTTTCTTACTTCCAAATTCATCTGCTAGAATTTGTGGAAATTCAACGATTCCACCTGGCTCTTTCACTCTAATACACACATTTGATTGGTTAACATTTATAAATTTTTGATTCCCATCAGCTGAAGGCACCGAGTAGTCATCATCATCATTGTCATTTTTCAACGGTTGAACTTGATTCAAATTAAGATCCAATCCATAACAGTACATTTTGTTAGCGAAAGTTGGATTGTCAATAGTCATATCAGTATGTCCATGGCCATCTGATTCTGTAAACGTGAGGCCATTCCATATTTCTATTCCTTGAAATGCAGGAGCATCTTGAAGACAGTTGTCACACTCACAATTACAGCAACAAGAATCAGACGACATTGGAGAATCAAAATCTTCAGAATCACTAACAGACATTTGCTCATCATCGGAAGATATCTTTGAAATAGAAAAATTGTCAGATTGAATCTCATCCGGAATATTCTGATCATTTTTAACAAGAATGGAAACATCAGAACCAATTTCACAATTTACAGATGTGTGTTGGAAATGTTTCAATTCGTTGTCATCATACGAACCTGACATCTGCATGTGTATTGATTGATTGTCATAAGTTGAAACAGACAAATTGTCCGCGGGAATCTCTTCCAGAAAATTCTTATCACTTTTAACAACTGTGGATACATCAGAAGCACTTTCACAATCTAAAGATGTCCCTTGGAAATTTTTTAATTTGTTGCACTCGTCTAAAACTGTGGGAACATCAGAGTTAACTTCACAATTTGAAGATGTGTGTTGGAAATGTTTTAATTCTTGACTTTTAACAACCGTGGGAACATCAGAAGCACTTTCACAATCCAAAGATGACCATTGGAAATTTTTCAATTGGTTGGACTCATCTAAAACTGTGGGAACATCAGAGTTAACTTCACAATTTAAAGATGTGTGTTTGAAATGTTTCAATTCATTGTTGTCCTCGTATGAACCTGACATCTGCATGTGCATTGATTGATGGTGATGAGATGTTGTTAGTGGGTTAGTAGAACTGGTGGTGGAACATTTATCAGCCCAAGAAATGAAATGAGATATATCTTGTCCTTTTGACAGACAGTCATCACGGATTATTTGGCGTGTATCTCGAATGACAGATGAATAATTAGCCTGGTTCAAACTGTTTGGGTGGATAACAGAGATGTCATCTGTCACTTCTGATGTTTCTTTTATTTTGATGTCTGGGTTTTCCAATTTTATGTTGTCCAAGGGTTCTGAGTAATGGCTTCCTTGTTGATGATCATGAAACATTTCCCTGTCTTGTCCTTCATATTTTTGACATGCTAATTTTGAATCAAATAGAATGATGTCATCAATTCTTGTTACTGTTTGAGAAGGCAGTGCGTCATCTGAGCTTTTCAAGTGCTCAAAGCCTTTTGGAATCTTCTTCCATGTATCTTCGGCTTTTGTTCTGTCATCTTCATCTAAATTACCACAACTTTCAAATGTTTCTGTCTCTTGGTCAAAAGTGTCTGATGGGATTGTAGCTTTAGCTATTTTTCTTTCACCTTCATCTAAATTATCACTGCTTTCAAACGTTTTAATCATTTTGATTGAATCATCGGTTTGGTCAAAAGTATCTGTTGTGATCATAGCTTTAGTCTTTGTTCTATCATCTTCATCATCTAAATTTTCACTACTTTCAAATGTGTTAAACATTTTGATTGAATCATCAATTTCATCAAAAGTATATGTTGTGATCGTAGCTTTAGTCTTTGTCCGATCATTTTTATGTGAATTATCACTACTTTCAAATGTGTTCAACATTTTGATTGCAACATCAAAGGTGTCTGATGTGTCCGTAGCTTTAGTCTTTGTGTTCTGATCCTCTAATTCTTCTGTTGGTTTATTTATATGTACAGGTAAGTTCTCTGTTGGTTTATTTATTTGTACAGGTAAGTTCTCTGTGTTTCTGCTACCATGTGATACATCAATCTGTTTATGATAACACGAATGACGAGGATTCTGGTTGTTTTGTACTCGATCTTCTGCTTTTACAGATATTACTGCTGACATCTCTTTTTTCATTTTGTGTGTTCCGTCTGCTTCACAGACGACATCTGTCTCGCAATCTGAATCTCCTGCTCTTTCATCCTCATCACCTAATTCATCATCAGGGTTAAAGATGGATTTTTTCCCAGGTTGAAAAACTGATTTTTTCCATGGGTGATCAGGACAAAAACTAAATAAAATAACAATAATAAAATATTCACAAAGAGCAAACTATGGACAACCGCAATACACAGATATAAAATATGCAAGTGCAATATTGATATATGTATTAATCCTGTGACATTCTCCACTGCCGACGGATAAAAGGAAATGAAATGGGGTTTAATGTCCTACTGTTCTGCTCTGAACTGGGCTAATGAAGACGGGCATACAGTGTGGTATGAGGGAAATTTTTGCCCGGACAGCGTTACTACGGCCTACTCTTATATCGAATTCCAACTGTCAAGGGATCTTTTACATGCATGCCAATGTGTTCACAGGACCTTGGTTTTTCGTCCCATCCAAACGACTAGACAGCTGTCCTTTTCAGGCCATCCGTCTTGCATTACTGACAAGGGAGAACCAAGGGTCCAGCAGTATTTTTTAAATAGCTTTGATCTTATGATGCAGATGTATGCATCACATGATTTTCAGTTCAAATTTTGTTTCAGGCTCTTATGTCAATAAACAATGCAATGTATCATAATTCATAAATTCCTTGCGTACACTTCTCAACAAGCAGATGCACAATAAAAATGACAGCTGCAGATGTAAAGAAAAAACCATTAAAAGGGTTACCCAGTTTAAAACACTCTTTAAAACACTCTAATTACGTAAGTTGATTTAATGGTTTAAGTGGCGTAATTGTATATAAGATAGATGATGAATGTAAGAGAGACAGGGGGGAGAGAGAGAGACAGGGGGGAGACAGGGGGGAGAGAGAGAGACAGGGGGGAGACAGGGGGGAGACAGGGGGGAGAGAGAGAGACAGGGGGGAGACAGGGGGGAGAGAGAGAGACAGGGGGGAGACAGGGGGGAGAGAGAGAGACAGGGGGGAGAGAGAGAGACAGGGGGGAGACAGGGGGGAGAGAGAGAGACAGGGGGGAGAGAAGGGGGGAGAGAGAGAGACAGGGGGGAGAGAGAGAGACAGGGGGGAGACAGGGGGAGAGAGAGAGACAGGGGGGAGAGAGAGAGACAGGGGGGAGACAGGGGGGAGAGAGAGAGACAGGGGGGAGAGAGAGAGTTCGTATTAAAACACTGAGATGGTGTTCCTTTGAGAGAGAGAGGGAATTAACATCCACTTAACACAAACTAGGTCATATCGCGACTAACACATGGTTCAATTTTCATTTCATAAATTAGCTAGCGCATATGTGTCCTTAACAATGGGTCAAAACCAAAGACACTGAGAAAACCCATGAGGTTGGAGAAACAAAGAGTGAAATGGGGTTTAAAGTCCACTTGACATGATAAAGGTCATACAATAAAGAGTGAACAAAAAAGCAGCTGTTTGTGCAAAATCCCCCCCTCCCCTCCCCCTAATCATCGCACATGCTACAACAGAAATAAAATCCTCAAAAACAAGCTGCTGTTCATGCACCTCTGCGCCCCACCCCCGGCCATACATAGCACATGCGATGATAGAAGTAAAACCGTCAAAAACAAACTGTTGATTGTGCAAAATTCTCCCCGATCATTGCTCATGTGACAATAGAAGTAAAACCCCCCAAACAAGCTGTTGATTGTGCAATTTCCCCCCCCCCCCCATCATTGCTCATATGACGATTGAAGTAAAAAAAAACAAAACAAGCTGATGTTTGTGCAAAATTCCTCCTCCCCTGTATCATTGCATGCGACAATAGAAATAAAACCTTCAAAATGCCCGAAGTATGGTGCAGTTGTTGTTATTTGTATCTTAGAGGAGAGCCGAAAAACGCTCCCCTTAATCAACAAATTGAAAAAATCGCTCTCCCAGTTCGATAATGATTTAGAAATTAAGGAGAGTGATCTGATATTGGAAAGTGATTAGTTTTGTGTATGGGAAATGGTTCTGAAGATCAATAACTGCATGTAAGACATTTATTCCTGCTTTCATAATTGATAATAAACCCCCCACCCATGACTTTACTCAATCAAACTTTATTTCAGAGTTTTTTCAAATTATTTTTAAAACTCTCACCTGTGACACACCCCCATCAACCAGGTATCAATCGATTTAAAATAATATTTTTCGCTGTGGAAACTCTTGGCCTGGAAGCTGTAACTATCAAATACTTGAACTTTACCGTTGTTCCACCGAGAACCAATGGTTTTAGGTCCATCACCTAACCAGATTTCAACATGCGTCATGTCATGTCGCTGTTTCTTATCTGTAAAATACACACGGTACATCATGACATACATATATGGTACATTGCTACATATGGTACACATTTATGGGTACATACGGTACACTGATATACATGGTACATTAATACATATGGTACATGAATACTTGGATACATATGGCACATATACATATGGTATATGTACATGGATACACACGGTACATCGATAAATATGGTACATGGATACACATGGTACATGGATATACATGGTACATGGATAAATATGGATAAATATGGAATATGGATATTCATGGTGTAATTACATGGTACATACTGTACATATGTCACATTACTCTTCCGGACACCTGTTACCACTGTTTGTCGTGTAATTTGTACACGAGGAGCAGTCCATTTGCTGATTACACTATTTTGCTTGAATACACTATTTTGCCTATAACGTTTTTTAGGACTTAGAATTCTGTCTTATGGTTTGGATTGTTCGTACTTGGTTTTATTTTATTGGTACATATTGTACACAAATGCATATGGTATGTGAATACATATGGTACATTAATGCATATTGTATATGGATACATATGGTACATGGGTACAAATATTGATTATGACAAACAAAGGATAAGGTTCAAAAGTTTACAACACCTGACTTCAAAATTAAAATCAAATTAGTAGAATACAATATTTTCTTACTTTTAGGGTTTGTATAAATGCCTGACATAAAGACTAGATCACCAGGTCTCATATCTTCCTCTTTATCAATGGTAATGGGCAGAGTATCATACATGTAGGCTTGATTCCAAGGTCCGATATAAAAACCAAATTCTTTGGACAGATCCCGCAATACCTGACGAACTAAACCACAGCAGTCTAAAAATATTGGTGAATTATACTCGGGAGCTGAAAGAATCAAATAATGTTCTCTTCATTTTTGGGTTTCGAATCCCCGGTTGTACGTGACAAGGAGTAGGGTCGCCTGTCCAGCCTCGTGGGTTTTCTCCAGATCCCCCGGTTTCCTCCCACTGCTAAAGACCCCTACGCGCAAGTGAATTATTGAAATAAAATCAAACCATATGTTAGTCCCGAAATGATCTAGTTTGTGTCGAGTGGACGTTAAACCCCATTTCTCTCTCTCTTCATTTTTATTCTCATATCTCTAATCAGAATCAATTGATCGTGTTGCCATGGGTGATCGAAGGAGCTGACGTGTGTGCTATAGGTCTGTCATTGAGTCAAGTGGCATGGTTTCTTTCCCAGGCTTGTACGTGATGAGGAGTAGAGTCGCCTGCATAACTTTGTGTGTTTTCTAAAGTTTCTTCCTACTTTTAAGCGAATTATTGAAAAAATTTTACAATATGTTAGTCCCAAAATGTCCTAGTTTGTGTCGAGTTGATGCAATCTGATCCTATATTGTTTCGTTTTTTATAGTTCAAAATTTCGTTTTACTTTAGTAGGATCTGGAAGAGTTGTTATCATTGACATGTTCTGGATGATGTGAGGGATTAGCCAATGAAATGGTCTGTTACGGCGAGCTTTTAGCATGAGCTGAACAGAACTGTGGGCAATCCACTAGAAACATCAATGTTGATTGGTTAATCAAATATCTGACGTCATAGGGTCAAAAGTCGCTTGTATGACCTTTGACGCGACCCCCTAAAACAACTGGTCAGATATTCATGTAGTGTAGACCATCGAAAGTATAACAAACAAAACGAACCCCAGTTAATGGCGCCATCTGGTAGCAAATTGTATAAGCTTTCTGTGGAACAATCAATTTCAGGTAAAAACGATTGAACCAAGGTCCTTCTGAAATGGCCTCCCGGACAAATAAATACAAGTCTATCGTATTTATTTGATCTTAATTTGGCTGAAAAGTGGAAATCAGTTGTTGTACTGGTAATTATGATTCTTATTAAACATCATTTTGAAGTTGTAATTAAACCTCCACTCGACACAAACTAGGTCATTTCAAGACTAACATATGGTTCAATTTTATTTCAATACTTCACTTGCACGTAGGGGTCTTTGGCAGTGGGAGGAAACCGGAGAACAGGGCTGGGGCCATTACATTGCCAATGTAATTAATTACATTACCATTACTTTTTAAATGTAATCATTACAATTACTTTCTCATTTTTAGCAATGTAATTAATTACCATTATTCATTACATTGAAAGTAATTAATTACCATTACCCATTACTTTATGACTATATAAATAAAAAAACATTTTCATAGAAATAAAAAAGACAACATTATTTTTCTGCCATGAAGTACCTACAAAATCAAACTCAAAATAATCTTTGATTCACTTAATAGATATTTGTTTATGAATTATTATTTCTAGCAATTATAACATCAAGGCAAATTTTATAGTGACGGGCAGTGGTGACAAAAACTGACATTTTCACTCTATGACTTGAAAAATGAATCGAAACTATAGTTAATTAACTGTATTTTCTTTTAAGTAATTTTTAAAAAAATTTAATCAGTCCAAATAGTTTTTCTATAATATATTGTATAATAAATGGTAAATTATTCAGCATGACTCTAAAACAAAATATATATTAGTTTTAAGTAACCATAAAATGATGAGATACTTGAAGATCATTGTTTGGTTTGTCACTTGTTGCCTTGAGATTAAGATTAAAGTGCAGTAAGACTATTTATTGTCTTTTAATCTAACTGATTGATTGATTGATTGATTGATTGATTGGTTGATTGATTGATTGGCTGCAAATTAGTACTAATCTTTAATTATAATATACATCTTATCAGAAATCCACTTCTTAGGTTACATGTCTAAAAAAGGTTCCTACATAAAAAGTAATAAAGAAAATGTTTAATGCCTTCTTATTTTTCTTATAATTTTTTAAAACTGATTTAAATCATTTTTTTTTAGAATTATAATGAATTGGATTTGTGTCAGATACACTTAATTACTTCTTTGGTGCTATAAAATTTGAGGCTTGTCATATTGGAAATATTTATATATGTCATAAAATGTAATTGAAAAGTAATTGAAATGTAATTGACCATTACATGATTTTTGGAATGTAATTAATTACATTTCCATTACTCATTACTTTTGAAATCTTCCATTACTCATTACATGGCCATTATTTAAAAAATGTAATGATTACATTCCATTACCAATTACCATTACCCCAGCCCTTCCGGAGAACCCAGAGAAAACCCACGAGGCTGGACAGACGACCCTACTCCTTGTCACGTACAAACAGGGAATCGAAACCATGCCAGTTGACTCGATGACAAACCTTATGATACAACACACACGTGTGGATATTGCAGGTCTTGCTTTAGTCTCGAAATGTTACATAAATTATTAATTAGACATTAATTAAGTCTTGATGCCATCAGATGGCTGCGATATAAGTAGATTTAAACACGTTTTGTGGTCGATGAATTTACTGTAAAAATGGATAATCAAGGCTTTGTTTATTATTGTATCAAGGTAGTACTGACAATTGAGGCTAGGCTATAATTGTTGTGTCTAGGCTCAGAGTGAAGTAATTTTTCAGCATATTCTCTTTTCATTATTTATTTTTTAACTATTATAACGAGAACTGTCAGCTCTTTTATCTAATCTGACCTAATGCCACTTTAAATCAAATCAGTGGGCCAAATGTTTATACAACTTGGACAGGCGACCCTACTCCTTGTCATGTACAAATAAATGACAGACCTTATGATACAGTGTGCAGGTGCTTACCATTCGGCCATCCAACCCCCCACCAGAGAGAGAGAGAGAGAGAGAGAGAGAGAGAGAGAGAGAGAGAGAGGTTTTAGCTTTGGGAAGGAAACAGGGGGACCCAGAAAAAACCCACGAATTTGGACAGACATCCCTACGATCGAGGGAATATAAACCATGCCACTTGACTCAATGACACATAATATATCAGTGAGCCAAATGTTTATTCAACTTAATTTCTTGAGTAAAGCACATCTAAATATTTTATAAAACTTCTCCACTTACTGTCTGGTGCCCAGTATTTTCTGGCATAAGGCACACCAAAATATTTCTTGGTCTGTTCTATAAACTTGTTTCGTAATAACTCCATGCGTTCCGGGTCAGAATTTAGATCCATTTGTCTCTCCTTCATTTTTCTAGATTCTTTGACACTTTCCTGGAAATAACGATATAAATGTTGACACTGTAACTTGGGTATCATTTCATCTTGTGTATCTAGCACTAATTTCTTTCACATGATTAATTTTGATAATGAGTGTCCAATTTACAAGTGTTTAATGTCCTGACCACTGTTCAAAAATTAATCATTATACATCAATAATTAATTGGGTTGTTTATTTTTTAACAGTGATGGAGAAATTAAACAGTTGTAAATTGGACACTCATTATCAAAATTAATCAGTCAGCTTTAAACTGGACACAAGTACAAATTAGATAATTTTGGGTGATTTTAATTAATTTTTATAAATTTTTTAGCAAAGCTTTGATATTAAACGTATGTGAAAGAAATTAGTGCTAAATTTATGCACATGAATAGCTTTCTGTATTACAGGACTATTTTGCGTGCGCCACAGCTTTGTACGTAATGGGGCGGGGGGGGGGGGGGATGTCTAAGGAGCCCTAATTAGGGACTTCAGCAGTGGAGAAAAACTAAGGACCCGGAGAAAACCTACGTGGTTGGTCAGAAGACCCTTCTCCTTGCCACTCATGATCTACCTTTAGAGAGAGAGAGAGAAATGTGGTTTAACGTCCACTCAACACAAACTAGGTCATTTCGGGACTAACATAGGGGTGATGATTTTCCGTGATCGCGGAAAAAACGCGGAAATCGCGGAATTGTCCACTCAAAACGGAATTTGAAATCTCACACGGAAAAAGACGGAAAAGCCGATATTTGCTGATACTAAACACAAACTCAAAATAATTTTGCAGTTATCCAAGTATTTTATCTTTTTATTCATAAAAATCGGAAATATTGAATGATATCGCGTGGTTTTGTTACTGTCTATTTTAGTATTTCGCTACTTTCATTTCATCATTTAGGAATCATAATTTTAATCGAAACGAAAACCCGTCTTTCATGTATCCCATTATAAAATTACTCTGTAGTTTAACTTGAATTAAACATTGTAATGTATATATATGTCTTTAAAAAAACTTCTGTCACTTCATAAAAGTAAAAATCGTTTCATTTACTTCTTATTTTACTGCCGGGCTCGTGACTCGTGTTTATCCGCATTAACCACGTGACATCAGAAATATACCGTAGCCTTGTGAATCCAGCCCTTATTCTCGAAGAAACGGTAGTAACTACGAAGATGTCTGGATAAATCGCGACTACACCTAGCAGCTGAGAAACATGACTTCGTCTGCTAAAAAGATGAAACGAGCTCACAAGATGTAATTTTCTGTTATTTAATTCGGGAAACAGGTTTAAAGAATAACTAGTCATTGAACATTACAAGTCATTCACAATTCAACATTTGTTATCATTGGTTTAAAATGATCCGTTTTGTAATAAAAGGCATTTTAAGATGTTTTATTCATTTATTCATAAAATAACATTTTATCTCGAAAAAACGGAATATGGTCAGCTCTGAAACGGAAAATAACGGAATTAAAAATACTTAAAACGGAATTTGCTATTTTCTGAAACGGAAAATCATCACCCCTACTAACATATGGTTCAATTTTATTTCAATAATTCGCTTGCGCGTATGGGTCTTTTGCAGTGGGTGGAAACCGGAGGACCCAGAGAAAAAACACAATGTTGGACAGGTGACCCCTCCTTGTCACGCCAGTTGACTCAATGACAGACTTTATGATGCAGCACGCGCAAACCATTCGGCTATCCAACCCTCCTCTGTACCTTTAGAATTGTAATATAAGTAAAATGTAAATCATTTAATAATATATTAACACTGTAATTATATACAGTGAGTATAAATCTGTAATTATTGTAGTATGCAATTACATAAGTCTCATCTCAGGGAATATTCTATTTCAAAAAGTAAATGAATGAATGAAACAGAGTTCAATGTCCTATTTTTCTGCTCCAACCTGGCCAATGAAGACAGGTATATTCCATTGGCTAGGAGGGAAATATTTGAATATGAAATAGGCCAAGAATATAGAAAGAGTAATTTGTAAATGAGAGAGCCTGAGGATATCTATTTGATGTGTATACATACACACCTGTAAGATATATTTACCTGTATACATGTCCCAATATAATATTTATATATCAAAGATATGTCTACATGTACCTGAATAATATACATTATATCTACCTGTAAGATATTTCTACTCTATAATATATTATACCAGAGAGAGAGAGACAGACAGACAGACAGACAGAGATATGGGTTTAACCTCCACTCGACACAAACTAGGTCATTTCAGGACTAACACATGGTTCTATTTTATTTCAATAATTCACTTGCGCGTAGGGGTCTTTAGCAGTAGGAGGAAACCGGAGGACCTGGAGAAAACCCCAAGGTTGGACAGGCGACCCTACTCCTTGTCAAGTACAACCGGGGAATCGAAACCCCGCCAGTTGACTCAATGACAGACCGCATGATACAGCGCAGCACCCACGTGTTAAGTGTTAACCATTCCATTCGGCCATCCAAACCCCCAAGAGAGAGAGAGAGAGAGAGAGAAAGAGAGAGAGATATGGGTTTAGTGTCCACTCAACAAATACTAGGTCATTTTGGAACTAAAAATCTCATTTCAATAAAACGCTTGCAAGTAGGAGGAAACAGGAGAACCCAGAAAAAACCCACGAGGCGAGAGAGAGAGAGAGAGAGATATGGGTTTAATGTCCACTCAGTAAATACTAGGTCATTTTGGAACTAAAAATCTCATTTCAATAATTCGCTTGCTAGTAGGGGGTCTTTAGGAGTAGGAGGAAACAGGAGGACCCTGAAAAAACCCACGAGGCGAGACAGAGAGATATGGGTTATGGGTTTAATGTCCACTCAGTGAAAACTAGGTCATTTTAGAACTAAAAATCTCATTTCAATAATTCCTTTGATAGTAGGGATCTTTAGCTGTGGGAGGAAACTGGAGGACCTGGAAAAACCCTACAAGGTTGTACAGACGATCCTACGATCGAGGGACTCTAAACCACACCACTTGACTCAATGACCCATAATATATCTGTATTCCTATACCTGTATTCCTATACCTGTATACCTAATACCTATATAATATATATACCTCTATACCTGCATAATATATATACCTATATACAACGTTTGAGTAAATATTGAGGTGATTTATAACCTATACCTATCATATACCTATATAGTTTTATGTGTTTATATTGAAGAGATACAGCTTTCAGATCACGATTTACTCGACAGTACTATCTACATCGTACTACTAAACGACCATCTTTATCTCATCATACACTTATAATCTGATTAAAACACAGATCCTATTTCGTTTCATTTTTAAAAAATAGTTCAAAATATCGTTTTACTTAGGATCTGGATGATGTGAGGGATTAGCTAAATGAAATGGTCTGTTACGACATGTTTTTGGCATGAGGTGCACAGAACTGTGGGTTACTTACTAGAAACATCAACACTGATTGGTTAACCAAATATCTGACATCATATGGTCAAAAGACAGTCGTATGACCTCTGACGCAACCTATCGCTACAACCGGTCAGATCTTCATGTAGTAGAGGCCATCGAAAGTATAAAAAAACGAAACGAAATATAGATCTGGATTCTGGGGCCTATTTCACAAAATTTGAACTAAGATAAAATCCAAATGTTAGTAATTTGATTGGATAATATTAGATTGATTTTAGTGCTTAGCCAATCAAAATTGAAGTTTCTACTAATATTTGGATTTTATCTTTAGTTGAGATTTCGAAAAAGAGAAAGAGAGAGAGAGAGAAAGAGAGAGAGAGAGAGAGAGAGAGAGATGGGGTTTAACGGTTCACTTGACACAAACCAGGTCATTTCGAGACTAACATACGGTTTAATTTTATTACAATAATTCATTTGCGCGTAGGGGTCTTTAGGGAGTACCCAGAGAAAACCCACAAGTTTGGACAGGCGACCCTACTCCTTGTCACCTACAACCGGGGAATCAAAACCATGCCAGTTGACTCAATGACAGGCCTTTTGATACAGCACACACATGCTAACCATTCGTTCATCCAACCCCCAGATTTCGAGAAACAGGTCCCTGTATTTTAATCAGAAAGCTCCTAGTCTACTGTTCTAATATATTCTCTAATAAGTGCAGTTAAAATTCAGATGTGACGTCTCATTAGGAGTATGCCACGTCGGATCAATGCTTGTTTGGCAAACAGAGGAGGATTTACCCGTTACTGACTTGGTTGTGATGCTGTGGTAACTTTGCTGTTTGACCCCGGGTATCATTTTACCCTTATAATGGTCAGTCTGTGCCTTACTTAGTCTAACGATCATTTGGAATAAATCGATGAATGTGAACTTCATTTCATTTTGTCATTTGTTTCTTCGTCAGTTTCATTAGGTGACTTTAATAACACTTAAAAATCAAATATCCCCTACTTTTTTTGAATAGTATATATAGATATAGCCCTTGTGCCATCGCACTCGTGCAATATCAATATATTACTTAATGTCTCGCATTCGACAGCAGGAGATCTAAATAAATAGTATGCTAGCCATGCAAAATTCTCCTCATGTGCTGGTCTTGAGTAGGCCACTTTGGTGTAGAAAAGTAAAATATTAACCCATATTCAACACAGTACGGTATAAAAGATTTTAACATTGTGTATAATATGTAGTATGGTATAAAAGATTTTAACACAGCAGAGTATAGTATGTAGTATGGTATAAAAGATTTTAACATTGAGTATAGTATGTAGTATGGTATAAAAGATTTTAACATTGAGTATAGTACGTAGTATATAGTATGGTATAAAAGATTTTAACATTGTGTATAGTATGTAGTATGGTATAAAAGATTTTAACATTGAGTATAGTATGTAGTATGGTATAAAAAAATTTAACATTGTGTATAGTATGTAGTATGATATAAAAGATTTTTACATTGAGTATAGTATGTAGTATGATATAAAAGATTTTTACATTGAGTATAGTATGTAGTATGATATAAAAGATTTTTACATTGAGTATAGTAATGGTATAAAAGATTTTTACATTGAGTATAGTAATGGTATAAAAGATTTTTACATTGAGTATAGTAATGGTATAAAAGATTTTTAAATTGAGTATAGTATGTAGTATGGTATAAAAGATTTTTAAATTGAGTATAGTATGTAGTATGGTATAAAAGATTTTAACATTGAGTATAGTATGTAGTATGATATAAAAGATTTTTACATTGAGTATAGTATGTAGTATGATATAAAAGATTTTAACATTGTGTATAGTATGTAGTATGATATAAAAGATTTTAACATTGTGTATAGTATGTAGTATGATATAAAAGATTTTTACATTGAGTATAGTACGTAGTATGATATAAAAGATTTTTACATTGAGTATAGTACGTAGTATGATATAAAAGATTTTTACATTGAGTATAGTACGTAGTATGATATAAAAGATTTTTACATTGAGTATAGTATGTAGTATGGTATAAAAAAATTTAACATTGTGTATAGTATGTAGTATGATATAAAAGATTTTAACATTGAGTATAGTATGTAGTATGATATAAAAGATTTTTACATTGAGTATAGTATGTAGTATGATATAAAAGATTTTTACATTGAGTATAGTATGTAGTATGGTATAAAAGATTTTAACATTGAGTATAGTATGTAGTATGGTATAAAAGATTTTAACACAGCAGAGTATAGTATGTAGTATGGTATAAAAGATTTTAACATTGAGTATAGTATGTAGTATGGTATAAAAGATTTTAACATTGAGTATAGTACGTAGTATATAGTATGGTATAAAAGATTTTAACATTGAGTATAGTACGTAGTATATAGTATGGTATAAAAGATTTTAACATTGAGTATAGTATGTAGTATGGTATAAAAGATTTTAACATTGAGTATAGTATGTAGTATGGTATAAAGGATTTTAACATTGTGTATAATATGTAGTATGGTATAAAAGATTTTAACATTGAGTATAGTATGTAGTATGGTATAAAAGATTTTAACATTGAGTATAGTATGTAGTATGGTATAAAGGATTTTAACATTGTGTATAATATGTAGTATGATATAAAAGATTTTTACATTGAGTATAGTATGTAGTATGGTATAAAGGATTTTAACATTGTGTATAATATGTAGTATGGTATAAAGGATTTTAACATTGTGTATAATATGTAGTATGATATAAAAGATTTTTACATTGAGTATAGTAATGGTATAAAAGATTTTTACATTGAGTATAGTAATGGTATAAAAGATTTTAACATTTGCAATAGCATAAAGAGAGAGAAGGAAATGGGGTTTAACATCCACTCGACACAAACTAGGTGATTTCGGGACTAACATATGGTTCAATTTTATTTCAATAAGTCGCTTGCACTTAGGGGCCTTTCTACCAAGTAAAGTATAAAAGATTTTAACATTGAGTATAGTATAGTATATATGTAGTAAGCTATAAACGTGAGGCTATACATCTAGAAGTTTGTTTAAATAAAGTATCTTTTACAGTAAATCATGCCACGCTAAATAGTATTATGTTACGGTATTGAAAATAAATATTAAATACAAATTCATACAACCTATTCATTAATCGATTTACTACAGTTTTTTTACCCGAGCTAATGATGTATTTTTTAAAAATATATTTATGCTATTAATGCTTTAATGCTGTCGCGTAAAGGCCAGAGATGTGGCTGGTGGGTGGTCATAGTGCAATAAATACGTGGGATGACTTGAAATTCGGTCAACGCATCTTGAGAGATTCGGGAAATTATTGCACTGAATATTTTTTGAACATTAGGGGTCAAATTCATAACGAATCTCTAAGAAAAATATGCCGATCTATTGAACCAAGAATATTTATATCCTGCAATTCAAAAACTGTGAAAGTCACTTTTTGGAATATATTCGGCTAAATCGGTGTCCAGACACAAAAAAATATAAAACCAGTGCCCCCACCCCCGCAAATCAAATAGTTCCATACATGTAAAATGAAATGAAGTGAAATGGTGTTTAACGTCCTACGGTTCTGCTCCGACTGGGCTAATGAAGGCGGGCATATGCCATACAGTGTGCTATGTGGGAAATTTTGCCCGGGCATAGGCGCTATGGCCTACTCTTATATCAAATTCCAACTGCCAGGGGATCTTTTATGTGCTCGACAATGTATACATGGGTCCTCGGTTTTCCATTCCATCCGAATGACTACACAGCTGTCCTTGTCAGGCCCTCTGCCCTGCACTCTTGACAAGTGGAAACCACGCCGGAATATCCCGATGAACATTCTCAGCCAGTGCAGGGATCAAACACATGACCTCCAGGCTAGCGAGCCAGCATCTTACCCACTTAGCCACCGTGGCCCCCACTCACAAATAGTTCCATACGCCTATACATTAGTGTGATTATATATGACAACTGCTTGTTGCTATAAACAAATACATAGCAATCAAAATCGTGTATTAGCGCTTGCATTATGTTCACAGTTTGTTCATCAATAATATTCCTTTACCTTTCTGCCGATATCTTTGTTAAGTGTAACAGTATTGACTGATTGTGCAATACTATCATAATACCATATTGCGTGACATGTTCAATAATACATCGGACATCCCGCAGAATTTTAAAGGGACCATCCCGAATTTAAAAGTTCAAAATAAATATGTATGAAATTTAATCATCTCAAACTTTCAACTTAAAACATTCAGTCGCTTGGACGTGGACGTCAAAACCACTTTACTGGACATGTAACCCTTTCAAGATTTCAGGTCAATTTTTCGTTGGGTGGCCTGATAATCTATTGCCGTTCCTTTAGAGGTCTATACAGTGCTTAACCCACGTGTTCTGCTTGACCACGGGCTGTACTTGATAACGAAAGGTAAATTTCAACTACACATTATTTTTGTAAAGTAAAAGTCTGGTTTTATCCAGGCACTGTATAATACAGCTTGGGACACCTGTCTCCATTTCCAGATGAAGACTGACAGGTATAAATATATTAAGTTAGTTGCTCGGCCCTAAGGTAGAGTATTTTACATATACAGTACTAGACATTATTCCAAGTCGGGCCCTCCATCCTGCACCACTGACAAGGGTAAACCAGATTTGAAAATCTAGAGGCTCCTACACAGGGACTGATTTGCGGAACTCCTGGTTAGTATGCCAGTGCATTAATCACTGTTCATCCATTGCTCTCATCATGTTATGTATTAAAACATTGGTATCATTTCATATCTAGCTTTCTAAAAGTTTTTTACTTGATAAGTCAATTTTCTTAATCAAAAGTTCAGTGATCAATCTGACTACACATTTAGCCTGTATTAAGCTGTGAGAAATTTGAATGAGAGAGAGAAAGAGAGAAAGAGAGAGATGGAGTTTAACGTCCACTCGACACAAACTAGGTCATTTCGGGACTAACATATGGTTTAATTTTATTATTTTAATAATTTGCTTGCACGTAGGGGTCTTTAGCAGTGGGAGGAAACCAGAGGACCCAGAGAAAACCCACGAGGTTGGACAGGCGACCCTACTCCTTGTCACATACAACCGGAAATTCGAAACCACACCAGTTGACTCAATGGCAGTCCTTATGATACAGCGCGCACATGCTAACCATTTGGCCATTCAACCTCCCTGTGAGAAATTTGACATTTTAGCAAAAATGCATATGACATATATATGACGCATCAAGCCCTTAAAGCATTTAGAAAATATTTCACACAGAAAAATTTGGTTCAGTCAATCAGATTTTAAGCCACAACAATTTGATTTTGTGTTCTTCAGGATCACCATTAAAAAAAAATTCTTATATTTCTTGAGGGGGATCACGTGGCTAAGTGGGTAAGACGCTGGCTCGCTAGCCTGGAGGTCGGGTGTTTGATCGCTGCCGAGAAAGTTCATCCAGATTTTCCGGCGTGGTTCCCCCTTGTCAGTGATGCAGGACGGAGGGCCTGACAAGGACAGCTGTCTAGTCATTCAGATGGGACGAAAAAACTGAGGTCCCGTGTATATATTGGAATGCACGTAAAAGATCCCCTGGCAGTTGGAATTCGATATAACAGTAGGCGATAGTGCCGCTGCCCGGGCAAAATTTCCCTCATAGCACACTGTATGGCGTATGCCCGTCTTCATTAGCCCAGTATAGGAGCGTAGGACATTAAACCCCATTGCATTTCATTTCTTATTTCTTCAAGAAAAAGACTAATTTAAACACCAAACGTACTTGGTTGCACTGTTCAAAAGCTTTTAGTTCCAAATGTTTAAGTTTTGAAAGTTAAAACAAAACATCTTTCACATGCTTCAAGTGGTTATATATTTATCTAGGTCCAGAATAACGGAGAATCAAGTTGGTTTGGCCTTAATATCTGCATGCTGTCTATCTAATTATTTGTGTAGAAGTTGTCGTAGTAACCACACCCTGGTGGGAGTAGCATCTTTTCAATCAATGTCTAAATATAGCTTGTTTCTTTTATTCACCTTCAAAGTAAAGGCATGCAACAAGTATTTACACATTTTATACATTTATCTGTAGGCATGAAATGTCATCAACTCACAAAGGAAGGGTGAGAGTGGGAGAGAACTAATTTTCAACCTAGTCCACTAAAGTCATCTTAATTATTCACTGGATGATATCCCACGGTAGACTTGGTCAACCAGAAAATCAAGAACCATGAACATATTCATGATTAACAATTAATGAATACCTTTCATCTATATAATGACTACATTTAATTCTATAGCTTGTATTCATTCCACTTTTCTAAACAAAAAAAAAATGACCCCAGTGTTCATCTATGACTACATTAAATTCTATAGCTGAACTTATTTCACTTTTCTAAAAAAAAAAAACTACATTAAATTCCAGTACTGTATTTATTTCACTTTTCTCCCCCAAATAAACAACCGACCAGAGAATACAAAATTTAAAGTACATGTACTTCATGACACATACAGCCAAAGGTATTCAAATTTATGAGAGTGAAAGTAATTGGCACCTAGGTGAAATTTGTTAAGCAAACAAACATGGCTGATTTGTTTGAGTAAAGAATAGCTTTCATCAAGTGACAATGAATATTTGCATGGGTTCCCGATTAACTGTGTCTGATCCTGTATCCAAATGTGTTAATGGGGACATAAGCAGAATAATCTCCATCTAATTTCATCAGTTTTTTTCCGGTTTGCTTTCATAGAAATGAAATGGGGTTTAATGTCATACTGGGCTAATGAAGACGGGCATACACCATACAATGAGGAAAATTTGACCTGGACAGCGTGCTATGGCCTACTCTTGTTTTGAATTCCAACTGCCAAGGACTTTTTAAAAATCATGCCTATATGTACACGGTACCTTAGGTTTTCGTCCCAATCAAACAACTACACGATGATCATTTTGAGGTCTTCTCTCCTGCACAACTGACAAGGGGGAACCACGCCGGAACACTGGGATCGAACACGGGTCCTCCTTGTTAGCAAGTCATACACACTGAGCCACCAGAATCCCCTTTTTTCTTTTCTTTTTATAGAACTGACTAAGGGAGTAGAAATTTGATTCTCGGTGGTTCGACCAGTGAGGTCTGACTTGACAAATCTTTAACGTCCTTCTCGGCCTACGGGAGGAATAAAAAGATGCCCATCAAAAGATTATAACAGAGCATGCCGAATGTCAACAAATTTTCAAAACAGTCCCATAAAGCCATTTTCTTTAAAGTGAGAATTTCATATTTTCTAAGAAAATCAAAACATAATATTACTATGTCTTTTGCTCAATTGGTTGTCAACTCACTATTATATGATCATAGGTATCATTCTCACACTTAAAAATCATTGACCCCAGAAATAATAACACAATTACCTCCCTTGTGTTTCGATTGCCCCCATGGAACAGCTATCTTCAAACGTTTGAATCTGAAGTTGGAAATGATATTTTTGCCAATTTCTCAACTGGCAATAGTGAATTATAGGATTAATAGGATTATTCTTTAACAAGGTAGGACTGTTTATAGATACCATCTATTTTAAGGCTTTATTTTAATATATTTTAAAAATATAACTTAAAAATATGAAATTATCGCTGTATCTTATTGTATTTATATTACGTACATTTGTTTGTTATATAAGTGTATGTTCATTGTCAAAATGTGATTTATGTAATTGTATGCTGCTCCCTCCGTAGGGCGTATTCATGCAATAAAATCTACCTTATCTTAAAAAGAGAAGCAGAGTCTAGACAAACCAATCAGATCTGTGTTGCTGCTGGATTAAAAACTGATACAAGGCAGTGGTGAGACGAGAGATTTATTTCCTTGTTGAAATGATTGTAGTTACCAGACTAATGAAACAGATTGTGAAATCAGAGTACCAGTGGATTACAGAGAGTGAGAGAGGAACTGGGTTTTACGTCTACTCGGCACAGACTAGGTCATTTTGGGACTAACACATGACTCAACTTTATTTCTATAATTTGCTTGCGCATAGGGGTCTTTAGCAGTGGGAGGAAACCGGAGGACCCGGAGAAAACCCACGAGGTTGGACAGGCGACCCTACTCCTTGCCACGTACAACCGGGGTATCGAAACTATACCAGTCGACTCAATGACAGACCTTACGATACAGCACGCATGTGCTAACCATTTGGCCATCCAATCCCCATAGAGTTTACAACAATTTGACCTTTTTAATGCAATGCAGTGATATTAATTGTATTTGATTGTTATTTTTGTTGCATATTCTGTATATATTTGCCTACTATTCACATACCTGTATCATTTGCTTGATAAAGACGAGATATATATATGTCGAAACTTCACTTAGTATTAAACTCAGTAGCCTAATTGTGTATACATAAAATTGTACCTTTTGTTAATATATTCAATTACTAAATGCCAATCAAAGAAGGATTAAAAACTGTTGCAAGGAGTGAGAGAGCAGACATCAATATAAGAAAGCAGAAGTACGAGAGATTTTATTCCATTTTTAAAACGATTGAAAAGAAATCTCCATGAAAACTTGAAGTACACAACAACTATTAGTAAATGAGAAAACCATGCACCTACTGACAAACTCAACTTAACCTCACCTTTAGATCAAAAAATAAAAACGTGAACAAATCATTCTTTGGTCAAACCCTGACTCCTTGACCTTTCACAAAAAGCGTTTGACAATTTACCCAGAAGGAAGGTGATAATCACATGATACGATCTATAATCATGATGGACAAGCTTTATACTGTCAAACCGAGTTGAATGACCCCCTGACAAAGACCACCTGTCATGCTTGTGATGTTTAGCTTAAAAAAAATTAAAAGGTTTACAGGACATTCTTTTTTATCTCCATGGGTCAGCTAAAACATGACTGTGTTTAACAACAAAGGATGAATAAACGATTACGATTCTTGTACCAGAGTGTGTGAATGAATTGCCTAATGACCTAAATAAAGTCTGGTTAAATTTCCAATTCATTTAATCCCATTACAATAAAACAGTTAATTAGAGAGGGAAATGAAGTTTAATGTCCACACATAACAAACTATAGGGGTCTTTAACAGTAAGAAAAAATGGAGAAAACCCAGAAGGTTGGACACACAACTTTTATTTCCTCTTTGTCACGTACAAGCGTGCCTGATACAATCTAGATGCAGTCTAGTCAACTTTCCAACACATTTCAATAAAATAGTTAGCTAATCCTTAACCTTGTATTGTGTCCCAAAATCATATTGTTATAAATCTCTGGGGAGAGAGAGATGGTTTAATAACATTCACTTGACACATACTAGGTCATGGGCGTGGTCGCCCCCTTAGAATCGTAAGGGGGGGGGCGACTAGGTCTCTGTTCCCCCCCCCCCCCATGATTTTGATCACAAGGACAGATTTTCAAGTTTATATCCACATGAATGTCCCGTTTTGAAGGCTATCTAACCACTGCCTTGGGTCCTGCCACAGTAAACCATCTTCACGATATCTTCCTCCTTAATTGTAGGTAGTCAATTTTACTATATCGTCATCATATTACCCCTAGTTACAGCTTTCATCGAAATAGCACTGGTAAACTGTTCGTAATTATTATTTTGGTTTGGTTCCAGGGTTCGTCCGCCCCCCCCCCCAAAAAGTTATGACAAATCCACGTCCTTGTACTAGGTCATATTAGGACTAACATATGGTTTAATTTTATTTCAATAATTCTCTTGTGTGTAGGGGTCTTTAGCAGTGGGAAGAAACCAGAGGACTTGAAGAAAAACTACGAGGTTGGACAGGCAACCCTAGTCCTTGTCACGTACAACCAGGGAATATCAGGAGAAAAAACATACTTCTATAAGGACAGATGGTTCTAGTTGTTCCGACATGTCAACAAACCAAGATCCTGCTTAAACAATTGGCAGGTTGTTAAAGATCCCATGACAGATGTAAATCGAAATAGCGC
This sequence comes from Patella vulgata, assembly GCF_932274485.2. NCBI lineage: Eukaryota > Metazoa > Mollusca > Gastropoda > Patellidae > Patella > Patella vulgata. Next base: position 4,972,102 of record NC_065885.2, on the reverse strand, counting down.
TGCTGTCAGGGCAAAAATTCCCTTGTAGCACACTGCATGAAATGAAATGAAATGGGGTTTAATGTCCTACTGTTCTGCTCCAACTGAGCTAATGAAGACAGGCATACGCCATACAGTGTGCTATGAAAAATTTTGCCCGGGCAGCGGCACTTTACGGCCTACTCTTATATCGAATTCCAACTGTCAAGGGATCTTTTATGTGCACGCCAATGTATACACGGGACCTCGGTTTTCCATCTCATCCGAATGACTAAACAGCTGTCCTTGTCAGGCCTTCCGTCCTGCACCACTGACAAGGTGAAACCACGTCGGAAGCACACTGCATTGCCATATGCTCAAGTTACTGGTGTGAAGAGAAAGACAGTTACAACCACCAGCTCGGGTTTCATATCCTTAGAAAATTATATCAACCTTTTTTTTGTAGTAAGATTTATTTCCTTTCAGTGTGACAACCGATTGTTAGTTCCCATAAAATAGTCCAGATTAATTTTTGAAAGAATATTGTTAGTGTTCATTTGTGAATCTAAAATGCTATTTTTATGGGTTCAGTTCTGAAAACTGGCGTAAACTGAGAGATCTTTTCATACACACATGATCAATGAGAATACGAGATTAAGTTCCTGATCCCGCGGATATACAAACAATAATAGAATACAAATATATATTTTATTTGGTTATAATCTACACAATAGACATGTATAGTAAGCTTATAAACTTATACTACCAGACTTATTGACGACCCTAGCCCATACCATTGTCATGGTCATTGTCATTCAAATACACTCACTCAACGTTTTGGTAATCGTTAGTCTTTTTCTCTTTATGTATTATATATATTTTCTTATCGATTGGTCAAAATATTTGCATAAATGATCATGAATATTTTATAAGCCAAGGTCTTAATGTAGGCCGATTATGTATTATATTATAAATAATATTACATACTTCCCATTCGATTACATTGAAATTGTTGGTGAAGTGTCAAAAGGGTGTAGGCCTATCTAAGAATTTCTAAAGATTAACAAATAGAACCTTTTGCATTTCAAAATTTTCCACAAAACAAGATACAACATTTGGACACATGATACCCAGAACAGTTCTAATTGGCGTAGAGATACACAGCTTATGTGCACAGAAATGTGCATATTAATTGGGAGAGTTTAAAAATGCAAAAAAGTGCATTTAACTAATTTCCCGAGATACACCCTTTTGATACTTCACCGACGAAATTCTTTTTGTAAGTAAACTATGAAATGAAATGGGTGTTTAACTTCTGAAACACAGTCTATGAATTATATCATGTATTATATATATACTTTCCTATCAATTGAACTAAATATTTATGTCAGTGACCATAACAATTTCATGAGGTGAACGAACACTTAGTGTAGGCTGACTATGAATTATTACATGCTTTCCTATCAATAAATTAACATGACACTAGCTATTTTATGTGTAGACCGACTATGAAATACAGCACCATATAATGTATTTATCTTATGTTAAATAGGGTTTTGGTGTCTGAATGGGCTAACGCATGCACTTTAGATCAAAAGGTCTGTCAATAAAGTTGTGTGGGTTTGATTCCCAGCTTGTAGATGAAAAGGCATTGGGTGGTCTGTCTAACCTTGTGGATTTTCTCTCTCCCACCATCTCTCTCTCATTCCCTCTCTCTCTCTCTCTCTCTCATATAAACAATGATTAAAATATAGATAAGCGGTATAGGTATTTTTGTTGATACACCTAGGTTAAGTGTACATGTATATTGATATGTAAATTGATGTGTATTAAGTAGAGTTCAAGTACCTGGTAGAACCACTTCACCACACTTTCAACATCATCATCTCATTGTTGTTAACATCTATAAAAAAATATACTTATTTTCTCTTTTCAGTTTGTATCGTGACAATTTCTATATCCTCCTCATATTTCAAAATGAAATAAATTGGGATTTGACATCCTACTTTTTTGCTCTGACTGGGCTTATCAAGACAGGTATATGCCATACAATGTGCTTTGGAGGAAATTTTACTCAGACGGCCTACTCTTATTTTGATTTCCAATTGTCGAAGGGTTCGTTGACGTGCACGCCAATGTGTATACGGGACCTCAGTTTTTGAAACAGGCATTATGCAATTATTGGAATAACTTGGACTATATGTTGGTCCCAAAATGACCTAGTTAGTGTGGAGTGGACGTTAAACCGCATTTCTCTATCTCTCCTATTTATACCATTTATGTTCAGACTTATCTATAAATAGTTTTGTTCGTGGATGTAAGCTTATTAAACATACTGTTAGATCTGGTATTGAGTACAAATTTTCGCATAGTCACGATTCAGTAATCGGTATGATTATTCTGATAAAGCTGAAATACGTTAAAATGACGGAATGTAACAAATGCCTCAGGCTTTTACTGTTTTATAATTGCGTTAAAGTGAGAGTTTGAAGACTAGATTATTAGGTAGGAAATGTCAATAAACAATAGAGGTAAAGTGAGACTAGATCATTAAGCAGGGAATGTCAATAGACAGGAGGTGATGATCCAGTGCTTCTGTTGATGTATTCGACTGACCAAACTATGTCCCACCTTGTGTAAACAGAACACCGTTAGTAGATAGATACACACACTAAGCTCATAGAATTCTATACACAAACTCATAACTGATTAGTCCCCACCAAGGTAAATTGGTAAAAGTACTGTAGGTCTCAGCTCAGAGAGAATGTCTGACATTCATAAACAAATAGAGAAAGAGAGAGAGAGAGAGAGAGAGAGAGGGTTAAGGTCAACTGGACACAAACTAGGTCATTTTGGGACTAGCACACGGTTCAATTTTATTTCAATAATTCACTTGCGACGGGGAATCGAAACCTAGCCAGTTGACTCAATGACAGACCTCACGCACGCACTAATCATTTGAAATCGAAACCACGCCAGTTGACTCATTGACAGACTTCATAATACAGCGCACACGCAATAACCAATCGGAATCGAAACCACGCCAATTGACTCAATGACAGACCTCATAATACAGCACGCACACACTAACCTTTCGGAATCTAAACCACACCAACTGACTCGATGACAGACCTCATAATAAAGCGTGCATGCACTAACCATTCGGAATCAAAACCACGCCAGTTGATTCAATGACAGACCTCATAATACAGCGTGCACGCACTAACCATTCGGATTCGAGAAACCACACCAGTTGACTCAATGCCAGACCTCATAATACAGCGCACACATACAAACTATTCGGCCATCCAACCCCCTGATAATTAAATAAATGCAGATAAAAATGAAATAAAAAATAAAATGTGGTTTAACTTAATGTCCTAGTGTTCTGCTCTGATGGGCTAATGAAGACGACGGATCTTGCATATAAAGCATGAAAACTGAATTATATTCATTCCATGTGATTAGTTTAGGTTTAGCTGGCCCAAGACAAACACAGGCAATATGGTAGTCTTTTTAATTGAAAGTACTTAGTTGCGTGATCATTGAAACACGTGCCTGACAGCAGGTCATATGCTTAGACAGCCTATGAAAGCATTTCCATTGACAAGATCCTAATAACCAGATTGCACAAGAACCGAAAGATCAAGAACAAAATGATTCAGCAATTTTCTCGGGATGGAAGTCGACGCCAGATCAGTGAAAATATTTGAACAATGGTGAAATAAAATGCGATTTAATGTCCTACTGTTCTGCTCTGACTGGAATAATTTTGCCCCAGCAACGGCACTATGGCCTACTCTTATATATGCCAAGGGATCTTTTACATGCACACCAATGTATACACAGCACTACTGACAAGGGGAAAACCATGTCAGAAAATCCAAATGAACTTTCTTGGTCAATGCAAGGATAGAATATGTGACCCCCAGGCTAGCGTGCCAGCATCTTACCCACCCACTTAGCCACCTGATTATTCCAAATAAAATGATTCAGCAGTTTTCTCTGGAATGGCGGGTGGATACCGCATGGTTAGCGCTTGCACGCTGTATCAATGAGTCAACTGGAGTGGTTTTGATACCCTGGTTATATGTGACAAGAAGTAGGATCGCCTGTCCAGCATAGCTCTAAAATCATCACTGGAAACACTCTTCCAACACAGCTTTTCGACAAGGGTTTCCATTTCAAAGCTTTCCCTGTCGGACATTTTAATTTGGGGTTAGCAGAAGCCAGTATAGGGTCACAAGAAGTCGTCAATAAGAACCAAATTTCATCAAATAATTTCCTATGTTATGTAGTTTATCCCATTATGAATAATATTTATCATAACCACAAAAATATAAAGAAAAATAGATGCTCCTCGAAATTTCCATATCTAATTCACATACTGGCTTAAAGTTCATGTCAATAATATTCCTCAATAATCTATACTAATATTTGTGACTCGTTTGTTTGTTTGTGTTTGTCTGTCTCTCTGTCTGTCTGTTCAGGTTTGGCAGCTACACTGAGGTTGTCCCGGGGCTGAAATATGATGTATTGGGCTACCTCGGACATAGGCCTATTACTTCTGGGTTTCGGAGTTATGACCCCTGGGCTTTGGGCCTCGGGCAAAGCCGGGCATCCTTCCAGTTACCTGATATTGATAGCAAATGATAGGAAGAGCCTTACGACGTATATACTTTAGCATGCTCAGCATATTTTGTTGCCAATACAATCCACCCTTTTCACTGGTTACGAATCAAGATCCTGCAAGATCCTGGACATTGAGAATCGAGTCTTCTTAGAGAATACATTGAGTCATGGGTATGGTCCTCCGGTCTATGATACAGTTATTCCTCCTCCCCCTACCAATAGACATTGCAGGGATTGGCTAGAACAGGTTTATACTATACAATGCAACATGGTATAGACAGCGAATATGGTATGTGGGATATCATGTTTTCTTCCCCATGAATGAATAAATGAATGAATGAATGAATGATTGAATGAATAAATGAATGAATGAATGAATGAATGAATGAATGATTGAATGAATAAATGAATGAAAGGGGGTTTAAGTAATATTTCTATGCACCATCCAATCTGATAAAGATGGGCATACACCAACGTGTACTATGGTGGACAGCAATTAAATTCCAACTGTCAGGGTTCTTTTGCGTGCATGTCGACACATACACAGGACCTCATTTTTTTCCATCCAATCAGAAAGAGTACTACTGTTGTCCAGACAAAATTTCTCTCATAACACACTGCGTTTCACCCAGTTAGTCTAGAAAACCCTTTTTCATTTCATTCCCAACCCATGGAGCTTTAATCGTCCATCCAGTCTTTATCATATGATCTCCGCCCCGCATTGAGAACGGGATGGCCTAGGTTGAAATTGCTACTGCTTTGGTTTACTGAAACACCTATGATGTGAACGGGATTGGCTTTGCGCCAGTTGGACCAATAGTTACCAAGGGTTCCCGTACTTCCAGCTTAACTGTTAATTGCAAGCCCCCAAAATATTTCCCAATTGGGGATCCTAGTTCCGAAGGCTGGTCGTGACTAACTAGCTTGTCCAGCAACAGATATTCAAGTGTTTACGGTACCAGAATGTGGAGACGGTGTTGGCATGGTTCCCCTTGTCAGTGGTGCAGGACAGAGGTCTTGACATGGGACAATATATGGTCCTAGCATTGGACAATGTATGCTCCTGGCATGGGACAATGTATGCTCCTGGCATGGGACAATGTATGCTCCTTGCATTGGACAATGTATAGTCCTAGCATTGGACAATGTATAGTTGTTCTGATGGGACAAAAAAACCTGAGGTCCTGTTTACACATTGTCATGCATGTAAAAGAACTCCTGACAGTACAGTACCATGACTGTCAAATCATTGATCTGATGCAGCTATTATCAAATATCGTCACATTAAAAATTCAGAGGCTATTTCTCTATTTCCTATCAGTTTGACTTCTAGGTTTCTATGTGTGGTGAAATTTTCCTGTTCACGCTATTAATCACTTTCTGCAGTGTCGTATTATCCTAAAGGCTAACTTGGCTGAAGCCAAAAGCAGGGACCCACGCAACCCTTTATTTTCTTTTAGTGTTAAATGTTCACACTATGGTCATGCCACTGAATTCTAATTAAATGTTAATGCTATTAAAGGAGAGCATGAAATTTGTGCAGGGTCGGGGGAAGAGGGGCGTTAGGGGATATAGAGGTGCCCAAAGAAGCTCTGAAGCCTAGAGGTCCTGCCATTGGTACACTGCCCTTCTATAAGAATGATCAGTTCACAATAAAAACTCATTTCTATTTTTAAAATATATCTTTATTACTGAAAGCATCTATACATTCAAATATAATTGATTTAAAACAATCAATGTCATTAAATGATAATGGTCATAAATTCAGTTGAATATTATATTACATATTACAAAATGGACATAAGTTCAGTTAAAAATTAAAATATTGGAGTCAAAAATTCTAAAATATTAGTTTTATATAACATCTAGAACAAATCAATATATTAAATAATAAAATGATATTAAAAAAAATAATACTTACATTACAAAGAATATAACAAATATACCAGCTTTGGTTAATAAAAGAAACCAACAACAAAATGTGTTGAATAAATGAAAGGTAAAATCAGGTGTTCCAAGGTAAGTAAGCACACGAATAAACTACTACACTAAAATAACTTTACAAGACCAATTATCTAAGACCAAACCAAAATAAGTTTTAGTTTTTTAGAATCTTGCTCTTAGAGCATTGCAAACAATGTTTTGTTTAAAATTTCAATACTTAAAATCTGTACTAAAAGTTTTTGGGAAGAGCAACCAAACACAAAAAGAAGCAAAATTTTGAATAAGTGTTCTTGCAGAACAAAAATTTAAATTGGTGTAGTCTAAAGATTGATTACCATCGAACAAATGTTACGCAAACTGCTATTTTGAAGAAAGAATATTTCTATATTGTCAGCAAATACATTGGTTTCTGCAATCCAGTTCCAAGTTGAAATCAATTTCTGTACAGTATAACAAAATTGAAGAAAGTTTACATGGGAATTAAAACTAAACTTTACTTCAACAGCTATACAGACGGAAATAACCAGCTTCTTTTCATAGAGTCTGTGATATCACTCCAGGTTAAGATAGCGGACACTAAGTCGTACATCAAGTCAAGCGTCTCTTCTCATGGTCTCGACAGGATTTTAATTTAAAAGTATATAAATTGTGCCATGACAGTTACGTTTCACAAAGATATTGCACACATTCACTCAAATTTCATACATGTCCTAAACTGTTTTAACAAACAAATTTCATACATGTCCTATACTGTTTTAACAAACAAATATTCAAAAATTTAATGTTTTACCTTTATTCACTGTTTTAATAAGTTTACTTTGAACAAAAGATTTGAGATTTGTAAAATGTGCTGACGTGGAAATCTCATCCTCTTATAGAAACATATATTTCCTTGGATCTACGGCCCACGATTGATATATTTTGCTTATTCTGGATGAGCAGGATATTATTTCATAATATAGATAATTTTCAGCATATACTATTTTTTATATTTAGGCCTATACGTCATATAAAAACTATAAATTTAACTCTAATTTTTAACCTCATATTAAAGAGATATTTTTTCCAAAGATTTTAACATTATTCCAAAGTGTTAAATTCAAATCAACAAGATATTTTTTTCCAAAGATTGCGATGTGAAAGTTTTAGCATTATTCTAATGTGTTAAATTTGTACATAAAAAACTCTATACTGTAAGTAACTGTATTTACTGTTTTTCTAGGTTAAAATTCTTTGAGATTCTAAGACAGGTAAATTTCTACAGTCAGTCAGTTAAGGACCGGGAAATATGAATGAAATAACAGCCCAGTTTTAATCTACGCTCGTATTGTAAGGAGTTTGGGCCGTGGTCTGTTTTAATCTATTCAAAAGGATGTTTGTGATCTGTGAAAAAAAAAAACATGTCTCTGAAATCAAATGTCCTATTTTAAATGCAACGACCACCCACGTCATGACATAAAGATGATTGTATAATAATATCCATGTTTATGGTAATTCTATTCTTATTCTGTCTATATTACTTTTTAGACACAAACATTCTTTATCAAAAATACTCTTCTCATATCCACTGATCCCCACATGTTACATACAAAATTATCTTACAGCAAATCTGATCAAAGATTAGGCAAATGTTAACGATAATAAATAAATGATGAAATAAAGTTTAATATTTGACTCGCCAGCACCAAATGGGCTAATAAGAAATAAGGAGATGAAATTAAATCAAGTTTAACATCCTATACTTGTGAGCATTAACCGGGGTAATAAATAATAAAGAACTAATAATATGATTGAACTAAATAAAATGAAATAAAATGGGGTTTAACGTCCCACTGTTCTGCTCCTATACTGAGCTAATGAATACGAGCATACACCACACAGTGTGCTATGAGGGAAATTTTGCCCAGGCAGCAACACTATTGCCACCTCTTATATCAAATTCCAACTGCCAAGGGATCTTTTACGTGCACTCCAATGTGTACACAGGACCATGATATTTTGTTCCATCCGAACAACTAGACAGCTGTGCTTGTCAGGCTCTTGGTCCTGCACTACTGACAAGGGGAAAACAATTCGGAAATCCTGATGAACTTTCTCGACTAATGCAGGGGTCAAACACACGACCTCTAGGCTAGTGAGCCAGCGTCTTACCCACTTAGCCACGTGGGAAAACCAATGAAGGAGTGGATACGAGATGATGTTGGCATGATGACAGTATAAATAAGATCACCAATGGGCCATTCCCAATAATGAGACAAATGGGACATTGCCCACGGCCCCAAACATTCCTACACATATATGTATATATATAAGTATACTTGCATGTTTTTATCTCAGTAAATATGTCACCATCAATCTTAATCATATTATTGTAATTCGGATCAAAATATTGTTTCACCCTTTAGCATTTTACCCGACTCAAACCGTACAAGTCATATCATATGTTAGTTCCGACTGAAACTACTGCTCTCTCTAGTGCCTCAAGCCACCCCAGTCATGTGAACCATATGTTAGTCCTGACTGAACCTACTCCAATAGTGCCTCAAACCGTCCAAATCATGTGAACCATATGTTAGTCTCGATTAAAACCGACTATATACAGTAGTTCCCGGATTCATTTGAAGCGGTCCAACCGCATGGGTTTTCTCCGAACTGAAACATGTGTTAGTCCCGAATTGACCTAGTTTGCATCAAGTGGACGTTAAAGGGTCCATTGCCCAACCTCGTGGGTTTTTTCTGGGGCATCTGGTTTCCTCCCACTTCTAAAGACCCCTACACATAAGCGAATTATTGCCTTTCTTACAGACCAAAATAGTTGTAAATCATTAACCCAAAACTACACTAATCAACAGGCACAAATAATCCAATATGAAAAATATTTGACTTTATAAAATATACTTTTCTGCATCGACTGGGCATACTTTTTTGGACCCTCATTGGGCTGGCCCTTTTTGGCATAGTGGTATTCCAAGTCCCCTTGCTGTATTCACTCCTTATTATCCTTAGGGTTTTTTTAGGTGTGTGTATCTATTTAGTTACTCGTAAATTAACGTGGTTTTTTTTTCCGTAAATTAACTTGTTTTGTGGATTCTTCTAGACGTTTGTATAATTTTTAGTAGCTCATAAACTTTTTTTTTTTTTTTTTTTTTTTTTTTTTAATTGTAGGTGTGTGTATAATTTTTAATAACTCCCAATAAAAACTCGTTTTTTTTTTTCCTATGTTTCTTTCATGAATTAACTCATTTATCATTTTTCTAGGCATTTGTATAATTTTAATAATTCATAATTAAACTTGGTTTTTGTTGGGTTTTCTTTTTTAAAATTCTAGGTGTATGATTTTAAATTGAAGTCATCTAATATTACCTGGTTGGAGAGAAATGTTGTTAATAACTCGTAAATACAGTCATTTTTTTCTAGGTATTTGTATAATTTCAATAATTCGTAAATAAACATGGTTTTTGTTTTTTTTAAATTCTAGGTGTGTGTATAATTTTCAATGAAATCATCTAATATTACCTGGCTCAAGAGAAACACCTAACGATAAGATTATCCAATACAATAGTCATTGTAAAGTTAACAATAGGATTAACCCTTTAAATACACCTAAACTGTTACAAATATCCCTGTCGTCACACCTTGTGATAATACGACAATTTAAACTCTAATCCTACTCGACAAATGTCTGTCATACAAGTTATGGATTATTTTCTTAGATATCCCTTATTCAATCAATATTAGTCATTATCAGGTTATTTGTTTCTATGCTACTGGAACTGTGTATTTTTGTTAGCACTAAGGTGTGGCAAATGAAAATTGATAAAACTACAGGCTTAGGCCAACAATGAATTTGTATTTACCATGGACGATCATCATCATGAATAGTTTTATTAATCTAAGGTGTGTCAAGGCAGGTCCTAATGTTATTAGAAACATCAAAACACGAGGAAATCCATTGAAATATTTTAAATAAGAGGAAATCGCTTAAAGGGACATTATGGAAGATTAGATAAAGAGCTGACATTTCTCACTATAATAGTTTAAAACTATATAATGTAAAGGGAATATGCTGAAAATTTCAGTTAAATTACTTCACTCTCAACAGAGATATAAGCTTTTAAATTTTAGGCTAGTCTTGATCATCATTACTAAAGTCGGTACGTTAAACATAGTCTTGATTATCCATTTTTGGATTTAATCATCAATGAGCGTTGAGCGGGATTCAAATCCCATGAAAATCTGACACATAAGATGGCATCGAGAGATGATTATGGTCTTTTCATGTTAATTAATGTTTAATTAATAGCTTATATAACATTTCAGGCCTAAAGAAAGGCTTGCAATAGACAGATTTAGCTCTTGCATAATAGATGTTTAATTTGAATTTTTGTATTAACAATTATTTTGTATTTTTGTATAAACAATTTTCAACATTGAATTATAAGAGTACATTTAAAATCCATTTATCTTCTTGTATGAAGTCTGAATTTCAAATATCGCCATTAAGATTTGATGTACAACCGTTTCTGATGTACAATAGATCTAATAACATTTCATCAATAGATCTTTATAACATTTACGATTTCTTCATTCAAATATTGAAGCTTTGGGCATTGAAATCTCTTCTTCCATAAAACCAACTGTTTATTACCTTCCCCTAAGAGAATTCAATTTATGATCTTATAGATCAACATTTTAATTGTTATTGCCATACATTATAAATTTCATTACTTCACATAAATCAACAGGATTTTAATTACGGCTCTTTTTGTAGAAGTTTGAGATCCTAAAATTAATGGTGAATTAACTTCAGAATTCATAGCAGTTACCTAATTTGTTTGAACCCCCTACAGAAATATATATGACTTTTAAAACCTATGGATATATCAAAGGCTTGATGATGCATCTTTTGCATTTTTCGCTAAAATATTAAATTTCTCACAAATTAATACACACTATGTACTCAGATTGATTATTTAAAGATACATTATGGGAGATTAGATAAAGAGCTGACAGTTCTCACTATAATAGTTAAAACTACATAATGTAAAGGGAATATGCTGAAAATTTCAGTCAAATTGATCCACCCTGAACCAAGTATTTAGCGAGTATTTAGGCCTAGCCTCGATCATCATTACTAAGTCGGTACAGTAAAAAGCATAGCCTTGATTATTCATTTTTTGATTTAATCAGGAGCAGCAGACCGGGTTTTAATCCAGTAAATATCACAGGCTAGCGATGCCATCGAGAGTTGATTATTAATGTATCATTAATAATTTAGACAACATTTCAGGTCTAAAGAAAGACCTGCAATTGGCAGATTTACCTCTTGCATAATACATGTATATGTTTAAATTTAATATTCAATCAAGACAACAGAATCAAATTACTAATGCTAGATAATCTCTCGGCTTGCATTCAATAGGACGAAAAAGTGAGGACTGTGTATACATTGGCATGTACATAAAAGATCCCTTGGCAGTTGGAATTCCATATAAGATTAGGCCATAATGCTGCTGCCCGGGCAAAATTTTCCTCATAGCACACTGTATGGCATATGACCATCTTCATTAGCCCAGTCGTAGCAGAACAGTAGGACGTTAAACCCAATTTCATTTTTATACTAGTGGTGTTACCCCCGGCATTGCACGGGTAGAGTTTTTCAGCAAATATTTTTATCATCCCTCATTAAATTGTCAATTTCGTAATAAAATACTGTCCCAAATAAATAGCATTGTTCAAATTCTTGTCAAAAACCTTTAATTGATGAAATTATTTTAAATTTATAAGTTCAATTAACTGTTTGGTTTTCTATATAGTCAAGACACCCACAAACTTTCTCTTTTATAGAGATATATAGTAAACTTTTTATCTGAGATTTCAAGCTTAAACATACATTATGCATGAGCTAAATCTCCCTACTTCAGGTCTTTCTTTAGGCCTGAAATGTTATCTAAATTATTAATTAGACATTTATTAACAAAACAAGACCATAATCAACTCTTGATGTCATCGCTATCCTGTGATATTTACTTGATTTGAATCCAATCTGCTGCTCAACGCTCATTGATGATTTAATCCAAAAATGGATAATCGAGACTGCTTTTTTAAAAGTACCAACTTAAGTAATGATATCGATTCTAGGCCCAAAATCTTGGTTCACAGTGGATCAATTTGACTGAAATATTCAACAAATCCATTTACATATCTAGCTTTTAACCATTATAGTGAGAACTGCCAACTCTTTATCTAAATCTTACATAATTCCCCCTTAAAAATGAAGAAAAAGTGTTTCCACAGTAAATTTTAATTCAAACTGACACTGGGGAAATTTGCATAACAGAATTGCGACCAAGAAGAATTGTTCAAATTTGGTCATTAAAATTCAGACGTTTGTTTGACTGGACAACATTGCGGCTAATTAAAACGGATGAGAAGGTGTCAAGGAGGTAAAAATGGAGGTATGTCCTACTGGCGTCTGCTTTAGACGTACTTGGTATGTTTACTCTCTCACAACTTGAGGTGAATGTAAAACTTTTGCTCGAGTGTGTTAAGGGAATTTGCTGCCCCGTACCATCCCTCATACAAGTCAAAGCAAACATAACGTCTCTTGTTGGTCGTGCCGAGGCTATTAAATGAGGACTGATCATGGCTTCCTGGCTGTATGATTTGCCATTGCTAACTGAAACAGTCGCTTGTCGTAAGATAAAGAAACACTTTTGTTTGCTCGCGGAATTTTGGATCTCCGTCCAAATTAATTTTGCCATGTTCTTCACTAACATGAAAGTGAAATGCCAGAGCTACCGACGCTCTTTAGAAATTGACAAAGGGAGTTTCAAGATTGTGACTCACATGAAAACAAAGAAAATTTTACAATATCATTTATTGATTACCCTAAGTTTTAAAAATGATATTTATTACTTATCCTAAGTTTCACATTGGTTTTTATTGGCTATTCAAAGTTTTAAAATGATTTTTATTGGTTATTATGTGAAGGATATTGTTTAATCTTTAAATGGAATATCAGTTTTTTAGCAGTAGGTGGAAAACAGAGGACCTGGAAAAAACCCAAGAGGTTGGACAGGCAACCCTACTCCTTGTCACGTACAAAAGAGAATCAAAACCACGCCAGCTGACTCAATGACAGACCTTATGATGCAACGCGCACGTACTAACCATTTGGCCATCCACCCCCTAAAAACAATCAAATCCAAGCCAGGAGATTACCCACCATTGATATTTTGTTTTTGTTTTCTTAAACATGCATTATGCAAGAGCAAAGTCTGCTTATAACAAGTCTTTCTTTAGGCCTGAAATGTTATCTAAATTATCAATTAGACATTAATTAACTTATCCAGACCATAATAAACTCTCGATGTCAAAGCTAGCCTTCGATGTTGGCTGGATTAGATTCACCCGCTTCTTTCTCGGCTAATAGTGGATCAATTTGACTGAAATTTTCAGCAAATTACCTTTACACTATCTAGTTTTTAACTATTATAGCGCGAACTGCCATCTCTTTATCTTATCTCCCATAATGTATCTTTAATTAAATAATATTTAACAATAAATTTGAATATATTTTAGCATGAATTAAGTTGTGAGAAACTTGATATGGTACAATAAATGCAAATGACGATCAGCAATTTTAAACCGTAATAAATATTATATTATCATATCAGTTTAACTCGGGCTGATTTATATCATCAGACAGATAAATATCAAAGAGGTAGACCTGAAGTGGAATAATACATATTCATGATCTTTCAATGCCAGCATCAGCTTGGCGTCTGCCTAATATAGAATTTATTTAGCTAACACTCTTATCCATTGACAACACAAGTAGTCTGCTTTTTAATGATTCATTCCGAATGAAAATACATAATTTATTTATGCCTATCAACGAAAGAGATCAATTATGCCTTCAGTGCCAACACCGACATACAACGCCAATTTATTTCCGTCACTTTTAATAATTAATTTTTATTGCCAGTTATCATGTTTCTGTTGTAGGTTAATTGGAAAATTGTCTTCGCTGTTTTCTGTTTGGAATATAAAGACATCCAAGTTCTACCTTTGCCCTAATCAAACTCTCTGAATGTCGAATAATTTAATTGAATTTTGCGTCAGAAGTCAAGTTTTAATTATGTATCCATACCAAGGAAGCTAAAAGTGGATATAGTGCGTGCATCTATAATCATCTCTAATATCAAGTTCAATCAAAACTACGAATAGGACACATTTCTTTTCAAATGTAATTTTTATAAATTAAAACACCAAAAATATCTCGACAATATTTTATATTTATACGATAATTACCAACGGATGAGATTGAGAGCTTGTTAAACTTGGAATAGAACAGACTTCCTTTTCCGTTTCAAAGTAATTTTCAATTTTACGTAAAAAAAAAAAAAATAACTCCACAATATTTCATTTGTATACTACAGCTGTATTGCTGTATTCTATTATCTTTCAAGTGACAAGAGCTTTATTTTGTTTAAATATCTCTCGAGCTTAACATTTTTTAGGATTAGGATTAGGCCTTAGCCTATTATTACAGTTTCTCATATTTCAAGTTCAAAGGAAATTTCTTACACTTCTTTTATTTCCCAAACTGATAGAATTTCCTTCAGTTATTTTCTGTTACAATTATTTAAATAGACTTCACTGAAATTCTTAATAATTATCAAACCTAATCGTGTAATTTTAAAGTAAGGATCTTTCGAAGAAGAAATATTTTATCTTTATTGGGCCACGTTTTAATTAATTATAAAATACTTAATATTTAAATTCAAATGTATGCATCTTATGCCTCAGGCCATGATGGCAGGTCACACACGGTGTACCCTACAAATTCTGTCAGATATTAATCAAAATTTGTCTTTAGTTTTGAAACCGGTCTGCTACATGTACCTTACACCGAGACACCTGCTGATGTGTTGCTTTTAAATTAAATATTTGAAATGGAGGATTTTATCTGAGATAATTCCCATACCCTATTACATTTGCCATATGTCCTGCCAAAAATGATATATTACGCCAACAATTAAAAGGGATAGAGGGGGGAACAAACAGGACAGCTGCCATTTCTATTTCTGATAAGAATATTTTTTGTACTCAGAAGATGTTATAGACAAAGGAGTCTATTTTTAAACATGAATTCAGCGAAGCGAAGGTTGAATTTTCACGAGTACATGCATTAAAAAAAAGTCGAAATATGATTGGTATTTATTTGAGATTGTGATCGTAAATTTACCTATACTAGTTACCTATACTGGTACGATACAGTACACCTCACATAAAAGTTTTCCTTTTTAAGTCTGATCAGTCAAGCGACACATCAAAAAGCTTTAGGCAACTTTGAAGAATGTGTTCAACATTCTTGTAGGCTTGAGATTTTTCAATACCATACAAATAACGATCATGTTTTGTAGCTAAATAATATAAAACCGACATGTATGTATTCATATCTCCATGTCGGCCATATTTAGTTACCAGTACATACATACCCTGATTAACAGGGAAAAAAGAAAAGAACTTTTACGATCAATATTAATCCGTATTTTTATATCTAACAAGAATTGATGATACTAAAGCATATGGATATTAAATTTTTCATCTGAGAAGTAATGGCTGTCACCTTTACGACTGTTATATTTACAGCTCTTAAAAAGCTTGCCACGCAGAATGTTGCTATATCACCAACGAGATTTGTAACACAGTGTAAGTAATGGCTGTAACCTTTACGACTGATATATTTACAGCTCTTAAAAAGCTTGCTATGCAGAATGTTGCTATATCACCGACGAGATTTGTAACACAGTGTTTCAAAACACCAAGTATGAGTCGTATGACAACCATTCAACCTTTATCCCCGTACAGATTTTACTTTTTATCAGTTGAATTGAAATGTTAGCGGTTGTATTATCAGCCATTCAGGGTTTTCCATTATTGAATTTAAATAAATTGGTTGCTAGGATCGCCCTGACAACAGGAAATGATCGCCAAAAGTACGCTGAAATCTTGAAATATCTTAATTGTTCTTATAAGTTATAATTCTAATTTGAATTTTACCATGATATAAATTTCGTAAAATTTACATTTGCAAAAACGAAAATTCACTGAATTAATTCGTTTTTTTGTAAGGATCGTCAAAACAGGAAATGACCCCTAATAATATGTTGCAATTATGATCTAAATTTCCAATGGTAAAAATTTACATTTTTAATGAAAAAATATTCACTGGATCAAATAAATGTCTCGAATGAATGTCAAAAATAGATTACATAAAACAATATTATTTCAGTTTTGGGCCAGTATTAGATAATTCCAGGAAAACCACGCAAAATTTATCGGCAAAAGAATCGATTGTAAACAGCAAGTGTACGATAATCAATTCTAAAAGCACTGATATTTATCTCATTAGAGAAATTTGAATTATCAATATTATAAGTAAAAAGTCTTCAAAACAATGATTGGAATCGATATTCATGAATTCTGCAATTTACGAACCAAGAACTCGATAGATTTTGATTTTCATTAGCTGTCTTAAACTTTAAATTAGAATAAAAAGCCATGAACTTTGATCTTATGGAGAATATTAATGGTTTTATTGCTCTTTATAATGATCACCATGGCTATTAAGGTATATCGCCCGGGAAATTATAGCAAGAAACCCCACAAATATAATAATTGGCTATATATAGGATAATAAAAGTCAAAGTAAATGGTCATCAATTGACAATGTGTACTTTCTCACCCCAAAAGGTATGGTTTAGCGTCCATAAATTACTGTCCAACCATACTCTGTATACTTTTTAAGGATTGGATTAACAGGCTTGGTGAAAAAACCCTACCTATTTGTCGTCTCTGATCTAAAATAACCCATAATTTATTCTATTAATATTTATAATGTTTGACTATTAGTATTATCTCTATTGATCCTGTTTGTGGAAACCCGACTTTGTGATTACGATTTTATAAAAATAAGTTATATTGAGAAAGTTTTACTCATGCCATGTTGATCATCAATGAAAGTGTTATTATCACATTTATTGTGAACATTATTCCTCTAATGGCCATAAATATATTCAAGTATTTGAATTCATTCATTCAATAAAGCTCACCGTAACACACATTTCTATTTTATTCTTCCTTTGTTAAGGTCCTTAACGCTTTCTTCATTTCCCAAATCATATGAAATAGGTCAAACAGGCATTTTCAACCATTGATAAAATCATAATTCTTTTTTTTAGACATAATCGGATTTCACTAAATTCATGACTTGCTTAAATTCAGCGTCTGAGTGAAACAATTGAAACAATTCAACTAATCCTTAGATTTGATACAGACATGTTAAGTTAAAATTTGTCCATACTTGGTATTTGTTTTCAAGGAATTCAATGAAAGCTGGGCTTCATCAATTCTCAGATTTGAATCAATAAGGTTATATTCTAAATGATACATAAATTTAATTTCTTTTCTTGGATAAATTGATAATGCATTTTTGAGCAGTTTCAAATGTTTTTCTGTTTAATTTTAAACAATTTTTCAGATTTTTTAAGAAAGTTATATTTCGATATTTTGCTTAGAATTAAACTTGTTATGATAACTGCATACATTCATATCACAAAACTTTGCGTCTTTCATCCTGTGTGAAACGTACTGTCATCAGATTGTTGACATTGGCACAATTTAACATACTTACTTCCTTATGACGTCGAGTTCGGGTTGAGATGTTGTAATTGGTTGACGTTTATACTCCTAAAAAATCCTGGAAGAATGTCATTTGTTTTGTTTTTCAATGTTTAGGTGCAGAATCTTTGTAGAAAGATGTGAATAGTGCAGCTGGATGATCCACAGAGATTAACTGGCGTTGTTAAAATCGTGTCCCATAATTGATGACCCGCGCACTCTGTGGACATCTTTACCTGACAGTATTAGAAAATGTAATTACAAGTCTAATGCTGTTAGGTAAGATGACATCAGAATTCGCTCTCACGTGTTCCTTTTAGTCTCCTGATTGGACTCGGCCAGCTTGGTGCGATACAGTGAACAGTGAATAGAAGAATGCTGAATAAAGCCACGAACGTGCAAATTTCAATTAAGCTTTTGTTACAAAAGAAGTGCAAAATAAAATCACGGAAAAACTGTTATTCCTAAACTAGAATTGAGTTATAACAATATTACAGGTGTATCTAATCCCAGAAATGTCTTAAATTAATCAGTTAAAAACTGAGTTTCAATAGTTCTAATAACTAATATAAAATGTCCTAAATCCTTAAAACTATTGATAATGTGTACATAGAGCATCAGATATCTACATCCAGTAATAACCACTATTGCCAACAGGTAAGATCAAAGCCTAATTTTAACTTTCTGAATGCCTTCTATTACTAGCCCCCTATATCAATTGACTACTCAGCTACTCATTGACCAACATTACACACAGTTACCATACCCAGTGAGTCAAACATAGCTTGTGTAATTCCCTCCGTAAATCCCACCATCAACAAGACGTTAGGAGTTTTATCTCGACACGGTATTTAAACAACCTAACAAACAAATACCAACGAAAAACCATGGCATCACACTCCAGAAATGAAACATTTGCCTTTACTAAAATAAAACCCAACCTCGATCACTCAAAGGGAACAAGCGAATGAACCTCTCCTACGTATTTACCGAGTGAGTGTTGAAAGCGTTAGACATGATAATGACTGAGCAAATACTCCCAAGAGGCAAATACACATTCAATTGATCACTGCTAGATAGACAGCCTTTTCAAATATCCTCATATATTCACATCTTGTATTATATTACCATCAGAGCAAAGGAAATATCTCTATTTTCAACAACTTACACGTAGCATCATCAAATAAACAATTATATACCTCTCTAAATCTTTCCACAAAAAAAACTCTTGCCTATATCAAACCATTTCAACTCAGAATTCAATATGGCTTCCCTGTTACAGATATTACATACCTCAACAACTTTTAAAAATTAAAAAATCAGAATAATCAGAATAGTTAACATCTGACAAGTCCTTGTAAATCAGTAAATAAAAACAATAGTTCTCAAATCCAGAGAATATTTCACAAAGATGTATAATTGTTCAGTTTTAGTCTCCCCCTCTCTCCCTCTCCACTTCAAAATGGTGTATGGTGTCTCCTCCTCGTATGTACAGGCCATCGTTCTCCTTGGACATCCCTTAGCTAGTGATAATTCACTTAGGACCTTTTCATCTTCCATCTAAAACAACTGTTCACAGTTGGGTGAACGGGTAATGAATGACCAAGGCTTGGTCTCCCTCAAGCAGCTGGAAGGTATTCATCACTCATAATGAACAAACACAATCAGCACAGAGGTATCAAGAGAACATCCAAATATAAAATCCACCACCCTTTTCTACGAACATTCAACCGTGACTGTACATGAAAAGTACACCAGCCAATGACATCTGTCTGATCTTCGTACATGTTTAGCATCAGTGACAGTGACAAGGTAGACAACCGGCCTACTACACCAATAGCCAACCATGTGATCAGAGAGAGAGAGAAAAAAATCCATAAATATTGTGGTTGTTGTGTAGACTGTCATTGATAACAAAACTATATGACTGTCAGTCGTAAGACCGTCTAACACACTGACTGGTATAACTGACATGAAATCTGTGTCGACGAGACAGACACACGAATGAATGGTTACAGTAAGCACACTCAGCTACCTTGATAAATACCAAACCAACTAACGAGCTATGTCCTAATTCTAACTATATACCTGATTGAAACTGACATGTGAGCAAGCAGTGAAACCGGCCTACGCATACAATACTTAAAATCCAACGAGCCAACAGTTTCACTTCTCTGTTCACCAATCCTGTGTCAACCGCACCCAGAGATGAGAGAGAACACAATTGATAGGATGCAAACAGAATCCAACGAGGACATAGGTGACCTTTGAACCACACCTATTCATTAGTTTCTTTGCTTGTACTGTTGATTTTGAAGCTCGGTAAAAACCAGTTCGACAGGCACCTCTTCATTAAAATGGAAAGAGTAGCTGAAAAGGTCGCATAACTCGGCGGTCAGGCCGATACAGTAGAAAAGACGGCTTGCAAGACTATCTCTCTTCGTCAATATTTGCTTCTGCCTAATCTGTCCTATTCGAACAGGTATGCGTTGAACATTATTCCTTCAGGGCTTTTGGTGAAACTCAAGGTGTCATTCAAATGTGATCGGTGAAGCACGCAACTTCAGTTGGCGTACAAAAGTACTGTACATCAACCTTTTCATATCATCCCCTTTTATGGGACAAACCACCCCCATTCACTGGCGTTCAATCGTATAAAAATGGTCACAGATGATGGCTAACGCAATAAAAAGTATTTATTGTCAGTGTTACTAAGAAACGTTGATAAACTATGCCAATATCTAAGTATATATTTATAAATGGCGATGATTCAAGTAACCATAGCAACTATATATCAATGTGACCAGACACAATGGTAGCGCATCAGTTCGCACACATTGTCATCAACAAATCAATCAGCTTATTAACCAGGGATGGCAAGTAATAGCGCCTATTGGTTATCGTTTTTCTATAAACCATGATACATGGAGCTGTTTTATTAGCTTAACAAAATTTAATTTCCTGCATGTCTTGGGCTCTGTTTCTTGTCATTTCCATCAAAAGATGTACTTTCATAGAGAAGCCTGTCAAATACTTAATTGAAATTTTGTGTTTTCAAAATACAGCATTTTTTGTTAGATATCTGTGTTTCAAAGAATTATAGAAAATATACATTTCTGGATAATTTTTTACACTAACATGAAAATCATCAAAAGATTTATTTTCTTACTTGCCTGCAGTAGGAAATGGTGCTGTCAAAAGCAAATTTAATCAATTAACAATTAACTCATTTTTTTTAGTGTAAAGACTATCAGTTTAAGTACCGGTACTTCATATAAATTATTTAAATTCATGAAAAATGATAATGCTACATGTATTTATGATACAGGGGGAAAATCTGATGTTACACTAAATAAGTAATTTTTCAGTCAGTTAATTTACTTTTTAAAAAAATTAATGAATTCCATCAATGCCATAGTGTATATTGACAGTTGAACTATGATCACTTATCATCAATCAAATAACTAAGCTTGAAAATATGCCATGCATCATAAAATTTTCATCACTTTAATAAATTACTAATACTATTTAATGTGTAGGCCTAGTTATATATAAAAGTAGCCTGAGAGTTTCTGGCTGCATGTAAGTTTATTCCACGAAAAACCTGTAAATCCATGGAACTTATAATTTAAACAGAAACACTACAGTAGGTTACAAAACTCAAATAATTAGGTGCACGTAAATTCAACTGCACATAACTGGGAATAACAGTTCCATCTCTATAAAACACTAGGCCTATATATTATGTGCAGCCTATTCTTTCCTAAGACTAATTACTTAAATTACACAACCCATTAATAAATTATAATCAAATTTTCACTCACAAACTGTCGGTTGGTCGAAGATATTTAAATTAAAATAAAGAATTTTAAGTTTTGTTGTCAAATAAATATTGATATTGACTATTTAAAACTTAGATGTCGAATTGAAAAAAAAAAAGTCAGGTAAATTATCCTACCTGTCTCGCTTTCCTGAATTTCTTAAATGCTTCTTGCAAACTTATATTCTTACATTTCTTTTCAGTGTCAACGTCAATCTTAAACGAACTAATGTTCTTATCTTCCAATTCATTTTTCTTTATTTCATTTGACTGTTGGACTAATTGAGTCTTAGAATCTCTAAAATGTGGGGAATCTGAACGTGCGATGTCGGCCATGTCAGACGTTCTTTACATCAGGCCACATTTAAAACTAAATAAAACGCTTGACTTGCTTTTCAGGGATTTAAGCTTTCGTCATATTTTACTTGTCTCTTACATAATATTAGCCTTAATGTTTTTACACATGCAAATACAGACGTATTTTAATGTCTAATTGCCATATAAACTATATGACTAACATTTGTTTTCATCTCCAGCGCCTTGGAAATAACAAAACACTTCCCTACGTCGTACAAGAACTCTGTCCTTATTGGTTGTTTGACAGATGACGATCCAATCAATATTCTTGATAATGAAGCTTCGCTGATCTTTTGACCTTTTCACCATTGACCTTTTTAAAAACTCATATTATCTGAATCAGAGTTCAGATGTGCTGTTACTGTTAATTTTAGTGCAATATAGGTTTACAGACACCACACAATTAATTAAAAACCAATGATATTAAATTTCCAAAAATTGCACCAGAAGTCATAAATCTACTTTCGAATTTAAGAAACCAATTTAACCACTGAGAGAAGGCAATTAAATGCTACCAAATAGCTCATATAAATCTCATTCAAGCGGAATCATACTGATTAATGTTAACAAAGCTCAATCCACCAATAGCCAATGACATTATCTATATTTTACCTTTACCGTTACAGGTATGCCATTTTGCCAACAGCACACTATTGATATAAGGGAGATAACTCGTAACACCCTAGTATAATATTACATAAAGAAGGTTGAATATTGACTAATTCATCTCAATCATGCGATTAAGGCGTGACATGGTTTAATGATATCAAGAATGAGAGAGATAAAATAAATTATTTGAATTAAAGGTAGGCCCTACAAAATGAATTCAAGTTTCTCACCGTTTTCTAGACTTTGGCCTATATGGGCCTATTTATTATAACCTAAGTTGTAAAAAAACAAAAATGGCTTGATATTCATTTATAAAACACGCCACGCCTTAAAAATAATAACAAAGCGATAGATGCATGTAATCTAGCTGTGATTAAAATAATGCATGCTTTTAGTACGACAAAAGAAAATGATAACAAAAATGTTAATGAATTTGCATTATCATCATTGAAAATAAATGTATATTTTTATCGCCATGGAAAATATATCAGAAGAACGATATAAATATACATTTATTTGCATAAAATAACAATACAAATCCAAGTTTCACTAGCGTATCATTTTCTTATGTTGTTATATAGATTGGTGCTGTATATTGTATATCATTTCTTGCACACACAATTTTTCTCATGCGTCTCATTTTTTAAAAAAAAAACATGCACCCCTCCCACCCTAAAAAAACAAAACCAAAAAAAACCCAAAGATTCTAACCACAACCCGTAATACATGTAGTTGAAATGAGGTAAATGAAAATAGGATACGAATACAAATACCTACCTTGGGAGAGGAGAAAGCTTAAATATCATACATATTACTACACTAATTATTTTGTATATTTAAGTTTAATTTTCAAATTTTTTAAATAAAATTTTTAAGTGTTTTATGTATATTTTGATTTTAGAATACAAACTATTAGATCTTAGTTTCAATTAGACTTGGTCGTTTATTGGCCACGTGTCCTCAAATGTCATTAAACCGATGCCATTTATCACGAACCAATCAATTCCACAGAAAGCAGGAACTCACTCGAGGGGGGTATTTTTATTCTTGGATTTCATTGGTCAATCGGTGGATAGCCGTTATCTGATTAGATGCGCCTTCTGTTAATTCCGCCCACTGCCACGTCGGGTTTTTATCTTGCCGCCAATCTGCAATGAAAGTAAAAATCCATTATAGATTCGCTTGATCTTCATAATATCTAAATTTATCGGCCATTGACCTAAATTTCATTTCATACGATCAGGTTTTCTAAATCTAATCTGTTTATTAATTTATTATTCAACAGATCTTTTATCGCTAATTACGGTAATTTTAGAAATATTTGTTAAAAATTATAACAAAAAAAACCCGTGTTTTTATTTTTTTTAACATATTTACTACTGACAAATGAGCGGTGCCAATAATGAGTGGAAATTTTACAGAAAATGTTAAATCTATAACAGGTCACCAAAACTTCAAAGCCCTTTTCGAAAATTATTTTTAGATAACAGTAGGGCCTATATATTTAAACGGACAAGTATATGTTTATACAGTAGCCCTACGTCGAAAGGCAATATTTCTGTAAACCAGATATTACCGTTTTTGTTTTTTAAATATAAAGATTATTTTTTATTCCCGTATCTACCTAAATATATCACGGAATATTTCCGAAAATGGATGCTGGATCACGTTAAATGATAAGTCCAGCTCAATTTTTCGTCATAGGTCACGAGATGTAAACAGGGCTAGCGCTAATCCCAACCCTAACTCTCGACCTAGCCCCAATGTACCCTAACCCTAACATACAATCTCGCCAACAATCACTTGCCCTAACCTTATTTACATCTCAGTAACCTTCATAAATAGATTCAGCCTGTTGGTTTACGGTCAGACAATTACTATTAAAAATTGGTCCGATTTCAGATTTATGAAAAGTATTGTCATATGAAATTTTGGGTTCGTGTATAGGCGTATAGATGCCTAATACAACTTCGATGATATATCTCAAATATTCTTCATAATACACAGTTTCTCGATTAAAGTTTTAAACGTTTCGTTTCAACAAATTTCTAAAGAATCCTGTTTTTTTACTCAGTGGTTGTAATAAAGATTATTACCCGAATCAAAAAAATAAAGTGCCTCGCCCATTTTCAGTCTGAATGCTGTCAAAATATCCCATCCCACTCACTCTTCCGAATCTTTTGATTTCAATATGATAAAATAACATTTTAAAGAAACGAAATTAAAATTTGGGTGGAGAATATTTAATTTGGAAAAAGAATAATGTCTGTTGAATTGGTATATTTAGGTGTTTTCCACGAACCCAAGCGACTATAATAAAAACCCATGTCTGACTATAATATAACAGTTTGTAAATCATATCCCCCTTTTCTTAATCGTTACACCTGGTTAAGCAAAGGTGGGCTATGTTTTATTGTATATTACGTATGGTTTACATAATTTTGACACCCAAAATAAGCGGTTGTAGAAAAGTAGGGCGGTGAAATTCATTTCATTAACCACCCAAAAGATATGCAATTTTAGAAACCGTTGATTAATTGAGGAAAATTCATTCAGTTGTGAACATTTCTATGTATAGAGTTGCTGATCGCCATTTGGGTGATTTTAAATCCATTATTATGTAAGTCGGATCTCATTAACAGAACACAATTTTTATGGGAAACAATCACTGGTTTTATTCTAAAAGCACAACGTTTCGACAAGTATCCGCTTATCGTTATCAAGCACAATGACATTTAGTAAACTTGAGTTTGATATATAAGAGTTCATGATGAAGCCATTTGTTACACACTCTTATATATTTATCTTCAAGTTTAATATAAATCTCAAGCCAAAAAAGGGTTCATTTCAGTTCAGTAGGCCTATTATTTATACAACGGTATGTTGCATTGAAAATATCGCGACATTCGGCAACCACAACGCCCCCTGTAATTGTTGCATAAATTTTCGATGGGCCTTGATTTAGTCAAATTTAATCCACGTCGGTGGAGGGGGGGGGCGGGGATTTTGTACAGTTGATATTCCGGTTTTGTTTTCTCAAATAGGAAGTCGGTCTAAGCTGTCAAAAATGGTCGATGACAGCATGTAGCGTATTATACAACGCGATAAAACTGTCTAAAATGCCGTCGTATACGAATTAACTAGGTTAACCACCCGACGTGGCACATAGTTACGAGTCTTGTCAGTAGTCTTGAATTTGAGTTAAGAATTTGCCATGTAAAAAAATGTTTTTCTCAAGGTAATGAGCCACTCTAGAAATGTCTGGTGTATTTTTGAAATGTTTTCTCATTATATCCATAAGAACAGAACACGCGTTAAAGGAGGCAAGTCTGTAACTCAATATCACCCACAGTCTTCGACATTGTAAACACGACTTATTGGTCAATTTAAATCAACATTGATTTTGTTATCTTACCGTGAAAAGATGGGCTTCTGATATCCAATATTTTAGACACAATGAACATTTTAAAATTGGCACACGAATCGCGTGCAGAATGCTTTCGAGCGCCATTTGTAATGGAGCGACTCGATAAACGAGGCTAAATATATCCCACAGGAGAATACTATTGGTGTAGACTGGAATAACCAGACGCCAAAGACTGCCATTTAATTTGGACTATTCGCTGTCTAGTCGTTCGGATGTGACGAAAAACCGAGGTCCCGTGTATACATTAGCGTGCAAGTAAAAGATCCCTTGGCAGCCGGAATTCGATATAAGAGTAGGCCGTAGTGCCGTTGTCCGGGCAAATTTCCCTCACAGCACACTGTATGGCGTATGCCCGTCTTCATTAGCCCAGTATAGGAGCAGAACAGTAGGACGTTAAACCCCATTTCATTTCATTTCAAGAGTAGTAAGATTCAACAAGTTTGCACATGATTCTAATATTGTATGTTTTAATTCATTGCAAACGCTGGACGTGGTTGGTTTCTATAAATTAATAACGATAATATTGCTACTTTAACAAAGACTGAACGCGGTTGGTTTTTATAAATTAATGAAAATATTTCTACACCCTTGCTTATTGTATGGTGCGTTATAAAAGTTTCTAAAGAAAACAACTTGAAATGTTATAAATTTAATAAAATACAGATAATTAAAAACACTCCTTATGACAGCCCAAGACCCCATTAATATCGTTAAAGTAGTAATATTATTAATAATTTATTTTAAAAAAAACAATCACGAGTTGTCTTTTCATGAAGTTAGACATATTATATTATACCTTTGGATACTCTAATTCTTAAATTGGTTGGTCACCAAAAAACGCTTGTTTACAGTAAGCAGGCACGTAACTAGGAGGGGAGGGGAGTGTAGGGGGGGGGCGCACCCCTGCAAACAGTTTTGCCCCCCCCCCCCGTGAAAAAATTGACGACCATAAAAAAAAATAGATATACATTGGAGATATACATTTCGGGACTAATATACGGTTCAATTTTATTTTAATCATTTGCTTCTGCGTAGGGGTCTTTAGCAGTAGGAGGAAACCGGAGGACCCGGAGAAAGCGCACCTGGTTGGACAGGCGACCTCACAACTTGTCACGTATAAACCGGGGAATCGAAACCACGCAAGTTGACTCAATGACAGACTTTATAATACAACGCGCACGCGGTAACCATTTGGCTATCTAACGCCCTAAATTAATATGCATTTTCAACAACTGTACGATAAAAGGTTGAATAATGATAACAATTTATTCTAGCGTGCACCTATGTACCCCAACCCCTTGCCCCCTTAAAGGTCATTTATCAAATAAACTTTCAGCTTATTATGCATTTACACAGTTAATACAATCTTAAAATTAAAATATTAACTCGCTAACATTCTTGATCTATATTCTTATCTATAAATATAGTACACCGTTATAGATAAAATGGGCTATATCTTGTTATACGAGTCCCGCGAGGTTAAAGTGACGACACGCCAACTAAAAAAAGAAATGAAATAGGGGTGAACGTCCTACTGTACGATACTGCACCCTCACCAAATGGGGTTAATGTCCTACTATACTTTTCTGCTCCCGCCTCAAAAAAAGTCATATATTTCAATTAGAATAATTTCATAAAAATTATTATTCATTCTAAATGTAGTTCATTATGAATAATATTCCAAAGGATTCATATGAAATGGGGTTTAACGTCCTACTTTTTTTAACCAACCGGGCTAAATAAAGACGGAAAAATATATCCAAAATTATCGTGTTCATTTAATTATCGAAAAATGCGGGTCTTGACCTACTTTGAGCAGGTGTTTTTCATGAGCCTTCGTTCAGTCGCTGAAATATTTTTTAGGACTCGTAAAGTGAAGAAAAAACGTCTATATTTCTATGACTGATAGCAATGCCGATTTGTCTAAAATATTGGATGCAGTCTAATTTTAAGACTCCCGTACAATTATTGTAGTATAATTTAATCACATATGAAATTAAAAACAATTTTGCGCTAACAAAGAACGGCTAACAAATATGCTAATTTCTCACACGACATTATAATGTCTTCATTCTCATCCTAGATGACGGTGGCTTTTTATGAATGACGTAATGAATGACGTAATGTATGAAATATGAAGGATACTTTTTACTATTTTTCTCTTTTTCTTTAAACAAAATTATTCACATTACATTCCCAAATAAACGAATAATAATCTAATAATGGATCTCTAACATTGTTTTGTTTTATTAATGGATAATTTACCACAATAATGTTATCTAGATTATTTATTATCACTAAATGACCTATTTAAAACAAAAGTTCGAACATTAATCCCTAGAATATATTATCTTCTGGTGGTTTACATTAACATCTCTCTCTCTCTCTCTCTCTCTTTCTCTCTCTCTCATTTGCCCAGTCGGACGTTAAACCCCATTTCATTTCACACTTCCATAATCAACACTTAAGATATTACCAATTTAATGTTTATGAATTTAACGATTGGATTTATAATGATGATTATCAATCATAGCAATTTATTGTCTTGTATGGCACCATATGGATTTACAGCATATGGTCATTCATTATTATATTACATCAAAAATATTGTAATTTTAAATCTTGTAAATCAAAAATATTGTAATTTTAAATCTAATATTTGAAATGACGGTAACCATATCCTAAAGTTATAATAGTGACCTAAAACTAGAAATTCCTACATCATTTTTACTACATAAAAAATATTGTAATTTTAAATCTTTTATTTGAAATGACGGTAACCATATCCGAAAGTTAGTGACCTAAATCTGGAAATTCCTAACCCAAATTATTTGGCAAATAAAGAGATTAGCCTATTGCTAATTCATGTTTTCTTCGAGTATAAAATGAAGCCATGAAATAAATACCTAACACACAACGATTAAGCAAAAGATTGGTTGCTAACAGTTAATTAATTCAATTGATTTAACACGCGTTTCAGTTTACCATTAAACAAATAAACGAAACAGATCAGTATATACATATATATAAGAAAGGTCAGATAGTAGGTCTACATTGACCAGCTTGGCACCGCTACAAAGACACGACTCATTTTACATACCGAATGGCACGTTTACCTGGACATGGTGATCGGTGTGATTCACGTTATGTCAATTTTACACCTAAACGTGAGCATAAATTATATACATATACCGGCCCGTTTACTTTATAGGGTAGAATGGAGAACCGAATTAGTTTTGTCTAAAACTCACCTGTCTTGCCATGTTCTTTATAGCTTTAAGCTATACATACGTATATCTTAAACTTCTGCTTTTCACCTTTCCTCTGACCGAGTCAAATCTCTCTGATTAGATCTATCTACCTGATTGTACATAATCACGCGACTAGACGAGCTAACGGCCGCGTATTATAAGGTACAAAATTAGTCTACAGTTCACCTAAAGTGATGATGGTCCGGACAATTAAAAGCAATATGGAGCCCAGAGAGAGAGTGTGAGAAGCAGCCGAGGATGTCTTCAGCGTCCCGAACATCACCATAACAAATGATATGTTATTTCTCGATAATTGACGGGCGGGACTCAACTATCATCCAATCAGCAGCAAACGTATTCAATCGGAACAATTAGACATCAATTTGAAATCCACCAGTTACTGTTTTTAAAACACTTTCGTTACTATGGGATGTTAATGAATTTATAATTCTGACGCAGACAAGATGCCTTTCTAAAGAAAAGCTGCCGCCCTTTCTTCAATCTATAAATGTTTCCACTGTTTTCTTTGCTTTCGTTTCGCTTTTTTTGTGTGTGCGTCTATTGATAAACGTCAAAACTAGTTTGACAACATTTAATATAGTTTCACACGGAAATAGCCAAAGAATATAGAGTTGTTAATAAACTAGCGTTTTGTTGTTGCCGATGTGGAAAGGGGGAGAATTCTATGGCCAGTATTTTATACAAAATATCACCAGTTTTCCTCCATTCAAAATATGTCTTCCATCCGTGACGAACTAACCACCATATGTCAAGAGGGGTTTCAACAAGTAAAAACAACTCGTGCATAACGTTCACAAATTATTTACATGAGTTCCGTAGTTTCTATTCGATTAGAATTGATCTGCGCAAATGAAACAAGACACTTAAAACTACCGCGCCACGCTGAAGGCAAGCATCGGCGTGTCTTATGCATATTGCAAGTGACCCTTATGACAGCACACACTTGACAGGCTTCAACGACACACCCTTCATTCAGTCGCAATATAAATATTATATAAGTAACCTCAAATAAACTTCTGAAGAAATGAAATGAATGAAATGGGGTTTAACGTCCTACTGTTCTGCCCCGAACTGGGCTAATAAAGACGGGTATACGCCATACAATGTGCTAGGAGAGAAATTTTTGCCCGGGTAGCGGCACTATGGCCTACTCTTATATCGAATTCCAACTGCCAAGAGATTTTTTTACGTGCATGCAAATGTATACACGGGGCCTAGGTTTTTCGTCCCATCCGAACGACTAGACAGCTGTCCTTGTCCTGCACCACTGACAAGGAGAAACCACGTCGGAACATCCCGAGCCAGCGTCTTACCTACTTAGCCACCGTTGCTCCCAATATCTGAAGAGATGTTAAAACTTTATATTATTCTTTATTGCGTAAGTTTCTTTGCAATATTGTGATAATCTTAGCTTTATTATTAAATTCTAGATCAAATTTACAGATAGTTACATCCCGGGATGTTCCGGCGCGGAACAGTAGGATGTTAAACCCCAGAGCTGACTAAAAAATTCTAAGCCTATCTTTGAAAAGTCGCCCCTTCGAGGTGTACACACTTTTTTTTGCTAACTATGCTGCAAGGCCTGGGTGCTGGTCAGGAAGAAATTGTCTTCAGCCACCCTAGAAAAAGTCGTTCACAGCCCATTTGACGTCATCATGGCTAGTTCCGTTTTCATTTTTGGAAACAGGTCTCATCCATGGTTACAAATCTGGCCAAAACATTATCAGGATCTGCTTCAAAACGGTGCAGATTGTCACTGGACGTCAGGAATCTGACACGTTTCTGATCCACAGTCAAGAGCTTTGGCACCCATCTTGCAGACATTTTTGTCATTTCTAACTCATTGGCGATAATGTACTCAAACGTCTCATGAGAAATACCCAAAACACTGGCAATATGTCGAATGGTCAATCAGCCATGTTTTCGTAAATGGTTGCTGTTGATGGCCTTCCAGGATGTGGGTCATCGTCAAGGCTCTTTCTGACGCGCTTAAACCCCGAAGTCCACTTTTTTACTGTGGATAAGGAAGAGGCATCATCATCCACTTTATTACTGTGGATAAGGAAGAGGCATCATCCCCTGAATTGGAGACCATGTCAGCACGTATCTGTGTTGGGGTTAGTCCTTTTCAGTTGCAGGTACTTGATTAGCTACGAGAACGTAGCTAAAAACGTTGAGATATACTGATGTCGTTGTTTTTAGCTACGATTGGATGCCTTTAGTTCCAAGTGACAAACTCAATTTCTTTATTAATGCATGTAACATCTTTAAAATAAGATAAGTTTATGCTATTATGATTAATTAAATTTACAGAGGCCAATGTAGTGGGACAACTGTTGCCTAACTCCAAATATTCGCGTTTAAATTAATGAAGCGTTGTTTTTGTCTGACATTAACCGCCATCGAAATCCATTCATAGTTACAGAGCTTTAGATTGCCCTATTGATTGGCTGTTATAAAAAGATGGCGGTCTTAGTAACAGCTTAACGTCTCGATTTTAAAAACGACGATTTGTACCCGTTTCAGGTAGGATTATATGCTTAATTGTAGGTGGGTCTGGCAGAAATATTATAAATAACAATAATCAATCGTTGTTTTTATTAAAAATGTTGTCAATTTTGTTTACAAATGCCGGGTGCGAATCGCCCCCGCATGTGCTACGTTGACGGTAATGGCCTCATGTCTTATCTCGAAACACGGAGGGTTGAGAGATTAAGGTTTGTTATCTAGTACTTGATGACTGCTCTATAGCCAGTTTTGTGGTAATTTCAGTTGGTAGGTTCACAAGATGGTCTGGTACGAAGACAATAATAACACTACAGTTGCAGTTCTTATGTCTATGATTCATTCAATAATTGTACTTGTTGGTGACAAAAGTTTGTTTCAACCCAATTCATCTATCCTTTTCCGACTTAGAACTTTTCAGTCAGCCCTCGAACAACATAAGTTCAATAATAAATGCAATTTGATTAAAACACAGATCCTATTTCGTTTCGTTTTTTATAGTTCAAAATTTCATTCTACTTGTCTCTACCACAGTAGGTTCCGGAAGAGTTGTTATCATTGACGTGTTCTGATTGATGTGGTGGATTAGCCAATGAATATAAAAGGAAAAATATGAAAATTATTCCATCCCGCTAAATGAATTGCCCGAAATCTGGGACTTTTACTGACCATTGGGTGGGGTGATGTAATTACAACCGGAGTTCAGAGTTTCAGAATTTTGATTCAGGGTGCCTAGTTCTAAAACTGAAACTGCAGTTCCAGAAAATTCCGTCCGTTAGGAATCGTCTTACAGTAACTAATTACTGACCAGGATCACTTTACTACCAAAACATCACATCTTTCCACCAGTAACTCCCAGTAGTACCGTCCACATGCGACCATGATCAAACCAAAAATCACATGCCAGCTCCAGCCAATAACCACCCACAAATCTCTGCAACAGATATCCTTCAACCAGGCCCCAGTTCACAAGAATCCATCTACCAAAAAAGCACGTCTTCAGTAGCTCGTAGCTCAGTTGGTAAAGACAGGCAGGCC
This sequence comes from Patella vulgata, assembly GCF_932274485.2. NCBI lineage: Eukaryota > Metazoa > Mollusca > Gastropoda > Patellidae > Patella > Patella vulgata. The sequence continues at coordinate 4,938,849 of NC_065885.2, read as the reverse complement.
ATTACTTCCTAGCTCAGTTGGTAAAGACAAGCAGGGCATTACTTCCAAGCTCAGTTGTTAACGACAAGTTGGATATTAGCTCCTAGCTCAGCTGGTAAAGACAAGCAGGGCTTTAGTTCCTAGCCCAGTTGGTAAAGACAAGTAGGACATTAGCTCCTAGCTGAGATCAGTTGGTGAGCGCACCCCCCCCCCTCCTCCTACCGCGTGGTAATTTCGGTACTGGATACAGCTATGTGGTGTCGACTTCCTTCCCTTGGAGGTCAATTTGCATAAGTGGTAATTCCAGACTACTGTCAAAGAAGGTCTAGGTAAGGAATCGTTAGAGTTTTTGCGCCCCCCTCAAGTGAAAAAAACTGGCTTCATAACACACTGCACATATTATACTGTATGCTCGTCTTGGTGCAGCGAGCGAGAGAGAGAGAAATTGGGGTTTAACGACCACTTGACACAAACTAGGTCATTTCGAGACTAACACATGGTTCATTTCTATTTCAATAATTTGCTTGTGCGAACGGGTCTTTAGCAGTGGGAGGAAACCGGAGGACCGGGGAATCGAAACCACGCCAGTTGACTCATTGACAGACCTTATGATACAGCGCGTACATGCTAACCATTCGATCATCCAACCCCCTTGGCGCAGCAAAGTAGGGCGTTAAATCCTGTTTTCAACCCGCGAAAGTGTATTATATTTATAACATACCCAACCCCTTATTTATACACAAATACCAAGCCGCCTAATATTCATAAATGTAAGCTAAATATAATTACTACTAATGGTCTTGTTAATTCCTGAAGCTTACAGACGTTGCCTTAAACACAATCTATCCTCTTCTATACAAATTGATGCTAATAGGTGCAATTGATTGTCAGTAATAGAAACGCGAGGGTTTTTTTAATGGCAGAACTCATAAAATGTTGATAACCGTAGCAAATAAACAGAGGGGATTATTTGGATGTTGTCATGGTTAACAGGACGCTCAGAATAAAAGATTTTCAAGCAAGCCTTTCAATCAAGATATTTTAAAAGAAACAATAAATAAAGAAAACCTGTCTGGAAAACCACCAGTACATGAGAAGATACACAAAGAAGTAAAAGCCCCGAAGGTTTAATCAGTTAATTAAAGATGTCTAACTCGAGGACAGATTAAAATAAGTTTGTTTTTGTAATTTTCATTTTTATTTTTTTAAATATATAAAATCCGTTTATGGATATTTTTTTGATCTTTGGGTTTTTTTTAACAAAATGGTATTTATTCGCCAGTTTTTTCTTCGATGATGTTCTCGTTTGAGTAAATTAGCTGGGTTTTTTTTTGTTTATTCAATGGGGTTTAACGTCCACTCGACACAGACTTGGTCATTTCGGGACTAACATATGGTTTAATTTTATTTCAATACATGGCTTGCGCGTAGGGGTCTTTAGCAGTGGGAGGACCCGGAGAAAATCCATGAGGTTGGACAAGTGACCCTACTCCTTGTCACGTACCGGATTGGATGGAAAATATACACGTAAAAGAACTCTTACCAGTTGGAATTCGAAATAAGAGTTGGTCTCGTAGCGCCGCTGTACGGATAGAATTCACCTGATCACACTTCATTAGCCCAGTTGGTGCAAAAGAGTAGTCCTTAGGCATGCACATCTTTCGTCCAGGGTTTAAAAATGAAAGTTTGATTGCCCAAACAAGAAGGAAATAATTTTTAATTCTACTGGGATTTAAAAATAATCGTTTGATTGCCCAAGCAAGAAAGAACTCCACTGGGAAAGACCAATGGTTAAACTAATTTGGGTTCTGTGTTCAGTAAATATGGAAGAGTGTCTATTCAGCGGTCATTTTGAGCCATATGGTTACTATGTAAGTGGAGTTATCAGAAGATTCTCCGGGTAGCGGAGTTTCTCGTCTACTATTCTTCGATTTGATTTCCAACTGTCATGGAATGTTTTATGTTCCACCCGGACGACCAGGGATAATTTCCCCTGTAAGCCCCACAACTGCCACCCCTAACACGTGAGCAATCGCGAAGGTTCATAGTAGTCCAAGCCCCGATTCTACCCCGCATATTCTATCTGTGAAATCGGTTTCCTGACCACCCGACTACCACAGTCCCTTTTCCGAGTGTCCTGACCAACCTACTACCACAGTCCCTTGTCCCAGTGCTCCGACCCCAAGACTACCACAGTCCCTTTTCCCAGTGCTCCGACCACCCGACCGCCCGACTACCACAATCCCTTGTCCAGTAACATATCAGTGATGGCCGAGAATGACCCTTGGGGTGTTCCAGGTTTCCACTTGACAGTGGTGTAGCACGGAAAAATGTCGAGTCGATGGATGGGACGAACAACGGGACCCTGTTTACAGTTACACGCAGCGCTGTCCGGGCAAAATTCTCCTCATAGCACACTGCACGGCTTATGCCCATTTTGATTATTCCGGTTGGTGCCGAGAAATTAGACGTTAAACCCCATTTCATTTCATGCTGGTCTACATTTTGAAGCTATTTTGGTGTAGAATCGAATAAAAGGGTTTGAAAATACATTTTCTGGCGGGTTTTGGTGAATATTCATGGTTTTGAGACGGGAGGTACGAGAGTTGAGAGATTGGTTAGGTTGACATGTAGGGCGCAAAATTGCATATTTTGTGATCTTTACTTCAGTTTGTGTATCTCAAGTTTTCTATGGTGAACCTCATACCTGCTTTTGAGCAAATAGTGTTCACATGTTGCTCCATCTGTGGTAGAAAGCGTTCTACCCAACGAAAATTTTGGGAAAAGTTATAGCCTGTCTAAGGCCCGAGAATTAACATTAAAGTCAATGGGGAAATCATTAGTGATCTGTAACCATTTATAGTCTCAAACATCTACTTCCGGTAGATGGATCCATTAACACGACTAAATCTAAAAGTTAAGGCCAGCTCAATTTTTGTCCAGGTCGCTGAGATGCAAATAAGGTTGTGGCCCGTGATTGTTGGCGAACTTTTGTATCATTAAACACTATAACTCATGATCCAATATCCATTTGGAGTCTCAAACATTTACTTCCCGTAGCTGGATCCATTAACACCGGTTAGACGGTAGTCTATGATTTTATCTATGCAAACAACGAACTCGATCGAACCCCATGGCCATTACCAGAAGTATATATGATATGCATGGTTGATTTTATAACAACATAACGCTCAGAGAATGGAACGATGCTAGCTAAAATATTCAACACAACCACTAAAATCATCTCGTCGCTAAGCAACCAATGAAAGATACAAATATTAATGCTCGTGTCGCAGCGATGCTGACCGAGGACTATATAAATTGAAACAATAGAAACATTGGATGCAACATTGAACCAATCGACATTTAACATAAGGAATTTGATTAGCTGCCATTGTGCTTGTTAATGGTACTTTATATAACCTATTGTATGCGATAAAAAAAAACAATTGGTTTATTGAAAAACATAAAAGTCTTTGTCTACGGTTAAGCAGCGTGCTATATATTCCATTGTAAGATCAGACATAGATTTGATGAACTAAAAACGACAAACCAAGTGTTTTACAATCCGTGCATGTTATAATTACTGCCATGACATCGCATCAAAATAAAATGTAAATTTAGTCAAAACTCAATTTAGAAAACAGCGGCATGGTGGGACCGTCGTAGCAAAGGGGTGGAGGGTGGGGGGTGAATGGTGCAAGTTTTACCCAGTGCCATGACATAGCATGAAAATAAAATGTAGTTTTAGTCAAAACTCAATTTAGAAAACAGCGGCATGGTGGGACGGTCGTAGTAAAGGGGTGAAGGGTGGGTGCAAGTTTTACTCAGTGCCATGACATCGCATCAAAATAAAATGCAGTTTTAGTCAAAACTCAATTTAGAAAACAGCGGCGTGGTGGGACGGTCGTAGCAAAAGGCGGTGGGTGTAATTAACGCCATGAAATAAAATGAAGTTGTAGATGTAGTTGAGTCAAAAGAAGAAATTGGATTGTAACATCATCTTAACCAGCGATTTTCAACAAGGTTTCCATAAATCTATACTAATATTTGTGACTGTCTTTTGTCTGTCTGTTCGGGGTTGGCGGCTACACTAGGTCTGCCCCGAGTCTGAAATTTGGGGTATACGGGTAGCTCGGACCGGGGAGTAACATGGGTCGAGCGAAGCCGGGCATTCTTCTAGTTTTAAATAATTAGAGATTATCACCCATGTTACACTACCCAGAAAGTTTTTGTAAGCGAGTAATTCATTATTTTTTTTACTAAAACCGGAAATAAGGTAATTGGTTTGCCATGCTCGCTGGTCTCTATATTAAGCATACCAGGAAAACAACATTGAAAATAAACCCGCGGACGTTTCTCAGCCAACATAATCCGTAGCTGTATTGTACAGAATTTCGTTTATAACGAAATGCTTTTTTTTTCTGGCGAAACTAAAACACAGAGAAAGATTTAGTTTTAATGTTGGAGTCGTGGTAGCCCAGTGATTGAGGCACTGGCTTACTAAACAGGAGGTCCGCGGTTTTGTCCTGGTGTTGACCGAAACAGTTCTATTAGTTCAGATGGGACGATAAATCCAAGTCTCGTGTATCGTCTCATGGAGAGGGGTTGAATGGCCGAATGGTTAGCACGTGCGCGCTGTATCATAAAGTCTGTCATTGAGTCAACTTGCGTGGCTTCGATTCTCCGGTTGTACGTTACACGGAGTAGGGTCGCCTGTCCAACCTCGTGGGTTTTCTCCGGGTCCTCCGGTTTCCTTCCATTGCTAAAGACCCCCTACGCGAAAGCGAATTATTGAAATAAAATTGAACCATATGTTAGTCCCGAAATGACCGAGTTTGTGTCGAGTGGACGTTAAACCCATCTCTCTCCCTCTCTCTCTCTCGTCTTAGGGTTGCTTTCCGGCGTGCGGTCATTGATGCAGGACGGACGACAGCGTCTAGTCGTTCGTACGCTGTGAAAAACCGAGGTCCCGAATGCACTCTTTACTGAAAACACTAAAACCCAAAGACAGATTTATTTGTAATGTATGCACGTTTACCTTTGACATACTGATCACCTGTTGTTTCATTGAGTTATTTCACCTGTCCCCTCAGGTAGTTTCTCCATTCACCGTTCATCAATACATTATTAATATTTGATCAGCCAGAATAGCCGCGTATTAAATATTTATCATTGAGTTGGAGATTGTTCACGTCCCTTAACAACAATACCGCCATCATAAAAATATCCCGAGTCGACCATATCACTGGATATAAAACGAAATGATATGGGGTTTAACGTCCTACTGTTCTGTACCGACTGAGCTAATGGAGACGTGGTAACGCCACGGAGTGTGCTATGAGGGAAATTTTACCCGCAAAGCAGCGCTGTGGCCTCCTCTTATTTCTATTACCAACTGCCAAGGGTTCTCTAACGTACACGTCAATGTGTACACGGGACTACGGCTGTTTGTCCCATCTAAACGACTAGACACTGTTCCTTGCCAATGCCTCCGCGCTGCACCATTGACAAGAGAAAGAAAACCACGCTGGAAAATTCCGGGAAACTTTTCCAATCAACACCGGGACCGACCTCCAGAGAGAGAGAGAGAGAGAGGGGGGGGGGGGGCCTGGGGCGGGGGGTTAACATCGGCTGGACACAGACTAGATCATTTCGGGACTAACATATGGTTCAATTTTATTTCATTAATTTACAAGCGCGTAGGGTTGGGCAGGCGAGCCTACACCTTGTCACGTACAAGCGGAGAATCGAAACCACGCCAGTTGACTCAATGACAGACCATATGATACAAGGTGCAGACGCTAACCATTCAGCCATCCACCCAGCCCCCCCCCCCCACCTCAATATGACTATGAGGTAGGGTATATTTTTGACACTGGTTAAACAATATGACTAGGGAGTGATGAAGATCACTTGAGAGGGACGCAAAAACTCTAACGGTCCCCTACTTAGACCGTCTTTGATAGTAGTTTGGAATTACCACTTATGCAAAGTGACCTTTGTCGACGTTTACAGCTGGAATGTAGGTAGTGTGTTATTTTACTGATGGTCTGTTTCTTGTCAGTGATTACTGAATGGTGGTATCTGGTGTTGTGGGTGAAATGAAATGGTATTCGGTTTAACGTCCTATTTGTCTTCACCAACTGAGCTAGGAACTAATGTCCAACGTGTCTTTACCATCTGAGCTAGGAACTAATGTCCAACTTGTCTTTATCAACTGAGCTAGGAAGTAATGCCCTGCTTGTCTTTACCAGCTGAGCTAGGAGCTAATGTACAACTTGTCTTTACCATCTGAGCTAAGAACTAATGTCCAACTTGTCTTTATCAACTGAGCTAGGAACTAATGTCCAACTTGTCTTTACCAACTGAGCTAGGAGCTAATGTCCAACTTGTCTTTATCAACTGAGCTAGGAGGTAATGTCCAACTTGTCTTTATCAACTGAGCTAGGAACTAATGTCCAACTTGTCTTTACCAGCCGAGCTAGGAGCTAATGCCCTGCGTGCCTGTACCAACTCAATGACAGACCTAGGTACAAGATAGAGGGCCTGGCGAGGAGTAGTGTCTTGTAGTTCAGATGTGGAAAAAAAAGAGGCCCTGTCAACACATTGTCGTGAACGTAAAAGAACAGTTGAAATATAGGTGGAAATGCCGCTGTCCTAGCAAAATCCCCCCCCCCCATAACACTACCTACCGAACGACCGTTTTCATTCGTCCGGTTACTGTAGAAAAGTTGGAAATTAAAACCCAGTTTATTGCATTTACTTGAATGGATTAGTCTTGGCTGATTTTAAGGCTGGCGTGGTTTCGATTCCCCAATTGTACGTGGCAAGGAGTAGGGTTGCCTGTTCAATCTCGTGGGTTTTCTCCGGGTATTTCGGGTACTCTGGTATCCTCCCACTACTAAAGACCCCTACACGCAAGCGAATTATTGAAATAAAATTGAACCATATAATAGTCCCGAAATGACCTAGTTTGTGTCGAGTGGACGTTAAACCTCATTTCTCACTCTCTCTTACTTTAAGGATAGTGTCGTTGTTGTGTTGTGTGTTGGGCTTATTGCTATCCTTTCCGTTGAAGTTAATATTAAAATAGTAAATATTGTTGTTTTTTTTTTTACTTTATATCCAATAGTTCATGTTGCTTTTACTTAATAATAATAATAAGGGTTCTTATAAAGCGCTAGACTCCAAACAGTACTGTTTGCTCAAAGCGCTAACAAAGTTTACAGGAAACAGTTATAAAAATGAAGACTGAAACAAGTAAGTTTTGAGTTTTTGTTTGAAGATGCTTAGAGATGGAGCAGTCCGTAGATGTAGTGGCAGTGAGTTCCATGTATGTGCTGCATTATAGACAAATGATCTGCAGCCAAAAGTTTTCAGGTTATACTTTGGAACAGTTAATAAACACTGGGAACCAGAACGGAGTGATCTAGATGGAGCGTATTTGTGAATTAAATTACATAGATAGCCTGGTGCTGTGCCGTGTATACACTGATAAGTTAGGGTTAGAACTTTAAAGTGTATTCTTTGTCGAACATGGAGCCAGTGAAGAGATTTTAAAAGTGAAGTAACATGGCAATCATTTTTGGAGATGGTGACGATTCGTGCAGCTGTATGCTGAAGCTTTTGGAGGCGATGAATGTTTTCAGCAGAGATGCCTTCCAAGATTCTGGAGATAACTAACGATCTGGTTATGGTTGCGGCAGCGGACTGTGTCAACAGGTGACAGATATTGCCAATATTTCGCAAGTGGAAATAACACTTTCTCACTATTTCCGAAACCTGTCTGTCCATGTTTAGGGAGGCATCCAAATAAACTCCAAGATTCTTAACACATGGTGCAAATGGTATATTAAATTGATCAAAGTTTAGACCATCACGCTTTACTTTCTCTCGACGTCTTGAAGGACCGATGATCATCGATTCTGTTTTGTTGTCATTCAATTTTAACATGTTGTTGCTCATCCATGATTTCACAGATACAAGGCATTGCTCCACCTTATTAAGAATTTCATGCTGATTCTCGACAGAGAATTTATCAGACAACTGGGTGTCATAAGCATAAATGATATAGAATGCCTGATGTACTGATGATACTCCCTAGTGGCTTAGTGTAGAGGGTGAACAAAATCGGTCCAAGCACTGATCCTTGAGAGACTCCGCAATTTAATGACTTGTGCACTGAGTTAGAGTCGCCAATATTGACATACTGTTGGCGATCAGAAAGATAGGATCTGAACCACTGGAGAACTGAGCAATCAAAGCCAAATATTGAAATAGTTGTTTTTACTTCATATTGAAATAGTAAATGTTGTTTTTTTACTTCATATTAAATTGGTACATGTTGTGCTTGCTCTATATTAGGGGGGTTGGATGGCTGAATGGTTAGCGTGCGCGCGCTGTATCATAAAGTCTGTCATTGAGTCGACTGGCGTGGTTTCGAATCCCCGGTTGTACGTGACAAGGAGTAGGGTCGCCTGTCCAACCTCGTGGGTTTTCTCCGGGTCCTCCGGTTTCCTCCCACTGCTAAAGACCCCTACGCGCAGGCGAATTATGTAAATAAAATTAAACCATATGTTAGTCCCGAAATGACCTAGTTTGTGTCGAGTGGACGTTAAACCCCACCTCTCTCTCTCTCTCTTGCTCTATATTAAGTAATACACGTTGTTTTTACTTTGTATTAAAATTGTACATATTTGTTCGACTTTATATTAAAATGAAGTTTTAATTTACTTCATATTAAAATGTTGTTTTATATTAAAATGTTGTTTTATATTAAAATGTTGTTTTACTTTATATTAAAATGGTAGGCCCCTACAAGCTGTTTTCACTTATATTAAAATGGTTCATGTTGGTTTTACTTTATATTAAAATCTTACAGGTCATACGAGCACGTCGTATTTACTATTAATATCAAAATGGTTCGATGTTGTTTTTACTTTTTATTAAAACGGATGATTTTGCTTTTTGAGTATTTTATGCCATAACCGTTTGAATGCAATGGAATGGAATTTAATGTCCGCGTTTCATTTCTAGGTTACTGTCAATGGCGTTCTTTTACGAGCTCGCCAATGTGTATTCGTACCATCCGAACACTTAGAAGCCGTGGCGTCCTACCATTCTTCTTCTTCTCGGGGTGGGGGGGGGGCTCTTCGAAAAAGCCCCAAGCTCCGCTAATTCAAGTACAATCGGTGTGAAATTTAGCATGCTTGTTCCTTGAGCAATGGCACATCGCTTGATGGCTACGATTTTTTTATATGACTTCACATTTTCTAGATGGATGCGGTGACGTCATGCTCGGTTCTGGATCCACCCTGCCTGTACTCTAAGTGAACCAGAATGAACCCAATCATATAAGCAGAGTAATCAATTGAACAACGAATATAAATTTCACGCTTTTAATCAATTGAATTTTTAAATTTTATTGACTTGATATTCAATGGACAAATAAAAACATAAATCGCATCAAAGTCTGACATCAGGCCGTAGGCCTATTTCTAAATCACCAGTCTAAATATGAAATTAAAAACGAATACAATTGATCAACACTTTCAAAAATCGATTTTTCTATTTTAAGATAGTACGTTATTAAAGCATCAATTTACAGGAAAATATGTATTTGGTCTACGCAATAAAGAAAATGTCGATCCAGGAAAATATGTATTTGATATACACAATAAAAAAAATGTCGATTTAGTTTAGTTTTTATCGCACGTATTTTATTTCTATTTAAAAATTAAAATTAAAATGTATTCTGTGTTACTGTTATCCTATACATGTATTAGTATCCAGTCATTTAAAACAAAGTCAGATTGACGTTGACCTATACCCGTTTTAAGAGAAAGTTTAAAATATATTGCACTATATTCTATATCTGTCCATGCCAATATAGAAGATAGTACAACATGGATAGATAGTACAACATGGGTTGATAGTACAACATGGGTTGATATAGAAGATAGTACAACATGGGTTGATATAGAATATAGTACAGCATGGGTAGATAGTACAACATGGGTAGATAGTACAACATGGGAAGATATAGAAGATAGTACAACATGGGTTGATATAGAATATAGTACAGCATGGGTAGATAGTACAACATGGGTAGATAGTACAACATGGGTTGATATAGAATATAGTACAACATGGGTAGATAGTACAACATGGATAGATAGTACAACATGGGTAGTTAGTACAACATGGGTAGATAGTACAACATGGGTAGATATAGAAGATAGTACAACATGGATAGATAGTACATGGGTAGATATAGATGATAGTACAACATGGGTAGATATAGAAGATAGTACAACATGGGTAGATAGTACAACATGGAATAGTACAACATGGGTAGTTAGTACAACATGGGTAGATAGTTGATATAGACCACTCGCCCACCCCCCAACCCCCGTAGTGCAGATGTAGAAGGTAAAGAGAGAAAGAAATGGGGTTTATCGTCCACTCGACACAAACTAGATCATTTCGAAGATCATATACAGTATGGGCAGATATAGGCGACAGTACAACGTCGGTCTACATACACTTCCATGTAAAATTATTACAACAAGATGGCTTTCCGTTTACAAATACTTCCTTGATACAGGACTCCAGTGACAATAATTGTTGTATGAGAATCGTGTTAGGCTATATTTAACGACAAAATTCTAGGTATCGGTAAACTTTAATTTCCCGTCCATGTTGTGATGAACTGTCATTATACAGAATGGACTATGATTGATACTAGATGTACATTACCTGGTAACACGACATCTAGGTCTTATTATGACATATACATCTCTTGAAAGATGCAAAGGAAATGAGACGATCATTTGTTTAGATTTAGTTTAAGGGTTTTTATTGCTAATAGGAAAGATAATCTGAACCTCACTGTGGCTCCTGTCCAACCCAGTGGGTTTTCTTCATCCACGGCTAAAGACCTCTATGCACAAGCGAACTATTGAAATAAAATTGAACCATGTGTTAGTCCCAAAATGACCTAGTTTGTGTCTAGTGGGCCTTTAACTCTCGGGGACGGATCCCTGAACGAGCGTTTTTTTTGGGGGGGGGGGGCAGATCATGTGGACAGGGCATATTTGGTGAGATGGGCGAGAAGAATTAATTTTGTTCAAGTATACACTTTTTTATAGTTTATACTAATAAGTCGACTACTGATTAAAGGGCATTATGGGAGATTAGATAAAGAGCTGGCAGTTTCCACTATAATAGTTAAAAACTAGATAATGTAAAGGGAATTTGCTGAAAATTTCAGTCAAATTGATCCACTCTGAACCGAGAATTTGTGATTGAAATTTGGGCCTAGCCTCGATCATCATTACTAACGTCGGTACGATAAAATACATAGTCTCGAGTATCCATTTCTTGATTTAATCATGAATGAGCGTAGAGCAGCAGATCGTATCCTAACCCAGTAAATATCGCAGGTTAGCGATGACATTGAGAGTTGATTATGGTCTGAATAAGTTAATTAATGTCTAATTAATCATTTAGATAACATTTCAGGCCTAAAGAAAGACCTGCAATATGCAGATTTAGCTCTTGCTAAATGTATGTTTAATAAAATATTTGATATGGTCGCCATGAACCAGTCTTGATAAGCCCGGATGGAGCAGAAAAGTAGGACCTTAAATCCCATTGGGAGATGCTATAATTGTAGACCGGTTGAGGATGTTCGGGAATTTCCGGAGTCCACATTAGCCGCTTTTGGGGAAAACTAACCCTAACCCGAACCTTTTTTTAGAGAGGTAAAAGATAAATTAGATCCGGGTTCAGTCTTCTAAAAAGGGTTAGGGTTAGTTTTCTCCAAAATAATCATTTATATAAAGCGGCCATTGTGGAGACCGGAAATTCCCGAACCTCCCGAACCGGCCTTCAATTAGCATCTTCCCAAACCAATTTCATTTTATCGCCTCGTCGCCATAAATTGGATTTCCTTGACATACTTGATTACACACGCATATTATTTTTATTTTAAAATTCATCGTATATTTTTTTGATCTCTGAATGATTAAAACAAACGGAAGATGTGTGGAGAATTACACGACATGGCAATCATAAATCGTTTTTAGTACGACAACTGTATCCTCGAGCCTTTAATCAATGATGACTTTATTTACATTAAAACCACATCAATATTTATCATAGACATGTTGTATTTTCTCTTTTAAAACTGATGATTTCACAACAAGAATAGTAGCCATATCAACATTGACTATTGCTATGGTGAAGACATACAACGCAAATATTGAAAGGAATCCGCCATGTTGCAATTCTATAGATGAGTAAAGGTGCATTTTTAAAAGACGATATTTTTACACGCCGTATCGATTCCCATCTTTGATTGCGTATATCATGGCCGGTCGTTTATTATTTCAGAGTGTGTACAAGGTGTTTTTTTAATTGATGGGTTAAACCATTATACCCACTTCTTAATATTTTAATCATTATCGCGATGGAGCCACGGTGAGTCAGTAATTAAGGGGCTGGCCCGTAACCAACAGGTTCGATATCAATCCCGATAAAGTAGGGGTGGGGAGTAAAGTGCCGTAGACATTAATTAATCAGCCTTGATGTTTCTAGTGGTTTACCCAAAGTTCCGTGCACCTCACGCCAAAACCTCATTGGCTAATCCCTCACATCATCCAGAACGCGGGTTATATAGCACCTCTTCCAGACCCTGGTGTAGTAAAGACAAGGAAAACGAAATTTTGAACTATAAAAAACGAAACGAAATAGGATCTGTGTTTAGCAGGACAGGTTTATTGTTTTGTACAGTTAATAGTGATCAGTGTTTTGTAAAATAAGTACGATCGTACCATGGACCAGGAACTGGCCATGTTGTTGGATGAAATTCAAAAATCTAATTCATCTAATCGATGCAGAATTGTTACAAGAACAAACATGTCAATTTTCATGTCGATCTGACTTGAACTGGCGAAGCCGTAGGCTTTTTCGAAGAGCGTCACCACCAGAACAAGACGAACAAGATGGGTAGCGGTTAACGACCACTTCCTGGTCCAGAAATAAAGAGAGAGAGAGAGAGAGAATGAGAGTTTAACGTCCACTCGACACAAACTAGGTCATTTCGGGACTAATACATGGTTCAATTTTATTTCCATAATTCGCTTGCGCGTAGGGGTCTTTAGCAGTGGAAGGAAACCGGAGGACCCGGAGAAAACCCACGAGGTTGGACAGGCGACCTCACTCGTTGTCACGTACAACCGCCAAAAATAAAGAAGTAGTGGGGCAGATAATAACTTATTTGCAGTATTTATCACTACTCGATTTCCTTCGATCGCGTCTATGTTGATGTGGACAGGACAGTTTACTTTAAATTCCTACCTTAATATTATTCTCTACGCACCTCCCTAGGGCCTGTTTCACGAAATTTGAACTAAGATAAAATCCAAATTTTAGTAATTTGATTCGATGATATTTGATTAATTTTAGTGCTTAGCCAATCAAAATTGAAGTTTTTACTAAAATTTGGCTTTTATTTTTTGTTAGGATTACGAGAAACAGGGGTCAGGTTAAGATTAGGTATACACACGCCAGATACATCCTAAGGTATGCCGAAATACAGAAATATCCCTCACCTGGATCCTCGCCCCAGAGCTTCAGATCCCCTGACAAGTAGGACCCCTTTACATTAAAGGGACAATAAAACAGTCTTGCTGGCTTGACAGCTCCCAAAAAAAAGCCTTATTCTAAGTACTAGATGTGTTAGTGTCCTACCTGTTGTGTAAATTATCCATTAAATTCTATTTTTAAATCCAAGTCACATTTGAAAAGCTTTACGTCAGACTTTTCAAATCATTTAGTTGAATTTTTCCAATTTTTTAAATTAGGTGTGTTAAGATGAAATTTGTATCATCAATTAATTGGAATATTGTAGAATAGTGCAATTTGTTGACCAGAATAAAGATTGGGACATATTATTCAGTTACAAGAGTGGTATTGAGCCTTTAATAAAATATGTTTAAACCTGTTAGTGAATAGACAGCCTGTTGTAATTAAAATAGCTCAATGGCTAATCCGATCCAATAGGCATGCATGTTATACATTCATACGACCATAAAACTCATTCAAATAGTGAAAGGGTGGCTTGAATTGTAAATGGCTGGTGCACTTATATCTCACCGAAACTCTAGAATGGCGGAGGATATTAAGTTTTTTTGATGTCGACAACCTTACTTGATTGCCTCAAGCGGCGGAGAAAACCGAAGTATTCATCTTTATTTACTTATAATGATTCATCGCCATGCGCTTCGTTCTTTGTATAAGGAAGTTTGAATTGTTTGAATAAAGCACGTGATCGAATTGCACCAATTAACTACCTTGTAACCCACGGTACGATTTTAATGATTATATATTAAACAATAATTATTATGTTTGTTTATGATTGTTATGGCAACCTAAAGGGTAAGACAAAAGAATTCAAAATATCCTCATAGCAGGTATTGAATTGTCTTGCCATAGCACGAGCTAGATAAAGATTATGTAGGCCTTCTAGGCTATAAGTATAGGGTGGGTGTAGGCGGTCTTCTGGGTAGAATGAGAAGTTCCCAGCAATATTTTCAAAAGTAAAAAAATGCGTTAACGGAGCTAAACCTTAAACTCAATATTTTCCATAATATTCAAAATAAAATCAGAATTAAATATTGGTCCATTTAAATCAATATTGATAATAATAATAGTAATATCGTCATTTATAAAGCGCGTTAATACTGAAGAACAGTTTCTAAAGCGTTTATTTACAGATCAGGGTTTTGAATCAAGAATATTTTGGGTTGAGATTTAAAATGGTCAACAGAAGTTAATTGTTTCATTAACTTTGGTATTTTTTTTTTTTTTTCAAAGAAGAGGTCCAGCATAGGAAAGGGCACGTTTTCTAAGTTGTAAGTTAATAGTTGGAGACTTTGGTAGATGTGTTTTTCTGAGAACGGAGATTTCTGCTGGTAGTATAGTGTTCTACAAGACTGTTTTGTATAAGTTGAAACTTGGCCATTTAAAGCTTTGAAGACAAAGAGGAGCAACTTGAACTTAATTCTTTGCTGAATTGGGAGCCTGTGTAGCGATTGCAATACAGGGGAGATGTGTTGATGTTTTTTAGTTTTAGTGAGGAGTAGAGCTGCTGAATTTTGAGCATGTTGTAGTTTGTTAATCTGATAGCCTGGTAAGCCGTATAGTAAACCATTGTGGTAATCTAGTTTAGTTGCGATGAATGCGTCAATGAGTTTACCTTTATTTTCATAATTGAGATAGCGTTGGAAACGAAATGAAATGAAACGGGGTTTAACGTCCTACTGTTCTGCTCCTATACTGGGCTAATGAAATTTTGCCCGGGCAGCGGCACTATCGCCTACTCTTATATCGAATTCCATCTGCCAAGGGATCTTTACGTGCAATCCAATATATACACGGGACCTCGTTTTTTCGTCTCATCCGAAGGACTAGACAGCTGTCCTTGTCAGGCCCTCCGTTCTGCACCACTGACAAGGGGAAACCACGTCGGAAAATCTGGATGAACTAGATAGCGTTGGATCTCTCCAATTCGATGTATATGATAGAAGGCAGTGGAGTAATATGATCGTTAAACGAAAGGTTCGAGTCTAATATAGCACCAATATTTTGAGCTTTATAGGTTTCTGTAAAGTTCTAAGCCTGAAAAGGATAGATCAGTTGGGTTGAAATAATCTTTTGTCACCAACAAGTACAATCATTGAATGAATCATAGACATAAGAACTACAACTGTAGTGTTATTATTGTCTTCGTACCAGACCATCTTGTGAACCTACCAACTGAAATTACTACAAAACTGGCTATAGAGCAGTCATCAAGTACCTGTAACTGAAAAGGACTAACGCCAACATAGATACGTGCTGACATGGTCTACATACTAGGGGAAGATGCCTCTTCCTATCCACAGTAAAAAAAGTGGACTTCGGGGTTTAAGCGTGTCAGAAAGAGCCTTGACGATAACCCACGTCCTGGAAGGCCATCAACAGCAAA
Organism: Patella vulgata; assembly: GCF_932274485.2. Taxonomy (NCBI): domain Eukaryota; kingdom Metazoa; phylum Mollusca; class Gastropoda; family Patellidae; genus Patella; species Patella vulgata. The sequence continues at coordinate 4,922,834 of NC_065885.2, read as the reverse complement.
CATGGCTGATTGACCATTCGACATATTGCCAGTGTTTTGGGTATTTCTCATGAGACGGTTGAGCACATTATCGCCAACATTTTTAGGAATGACAAACATTTCTGCAAGACGGGTGCCGAAGCTCTTGACTGTGGATCAGAAAAGTGTCAGATTCCTGACGTCCCATGACAATCTGCACCGTTTTGAAGCAGATCCTGATAATGTTTTTGGGTCGTCAGATTTCAATCTGATTAAAATACAGATCTATATTTCGTTTCGTTTTTTTATACTTTCGATGGCCTACACTACATGGAGATCTGACAAGTTATAGCGATAGGTCACGTCAGGGGTCAAAAGACCGACTTATGACCCTATGACGTCAGACATTTGATTAACCAATCAGCATTGATGTTACTAGTGGATTACCCACACTTCTGTGAAAAACATGCCTAAAGCTCGCCGTAACAGACCGTTTCATTGGCTTATACCTGACACCATTCAGAACACGAGTTAAATAACAACTCTTCCAGATCCAAGTGTAGTAAAGACAAGTAAAACGAAATTTTGAACTATATAAACGAAACGAAATAGGATCTGTTTTTTAACCAGATTGCGTCAGATTTCCACTTGTCTCAAAAAATGAAAAAGGAACTAGCCGATCGTCATTTCCCTAATAATGATGACGTCGTGTCAGCTATGAACGACTTTTCTAGGGTGATTGAAGACATTTTCTTCCTGAAAAGCATCCAGGCCTTGCAATATCGTTGACAAAAGATTGTTCACCCCGAAGGAAACTTTGTAGGAAAATAAATGGGAACCATCGACTTTGTACACGTCTTTTACAGATAGGCTTAGAACATTTCAGCTAACCCTCGTATGTGCTTTTAGACACATCTCCGTCTATTTTAAAGTCTCTGATTCAATATCACCCAAAGTCTTCGACATTTAAAACACGAATTATAAGTAAATTTAAGATCAACATTGATGTTGTGATCTTACCGGGAAAAGATGGACTTCTGATATCCAATATTTAAGACAAAATACAGATTTTACCATTGGTACACGAATCTTGTACCATTATGCGTTTCAGCGACATTTGCAACATAGAATAAGGCTAGACATATTCCACAAATCATGTCAAACGGTGACGCTTTATTCTTATCTGGAGAGCATGCGCAATAAATACTATCGATGTAGACTGGAATAACAAGACGCTATAGATTGCCATTCGATTGAGACTTCTGGCGTATTTCGCCAAACATATCTGATTTGAAATTAGAGTAAAAACGGAAACGATTAAATGTAAATCAGTTTATATACATTTATATTACATTATTATATGCGTTGCGACCCATTTGTGGCAATTTCTTGGTCCCAGATCTTAGCGATTTAGCTCCTTTATGGTTTTAAAGAATAGAGCTACGCCCCCTTTAAAGAAAATTCAGGCATTTGCTTTGGGACATTACAAGGAGACAGATTTGTCCAAAGCATCAGGAAATTTTTTCTATTTGTCGTTGTACAAATGAGCCACGGTGACTCAGTGAGTAAGGCACTGGTTCGCTAATTCAATGCCGGACGGCGAGCATGGCAAGGATTAATGTTTATTCATGAACCCCTGACGGTTGGAATTCCACACAGAGTAGGTGGAAATGTCCAACCGGCTGGTGCAAGAAAGCGAGAGAAATTGGGTTTAACGTCCACGGGCTTTACTATTATAATGCGAACTGTCAGCTCTTTATCTAATCTCTCGTAATGCATCTTTAACATTAAAGTCAATAGGAGCCTACCCAGTTGTGGTGAGTGGTTGGTGGTAGACTACTGAGTTGTGGGGTCGGGGTGAATAGGTACATAGACCAGGCTTACCCAACACGCTCCACCCCATACTGGCGTTTTATTTACATACTTTTATTGGCGTTGTCCATTTTAATCGATGCGTTTTCTATTATCCTCGTATAATAACCTTATGATTATTTTATAAGTATATTATTTATCAGACAAGCCTTCGTCTAAAAGGATAGGTTTTTCACGACAAACGTTTTACATTTCACTTACAGTACTGGGTAGGGTCATGTTCCTGAAGTAACGACCGCGAGTTATACAACATCTAGCTATGTACGTAGTTAAGGCGAGATCAAGCCTTCTATTGAAGATGGGGTAAGGTACGACATAACACAGTACGGTCAAATGTAGGTGTGCATGTAAGTATTTTCACACGCATTCACACCAAAATAATTGTGACATAGCTAGATAGAGAGAGAAATGGGGTTTAACGTCCATTCGACACAAAGTAAGTCATTACGGGACCAACACATGGTTCAGTTTTATTTCGATAATTCGCTTGTTCGTAGGGGTCTTTAGCTGTGGGGGGGGGGGGGGGTCTGTGGATCGGGAGAAACCCTCGAAGCTGGTCTGGCGACCCTACTGCTTGTCACGTACAACCGGGGAATTGAAACCACGCTAGCCCACTTGACTCAATGACAGACTTAATCTAACGCGCACTCGTTAACCCATTCAACCACCTAAACCCAGAGAGAGAGAGAGAGAGAGAGAGAGAGAGAAATGGGGTTTAACGTCCACTCGACACAAACTAGGTCATTTCGGGACTAACATATGGTTTAATTTTATTTCAATAATTCGCTTGCGCGTTGGAGTGTCTTCAGCAGTGGGAGGAAACCGGAGGACCCGGAGAAAACCCACGAGGTTGGACAGGCGACCCTATTCCTTGTCACGTACAACCGGGGATTCGAAACCACGCCAGTTGACTCTAAACCCATAGACGTCCTGGGTTTTGACACAATTATTCCCTCCTACCTGTGAAATACACGACATAGAACTCATAATTATTTAAACTGTTCAAAGAAAGAGAGAAGGGGAGAGAAAGAGAGAGAGATAGCGAGAGAGAGAGAGTAACGTCCATTCGACAAGAACTAGGTCATTTCAGGACTAATATATGACAGACCGTATGATCAAATGCGCACCTGGGGCGGATTCAGGAATTGTTGCAGGAGAGGGGTTTCTCGGTAAATGAGAGAATGAGACCCCCCCCCTCCGGGGCTTGAAACGTTTTGAGAAATACATGGTCTCTATCGTCATTTTGGCGTATATGCGTATATCCATTCACACTGAGCTTCTTAAAGAGAGTAATCCAACACCCTGTTTGACATCAATTTTTATTATGAATTAATACGATGGCACTGTGATTCAATTTCGTTGATGTAAAGCATTAATTATGATATCACATATACCTATATCATTATCTCGCGCTTTGAATGCCCATCCCATCCACCATCTGACGTTGATGTAAAGCATTAATTATGATATCACATACCCGTACGTAACTAACGTACGAAAATTAATTGGTGGCTAGCTTTTTTTTCGCACGTATACAGTGAATGGCCATTTTGCTCAGTAATCCCAGCCAGAATTTGGCTATTTTCTAAATTTGAATTAAAGTTTAAAATATTTGTTTTAGAACTGAAACATATTAACTATTAGTCAATCGCAACGCTAAAAACATCAACAGAATTGATTGTGTATATCTGAAATAGACCCGACCGACGCACAAAATAGTGCAATATGGCGGCCTCTATGAACAACCCTCGCAGACGCTGTCATTGAAGACAACGTCAATTCTATGAGTTGTAGATGTTATTTTTGTGAAAAATCATTGGAAGAAGAGAGAACATGTTGGGACTCTACGAATTATATAGTCTTTATGGGTGCAACGGACACAATGCTGAAGATAAACTTATTGTTTACAATGTTGACCTCATGACCCATTGACGCCATGCAATGTCATGACCTGTGATGTGTAGATCACGTGACATGGATATCATGGCTATTGACTGTGTCTGAGATACTTCTCCGCAGGTAGCGTGTCTCAGATGTTCAGAATGGCGCTTTAAATGCCCATCCCATCCCACCATCTGACGATAAAAAGTGTTGTTTTACAAAATTTTTATGTAGCTGAGCAGAGGGTTGGGGGCTCGGCTCTCCTTCCTCTGGATCCGCCCCAGCGCACGCGTTAAACAATTCGCCCCCTCGACCCGCCTTGTGTTACGTGCTAGCTCACTTACCACGTGGTTCAGGTTCAGCCCCGGGCGTGGCTTCCACGTGTCGGTGATGCTGGACGGAAGGCCTAGTAAGGAATGACAAACCGGGGTCCCTTGTATATTTTGGCATGCAAGAGCCCTTGACAGTTTGAATTCTTCGACGAAGAGTTGGCGGAAAAGTATGTCGTTTGGTCTGTAGAAAAGTAGGACCCTTAAAAAGGACCATTTAAATCATCTTTCATTTCATTTCTATGTTGTATATTTTACTTGTAAAAATATCACCAATATGGTCGCCATCTTTGTAACTAAAATACATTAAGACACCAGGCCAAACTGCGCAGATATGACACAATCTTCAATACAGTTTTATTCGATTTCATTAAACAAGTGTCAATCAAACGATCGCGGAAATAATGCGATAATATTTTATAGAAATATTTGAGATGACGTCATGTTGGTTGGAACAAAATTCATATTGGGGTTGGGAGGCAGATTGTGTCCTCGGGACAATTTTTACATATTTACAAATTACGCCCTATCCCCGCCTTCATCTTCCCAATGGCCGTGGGTCACCATTTGCTATTACATAGACTGACTTATTACCAACTGACCACCTGGGGAACAGCGCGGGTCGCATATTTATAGCGGCACTATTGTGCGATCATAAACTGTCTAGTAAACCCACGCCGCCATTCTATAAATCATTGGTTCATATGATAGTAAAACTTGATAATGTCGGCCAGATAAAACCTTCAGGTAATTTACACCACGTGAAATATCATGATAACAGACGAACAGTGGAATACAATGAGATAATAGCTAACGGTGTCACAATTGACGGGTAATAAGACTTGATGATGTGGGTTATAGTCATCCTCATCCAGTATGATCAAATGAAATGAAACAGCATAAAATGGTGATCCAGAGATTGATAAATTGTGTGACTTCACGATTTCTGCAATCTGATTATAACACAGATACTATTTCGTTTCGTTTTTTATAGTTCAAAATTTCGTTTTACTTGTCCTTACTACCACAGACCGGACCTAGCCCCAATTTTAATGCCTATCCTAGCCCTAACCTACAATTTCGCCAACAATCACGTGCCCTAACCTCATTTACATCTCAACGACTTTGACAAAAATTGAGCTGGCATTTACAAACAGGTTTAGCTCTACTGGAGGCCATCGAAAGTAGAAAAAACGAAACGAAATATAGATCTGTATTTTAATCAGACTGCGATTTCTGAAAATAAGTCAGTTGCCAGTGACATTTTTATATAGGCCTATGCAACATTAACAGAACATTATTTATTTTTAGATTAACATTTAATTAATTAATTGTTTCTAATTTAATCAATCAATTATAGAGGTTCCGTGCTACAACATCTCAGACCTTTTGTTAAAGTAAAAGATTATATATAATATATATTGTTTACCATGAACCAAGTTTTATACAATCTATTTAAGCGTTTATTCCTCAATCGATCGACTTGTTCAATTCTATTCAGACCTGTAAATAGAGCGGCAATTTTAACGTCATCAAACCAACTTCGTTTAAAAGTTTCTTTCGAGCGACCATGTGGCGTGACGACGTATTCAGGTACAGAGAGCATGTTAAATTCAGTATCCAAAGATAACACGAATATTGTTCAACTAAGACAAAAGAATATGGAAGTGCGTATTGACAGAATCGTCATGGTTTACTAGTCGACAAGAAATACGCATATTGAACAAATAAAAAGAAGCTTTTAAACATAAACTCGTGACATCAATAATGAGCGAAGTTATATCGATTGTCGCCGCCCATTATCAATATTGAAACGATACAAATTTTTACTTTTTTATGATTTCAATACAACAGACGTCAGATAGGATAAACGATCGAATGTCAAAATAAATTATTTCTGGAGAAATGGAGAATTTTCTATTCCAGTCTTCAATACATAGTTTAAAACAAAATTTGATAAGTCTGTCAATGAAATGGGGTTGGATGGCCGAATGGTTAGCACGTGCGCTCTGTATCATACGGTCTGTCATTGAGTCAACTGGCGTGATTTCGATTCCCCGGTAGTACGTGACAAGGAGTAGGATCGCCTTCCAACCTTTTGGGTTTTCTCCGGGTGCTCCGGTTTCCTCCCACTGCTAAAGGCCCCTACGCGCAAGCGAATTATTGAAATAAAATTGAACCATGTGTTAGTCCCGAAATGATCTCGTTTTTGTCGAGTGGACGTTAAACCCATTTCCCCTCTCTCTCTCTCTCTCTCTCTCTCTCTCCCTCTCTCTCTTTGCCTTCTCTTCTGTCCCAACCGCGTGTATAAAGACGAGATTACACCATGCAGTTTGTAATGAGATGCACTTTTCCCAGCCAGCGGCGTCTCTTCATCAAATTTCAACTATCAAATTTTCGTTTATGTACACGCCCACATGTAGGACTACAGGGGACTTCGGTTTTTCACCCCACCCGAACGACCGGACACATGAGTTATTTACAAAGATGTGATGAATTGAAAATTGTTCAACGTTCCCCGTCCTCTGTAGGCTTAACAAATTTTGATGGGCCTCATTTTAATCCAAGTGAATCCAGGCCAGGAGGTTATCTACCGTTAATATTTTGATTTTGTTTTCAAAATTGTGAAAGTTGAATCTTTAAAAGGACTATCGCGTGATATAAGAATGAGCTAAAATATTTTGATGGAATCTTTTTAATCCATGCATCTGATTCCAAACCAGAAGATTAGCTGCCGTTTATATTTTGTTTTTGTTTCCAAAATTAAAGTAGCCAAGTCTCTAACTCAATATCATCCAAAGTCTTTGACATCTAATATTTAAGACAAAATAAACATTATACTATTGGTACACGAATTGTGTACCATAATGCTTTTCAGCGTCATTTGTAACAAGGGAATCGAAGAACGAGGTTAGACATATTCCACAAGTCATGTCAATTGCATGCGCAATAACTACTATCGATGTAGACTAGAGATTGCCATACCATTGAGACTTCTCCATGGCGTATTTCGCTGAACATGGCTGATTTGAAATTAGAGTAAAAACAGAAACGATTGAATGTAAATCAGTTTATATACATTCATTTTACATTATTATATGCGTCGCTGGATTAGGTATTCATTTGAGAAGATTGTAAAGTAGATTACGCTGTCAAAAATGAGATGTCCGTCAGTTGCAAAATGCCAATCAGTAGATATAAATCCAATGATTAAAATAACTTCATTTCGTAAAGTAGCGTGGTTGCGATCCTCGTGTGTTTTTTCCCGGTCATGCGGTTTCCTCCCACTGCATGCCAAAGACCCCTACGCGCAAGCGAATTATTGAAGTAAAATGGAACCAGATGTTAGTCCCGAAATGACCTCGTTTGAGTCGAATGGACGTTAAACCCCATTTATCTCTCTGTCAAGCTTATAGATAAATCCGGCACTGGATTAGTTATAAAGCACGTATTCCGTTGTTTCAAATTTTTAGAGTGCTTTTGGCGTAACTAAACGAATGCCAATTAAAGCGATGTGTGCACACGTTTGTTGAAATTGTCCTTTTTATAAATTAACTTACTTTCAGAAACGACCAATACAAATATAACAGATGGACATAATGAAACTCTCGTCTATTCTTGTCATCAATGGTAAAATAAACACCCTAACCGCTTCAGCTTTTAAAACTGTCAACCTTTCAAAAACACCGCCGCGCTTCGATAAAGGATAGAAGATCGATATCAATTTGTAGCCATGTCCGGCTACACGGTCCGATCTTAAAAAGGGATGCTTAATCGATATGGTTGTATGGTTCCACTACAAAGCCATAGAATAGCCACCATTTTTCTAACATCTACTTGTGTGTTTGTAGGGTTTGAGTGATAACAGCTAAACAAGCCTTTATTTTTAACTTTTACAATGAATTCTCCTTGTTTTATAAAGGCCTAGAGTAAAAAAAGAAAACAGTGGTCCTTGAAAGTGGTATTGTGGTTATCTGTATAGTTATTGTACGCTGTATCGATCGGTATATAATATATATATATATATATACAAAGGTTGATTGGGTAACTGCAATGAAAAGGGTCGAATATTGTTGCACAAACCGAGAGAGAGAGAGAGAGAGAGGGGGAGAGACAGAGAGAGAGGGGGAGAGAGAGAGGGGTGGGTTTAACGTCTACTTGACAAAAACTAGATCATTGCGGGACTAACACATGGTTCAATTCTATTTCAATAATTCGCTCGCGCGTAGGGGTTTTTAGCAGTGAGAGGAAACCGGGGGACCCGGAGAAAACCCACGAGGTTGGACAGGCAACCCTACTCCTTGTCACGTACAAAGGGCTAAAAGACTGACATGCGCAATGCAGTGTGATATGACAGAAATGTTGCACTGACAGCCTGAATGCCGCGCCATAACGGCCTATTATTTCGAGTCCTAATACACGTCAACATGTACAGCGAACCCAGGTTTATTGTACTACCCGAACGACTAGACACTGTTCCTTGTCACCAATTATTACATCTTACATTCTTCACTTTATTCTCTCAATTTACTTTACCTGCACGGTGGCATTTCTCAAAATTATTGTCCAAATGTTCAAATACTTTGCACCTTTCTTTCTAAAGGCAATTATTTAAAAAAAAATAGTTAACTTGTTGTTTCAACGGTTTTATTTAAATCATTGAATCAAGTCTGCCTGCTAAAGACCCCTTGTGTCGACTGGACGTTACCCCCCCCCCCCCCCTCTCTCTCTCTCGTGAATAAATGAATGAATCAATATCTCTTTAATTATATCTAACCCAATATAGAAACGTGCCCGGATTGTATCCCAATATCAAAGATGTTTTACCCTAGAATGTTAAAATTCTATAGCGTGACACGTTGTAAGTTCAACAGATTTATAATAAGACGCTTACTATGTTGTTCAGACATCAGAAACATGGAGTACTTATCTACTAATTCTAGATTTAAAATACGAGTGACGCCGGTGGTATTTATCCCGTGTTTACCCAGGGCAGGGCAATATTACCCTTTAAGTTGACACCTTCTCTCACTTCGTTTCATGTATATCTCCATTCTCCTATTTATACAACCAATGAAAAGGCATTTTAATAGTCTCGGTCACCCAGAACCCCCTAGTCTTCTCGTAGAATAATTGTCTGGATGATAGAGACTAGCATTTTAAAAGGTTATTGCTAAATGATAAGGCCAGCTCAATTTTTTGTCATAGGTCACGAGATGTAAACAGAGCCAGCGCTAATCCCAACCCGAACCCTAACCCTGGACCTAGGCCCAATGCTTACCCTATACCCCTGACCTACAATCTCGGCAGCAATCACGTGCCCTAACCGTATTTGCATCTCTGCGACATTGACAAAAATTGAGCTGGCCTTAACAAATAGATTTAGCCATTTTAAAATGCAATTTTTGGCCGCACGATTTGATAAATATCAAATTAACAGTACTTTCAGTATTATTGTAAATAAACGTTTGTCTATTTATTCGTAATGGGGTGCGCGTGCGCGTTGTATCACAAGGTCTGTCATTGTCATTGACTCAACTGGCATGGTTTCGGTTATTCCGCTTGTACGTGACAAGGAGTAGTCTCCGGGTCCTCCGGTTTCCTCTCACTGCTAAAGACACGTACGCACAAGCGAATTATTGAAATTAGATTGAACCAAATGTTAGTCCCAAAATGACTTGGTTTGTGTCTTCTTTCAATTGTCGATTGGGGTCGCGTGTTCGATCCCTGCACTGCATTGGCCAAGAACGTTCATCGAGATTTTCCGACGTTGTTGCCCCCTGTCAGTGGTGCAGGACGAAGGGCCTGACAAGGGCCGCTGTCTACTCGTTCGAATGGTGCGAAAAACCGAGGTCCCGTGTAAACGTAAAAAATTCCTTGGCAGTTGGAATTCGACGTAAGAGTAGGTCATAGTGCCGCTGCCCGGGCATACTGTATGGCGTATGCCCGTCGTCATTAGCCCAGTATAGGGGCAGAACAGTAGGACGTTAAACCTCATTTCGTTTTCAAACGTTGTATTGAATTCAATATGCTTTCATGTATATTATTATTCTTCTTTCTTCAATATGCACATATAATAATAATATTATCTTTCTTCGTGCATAGACCGGACAGTGGACATCGTTGTTTCAATCAAATTTGACCATATCATATCCGACGTGCGCCAAGGGAGACCGGATCGTAAATATTTAAATCAATAAAGAAATATAGGGAAAGTTGGCTAGAAACATTTTTAATCCCCCAATAAAATATTGAGGCGATATATTAATCCCATCACACCAGGTATGTAGGGAATAGGTAATCATTGGAGCGATACACTATTCACATCACACCAGGTATCGGGTTAGCGCTAAATGATAAGGCCAGCTCAATTTTTCGTCATTATAAGTCACGAGATGTAAACAGGAATAGCGCTAATCCCAACCCTAACCCTGGACCTACCACAATGCTTACCCTAACCCTAACTTACAATCTCGCAAACAATCACGTGCCTTAACCTTGACTCAATGAGAGAGAGAGAGAGAGAGAGAGAGAGAGAGAGGGAGGGAGGGGAGGATGAAATGAAATGGGGTTTAACGTCCTACTATTGTGCTTATATACTGGGCTAATAAAGACGGGCATACACCATACAGTGTGCTATGAGGGAAATTTTGCACTACGGCCTACTCTTATATCAAATTCCAACTGTCAAGGGATCTTTTACGTCAAGTCGACACAAGGGGTCTTTAAAGGCTCAATACCACTCTTGTTCTATCTGAATAATATGTCCCAATCTTTATTCTGGTCAACAAATTGTACTATTTTACAATATTCCAATTAATTGATGATACAAATTTCATCTTAACACACCTAATTTAAAAAATTGGAAAAATTCAACTAAATGATTTGAAAAGTCTGACGTAAAGCTTTTCAAATGTGACTTGGATTTAAAAATATTTTTGAACCCTCTGGACAAGTAAAATAGGATTTAATGGATAATTTACACAACAGGTAAGACACTAACACATTTAGTACTTAGAATAAGACTATTTTTTATTTTCTAGAGCTGTTAAGCCAGCAAGAGTGTTATTGCCCCTTTAACAGGGAGACTTGATTCAATGATTAAAACCGCGCGTGTTACAACCATTGAAACAAAAAGTTGACTAATTATTTTAAAGAATTAGCTTTAGAAAGAAAGGTGAAAAGTATTTGAGAATTTGGACAACAAATTTAAGCAAAATAGAAGAATTGCCACCTCATCATATATCGTGACATCGGGAAAATAGACATTTCATTGATAGTTTTAAACATTATATAGAACCCTGGGCGTGTTTGAATCGTTCATTTCCCACGAAACGGTACATTTGATGAAATGTATATATACCGCCTTATGTCAAACAACCTAATAATACAGAATATATGAAAGCCATTATTGGTACACTTCATCGCCTTAGAGATCCAACTAATGTAAATATTGGCTTCTCTGACCTTTTCAAATGTGAAACAGTTACAACCTGGACAACTGTGTCTATATCCTTTTCGCTTGAACTTAACATATATTTTAAGTGTATATTTATTTTTGTAGTGGATTGGGATTATCACACATTTACGTCCTTTTAAGGTGCGAAAATAAAGGTTTGCGACCTACAGGTGTTCTAAAAATGGCTGCCTGAAATAGTTGCCGCGCGCGTCCTTAACGTCTAAATAAAGGTATGCGAGAAAAGGTCTAAATTGACATGAATGAAAATATGCTATTCTTGTATTTGGAATGTGACTGGGGACATTTTCATGCCCAAAATTTTTAGCACATAAAAAAACCCACTAAACAATTAAAAACGAAAAATAAAAGAAATGGAAAAAAACAAACCCCAAAAACAAATGTAAAACGAGAGAAAGAGAGAGAGGGGGTGTTAAAGTCCACTCGACACAAACTAGGTCATTTCGGGACTAACATATTGTTCAATTTTATTTCAATAATTCGCTTGCGCGTAGGGGTCTTTAGCAGTAGGACGAAACCGGGGGACCGGGAGTAAACCCACGAGGTTGGACAGGCGACCCTACTCCTTGTCACGTACAACCGGTATCGAAACCACGTCAGTTGGCTCAAGGATAGACCTTATGATACAACGCGCACGCCAACCATTCGGCCATCCAACTCCCCGACATATATAGACCTATAGGCTATTTATCGGGAGAATGTATGTTTCCGTGTCGTGAGAAAAGATGGATATAATTCCATGTCGTGAGAAAAGATGGATATAATTCCATGTCGTGAGAAAGGGTGGCCATATTTCCGTGTCGTATATTGAAAGGATGATTAAATTTCCAAGTCGTGAGAAAAGATGGTTATATTTACGTATCGTGTGAAAAGATGGTTTATGTCGTGAGAAAAGATTGTTATATTTCCATGTCGTGTGAAAAAATGGTTATATTTCCGTATCGTGTGAAAAGATGGTTATATTTACGTATCGTGTGAAAAGATGGTTTATGTCGTGAGAAAAGATGGTTATATTTCCATGTCGTGTGAAAAAATGGTTATATTTCCATGTCGTGTGAAAAAATGGTTATATTTCCGTATCGTGTGAAAAGATGGTTATATTTACGTATCGTGTGAAAAGATGGTTAGATTATGTCGTGAGAAAAGATGGTTATATTTCCGTATCGTGTGAAAAAAATGGTTATATTTCCGTATCGTGTGATAAAATGGTTATATTTCCGTATCGTGTGAAAAGATATTTATATTATGTCGTGAGAAAAGATGGTTATATTTCCGTATCGTGTGAATAGAGAGTTAGACCAATATTTCACAGGCTATTTATCCTTAGAAAAGATGAATATATGTCCGTGTCCTAAGAAAAGATCGCTTTATTTCCGGGGTCGTGAGAAAATATTGTCATATTTCCCTATCGTGAGAAAAAATTGTTATATACCAGTGTCGTGAGAAAAGATAGTTATATTTCCGTGGCAAATTTATCGTGAGAAAAGATGGCTACATTTCCAGAAAAGATGTCTCCAAAGTTTACACAGTTTATGCGACAGTACTTGGCGAGTGGTGTGATTAAAAGTCGGTGGCGAAAAAAAACCCCGGAAATTTTGTCTGTGTTTTATTTTCTTTGAAAAAAGAGAGAGAGAAGTGGGGTTTAACGTCCACTCGACACAAACTAGGTCATTTCGGGACTAACATATGGTTTAATTTTATTTCAATAATTCGCTCGCGCGTAGGGGTCTTTAGCATTGGGAGGAAACCGGAGAAAACCCACGAGGTTGGACAGGCGACCCTACTCCTTGTCACGTACAACCGGGGATTCGAAACCACGCCAGTTGACTCAGTGACAGGCTTTATGATACAGCGCGCACGTGCTAACCATTCGGCCATCCACCCCTCCCCCCTTCTTTTAAAAAGGTTAATTTACTAAGAGCTTTTATTTCCCGCCCTTTTATACATTGTAATCATTCCAGAAAAGTATCCGGAACTATCTTCCACAAAACTTAACCCTCATAATAATATGCATGAATAATTTTACTTGATTAATAATTTGGCATTATTTTATCTAATATTTTAGCATATTTATTCATTTTTCAAAATAGTTTCATGAATTGTTATCCCACACATATATTTGACAATTATAAGGTGTGTGCAAATATTTTAACATCGGAAATCGTGGGTGTTGTGCATATTAAATTCAGTTTATATCTTAGGTCTTTACGTTCACTATTTTGGAAACACATCAATGTAAGGGAGGCAACTCGCTTTTACAAATTAAATCTTCTGTCAAAGAATTAATTTTAGTCTATCGTGATTGTTTGTGTACTTGTGTGCTGCTTTCTTGCTTGTAACGGTCGTGTTTAGCAAAGTTCGACAGATATCCTGCTTATGTTATTGTGATGGCAGTTCGGTTAACAGGTTTATAGTGTACCGTAGTATTTTATACCACAAATGGCTTGTATTAATAAACGACCGTAGATCTTGCATTGTTTTAGTCTGCTATGGTCTGCCGATTGGGTCTGCCTCCGTTAAGGGAGGTAACTCCAGTTTTCCTTTAATAGTGCCACATCTCGTCCTTAATTTTTAATTTACTGTGGACAATTAAAATATAAATTATATCTATAATATCTTGACTTGGCAGAGATTTGTCTCAAATTTAATTTAAACATAACTGATCTAGTGGTAGTCAAATTACATCAAGTTGAAAATATTTTGTTAACCCCCCCCCCCCCCCGGCCCTATCGCCACAAGTACCACCATTTCACGAAAACTCGTAAGGAAGCGTTTTAGGGCCCTACCGGATAACACTGGGTACATTTAAAGAATATAGCTTATGTCGCCCTACGACGTGACAAAACTGACGGTGACTCGAAATCGGCGATTGGTTTACGATCAAGTGGAACTGATCAGTCGTGACTACCAGGGCGACCTGAGTGCTCTTACGACTGGTGTAAGGTGGACAGCAACCAGTTGAAGCAGCCAATAAGATTCGGTTATTTAGTCACATGGTACACAGGGAGCGGTAACAAACATGGTGGACAAGTGGAATGAGGCCATTTTGAAGGTTATCATGTGATCCGTTAAGTGGCCCCGATTCTGCAACTAACGTCAGGCGACATGTGCTCACTTACGACTATGATCAACTGGTTGCTCGTGGTTGCAAATCCAGTCGTGGATAAATTCAGTTGTAGCGACGCAAGCTCCCAGTTTCCGTTAGTCGCCGTCATTTTTAACGCGTCGTAGGGCAACATAAGCCAGGCCTTAGTTTACTAATAAATCATTATTTTGTGTTTTATTCTAGATGTAGTCAAGTGTAATTATTTAGACATGAGTCAAGAAAGAAGAATTGAATGAAATGACATTTTCTATCAATATGTAGCATCAGGTCTAAGATGTTTTGACTTTGTGTGGGACACGTATTTTAAGTATAACACCACAGAAAAGACCAGAGATAAAGCCTAAATCTATGCCTGACATTGTCTGTGATAGCTGCCTTAATTATTTCCAGGTTTCTGTAGCGTATTTGTTGATTTAAACAGTATTGATTTAAAATATAATTAGGCTACATATTATATACAATACATAATAATTTATTTGGATTGCAAAACAAGCTATAAAGCTAATATTGATCCATCTCAACAAGCGTATCTGTTGAATTGTTGACAATGAGCCGGAGGTTTATGTAGAGAATACGTTAGATTGTAGACATTGAGCTCGAGGTTTATGTAGAGAATCTGTTGATTTGTGTTGACAATGAACTCGAGGTTTATGTAGGGAATACGTTAGATTGTAGACAATGAGTTGCAGTAAACGGCCGTGCAGTACATCAGAGAGTATATATCTCCACCTGCTACAAAGGGAATATGCTAGTGGTAATAGTTATAGAAGAAACTTGAAGATTTTAAAGAATATCATTTGTAAGGTAAACGTAAAAGATCGTCTTTATTTCTTTATTACCAGGTACTTAAAAGTAATTTTTTTTAACAATATCTAACTTTTCATGACCTATAATCCAAAGTGATTGTTTAACATTCTTATTTAAAGGACAATATTGGTGTCAGTCATTATCACATATGTGATAGAACTCGTTAAACATGTTCCAAATATAATTTTAACACAGAGATCATTGCTACGATAGCTGAGTAACAAAGATTTCAAGAAACGGAAGTGACAAACGCGAAAGGTTAACATGAGTTATCCATCTATATAACTGACTGAAGTGACGAATGATAACAGATACACGGGTGAATTTCTGCTCAATAATAATTCCTTCCAAGACCAAAAGTTGTTGTATGAGACTGTGGAATGCAGTCTAACAATTCAAAAAACTAACCAGTTCTATCACATATGTGATAATGACTGACACCAATATTGTCCTTTAATACAAATCCAGAATCTCAATGGTAGATAATCTACTGACTTGAATTCAGTCACATTAATAAGAGGCCCATCAAAAATGAAATAAAAGGGGGTTTAACGTCCTACTATTCTTCTCCTAAACTGGGCTAATGAAGACCGGCATACACCATACAGTGTGCTATGAAGAAATTTTGCCCAGACAGCCGCACTACAGCCAACTCTTACATCGAATTTCAAATGCCAAGGAATCTTTTACGTGCACACCAATGTCTATGCAGAACCTCCGTTTTCTTCCCATCCAAATAACTATACACTGTCCCTTGTCAAACCCTCTGTCACGGATCACTAAAAAACCACGCTGTAAAATCCCGATGAACTTTCTTGGCCAATGCAGGGATCGAACCAACGTCTTACTCACCGAGCCACCGTGGCTCCCCCATCAAAATATTTTACTGAACACATATAAGAGGCACTGGAGTGTTTGTAGATACTGAAATCAATTGGACCATTTATGGACTGATATTCCTATTCGCGATTCATTTACCACAATATTGTAGTTTGCATTAAAATGATGCAACAAGACTTCAAAGTTATTTTTTACGCTATAATGGTGAAGAGCAACCCACAGACTCTAACCCCTGCTTCTGTTGACTCTTATGAAATAATCATAGCTGATAATACTATTACATGTATTTGATTGAATATTTTTATTTGATTATATTTCAGGGAAAAACAACATTCCGAAAAGTATGGGAAAAACATTCCACAAAGCACATATCAACTGAGGGGTAACTACAAATATAATATTACTCAAATATATACCAGTCGCAGGGTTAATATTTGTATTAATATTGTGCTAGTGTATTTGAATCCCTATGCATTTCGCGGCTGGAATTGCAAACCAATCACATACAATATACAAGCCCAAGTGACGGACACACCCAACAATACCGACATAGAACAAACTATGGAAACCTCAAAACACAGATATAAAATATGCTAGTGCAATATTGATACATGTATTAATCCTGTGACATTCTCCCCTGCTGAGGGAAAATGTCTCACCAGAAATTAGATAAAAGGAAATGAAATGGGGTTAAACGTCCTATTGTTTTGCTCTGAACTGGGCTAATGAAGACAGGCATACGCCATACAGTGTGCTATGGGGGAATTTTTCCCAGACAGCGGCACTACGGCCCACTCTTATATTGACTTCCAACTGCCAAGGGATCTTTTACGTGCACTCCAATGTGTACACGGGACCTTGGTTTATCGTCCCATCCAAATGACTAGACAGCTGTTCTTATCAGGCCCTCCGTACTGCATCACTGACAAGGGGAAACCACACCAGAAAATCTGGATGAACTTTTTCAGCCAATGCAGGGATCAAGCACCCGACCTCCAGGCTAGCGAGCCAGCGTCTTACCCACTTAGCCACCGTGACCCCACCAGAAAATAAAACCATACATTGACAGGATACATATTTCTGCTACTGAATAGGAACCATTGCGGGGACGGACATTGTTTAATTTTAACTCATTTTCTTTCATTTCAGAAGCAATATATTTTTTGATAATTACAGATATTTTTATAATGGGTAAGTGGTGTTAGAAAATTTTGTCCCCTGGATGTGTTTAATATGTTCCAAATGGGAGAAAGGAATTATGTGTTTTAGAGGCATTTAATAACTTGATAGAGCAATAAACTTAACACATATGTTGAGAGAATACTCTTCAAACTGTTGCCAAAATAAATCAGTAATTGTTCTTTAATGTGTTATAGTTTATTGAATTATGTGTTATTTCTTACAAAGTTTTTATTTGTGCCTGGTATTGGCTATAAGAGGTATCATCTTGGTTTGTTAGCATATCTCTGTTAATGGATTTGAAATGTTATAATTACAGGAATACTTTATCCTGCTCACCTCGCCTTGTTTATACATTACCATCTGTACCAACGAATAGAAAAATAGAAGATGCCTTAATTTGTCATACCACTCAGGTGTGTATATTATTGTAATATTGTCATGCCACTGTGTATGGTATTGTAATCTTGTCATGCCACTCGAGTGTATATTATTGTAATATTGTCATGCCAGCTTTAAACTGGACACAAGTACAAATTAGATGATTTTGGGTGATTTTAAATGATTTTTACAAATTTTTAAACAAAGATTTTATATTAAATGAATATGAAAGAAATTAGTGCTAAATACACATGATTATATGATACCCAGGTTACAGTGAATTAAGTTATCATCTAATTACTGATACTGTAAATATTTATTTTAAGTTTGTGCTGCATGCTAGTTATTTTTTATTGTCTTTTAAATTCTCACATTACCTAAAAAAGACTTTATGGAATTTGATATGTTCGTTTGTTTGTGATTTCTGCATATTGTGTCTTGTCCATAGATTTGTTTTTGTTTAAATTATGTGTGGTGCAGTCCCCCTTCACTTACTATTAGCTACTGTGGGTTTATGTTTCGTTGCCCGTTTCTTTATGCTTTTGAAATGTGTAATATTATTTATTTTCTATTATTATCAGGAATGTTTACATTTGTCCAGATTATATCAACATGATTGTTTAATAACTATTACAGCCAATAATCATCTTCGTTTATATAATTTAACGTCCGGTGAGGTTCTACATGATCTCTATTTATCATCACATCTTAACTTCAGGTTCGTAGACTTATTTTTTTTTTCATATAAACAATATTTTATTTCATTTGAAAGTGGATTGAGGAAAAGGTTAGGCATATGTTTACCAGGGTTGTAACTAGCTCAGAGCAACGAGGGGGGCGAGAAGTGTTCTCAGGGGTGCTCTAAAATTGACAGACAATGTATATCTATTGTTTTTATGGTCGACAATTTTTTCACGGGGGGAGGGGACGAAACCTTTTTGCAGGGTGACAAATACATTTTGAAAATGGGCCCTCCCTCAATCAAGTAAGGTGACAAACAGGGCTTCTAAAAATAGATTTTTTTATATCTTAGGGTATTTCCTCATGAATACAATGTTTTGAGAGGGATTGGAAGCAAATTTGTGATAGATTAATTAGTGTGAATATGTTTATAGTCATCAGATCATCGAGTTTGTAAACAGGGAGTTATTTTTAACGTGATGTTGTTTTCTATTTTAGGGAATTAGCTTGGAGTGTTGATCAGGAAACATTAGTTATAAGATCAACACATAATAAAATGTCGGCTTTTGCAAGACAGGTTCGTAAAATATCCACATGCATTTTTTATTGAGAATGAAATTATTTCACTGTACGTAAAGCTTTAAATACAGTTTTAGTTAAACCAAGCATTACTCTGGAACAGGACAGAATCAATTACATGGCAGATTTCTTGATCAGAAATTTATCAAAATGGCTGATCTGTTGTGTGATGCACTGGACATGGTTCTATGGAATACATTTACTTTTTTTTATTGAGTGGCATTCTGATTAAAATACACATCTATATTTCGTTTTGTTTTTTTATACTTTTGATGGCCTACACTACATGAAGATCTGTTCGTTGTAGTAGTGTAAGGTAGCTTCAGAGGTCATACAAAATACTTTTGACCCTATGATGTCAGACATTTGGTTAACCAATCAGCGTTGATGTTTATAGTGGGTTGGCACCTCACTCCAAAAACTCGCTGTAACAGACCGTTTCATTAGCTAATCCCTCACATCATCCAAAATGCTGGTAATATAACTGCTCTTCCAGATCCAAGTGTAGTAAAGACAAGTAAAACGAAATTTTTAACTATAAAAAAACGAAACGAAAAAGGATCTGTGTTTTAACCAGATTGATTGAGTGGCATTTCGACTAGGATTCTCATTTTTATACGTCCACATTCATAATGTGGACGTATATTGCCGTCGCCCCTGTCTGTGTGTGTGTGTCTGTGTGTCGCCTACAGGCCACAATTCTTAAGTGATCATCTTCAAACTTTACATACTTATTCCTTATACCCTAAGGATGATCCCTATTGTTTTTGGTGCATGCCCGACCCCCAGGGGCAGAGCCACGCCCATTTTTTGTATTTGTTTGTTTGTCGTCTACAGGCCACATTTCTTAACGTATCATCTTGAAACTATGCATACTTATTCTTTGTACCCTAAGGAACATCCCTATCGTTTGGGGTGCATGCCCGACCCCAAGGGGCAGAGCCACGCCTATTTTCTTTTCTTTGTATGTCTGTGTGTCACCTACAGGCCACAATTCTTAATCAATCGTCTTGAAAAAATTTCATATGAATTGCTTATACCCTAACGATGATCCCTATTGTTTTTGGGGCATGCCCGACCGCCAGGGGCAGAGCTACGCCCATCCCTTATATTTATTTATTTGTTTGTCATCTACAGATCGCATTTCTTATCGTATCACCTTGAAACCTAGCATACATATTCCTTCTATCCTAAGGAACATCCCTATTATTTGTGGTGAATACCCAACCCCCAGGGGCAGAGCTACGCCCATTTTCTTTTTTTTATGTCTGTGTGTCACTTGCAGACCGCATTTCTTAATCGATCATCTTGAAAACTTTTTTATACTTATTCCTTATAGCCTAAGGCTACTTTTTATACTTATTCCTTAATCCTTAGGCCGACCTCTATTATTATTTTTGGTGCATGCTCGACCCCTTGGGACAGAGCCACGCCTAATGTTTGTGTGTCTTGTGTTTTGCCTACAGACCGCACTTCTTAACAGATCCTTTTGAAACTTTGCATACCTATTCGAAACGTCATGCATTTAGAATAAAGACATCGATTGTTTTAAAATAAAAATTGTGTTCTGTTAATGTGAACGAAGTGTTAAACTGATAGCAGTCCTACAACCCAGTTTTATTTCACAGACCCTCAATGCAAACTGGACCATATCAAACAAAACAGGAATGTGGACGTATATTGCTGCGTTAGCGATGCTCTTGTTAATGATTCTAGCTGTATGTTGTTTATATTTGTAGGCAGGTATATCTGTATCAATATGTTGTTTATATCTTGTAGGCTGGTGTAACTGTATCAATAGTTATGGTTCTAGCTGTATTTGATGTAAATCCTCTACAATTTATTGGTATGATAGAAATAGATAAAAGGGTAAGCTGCTCCGCGTATTTGTTATATTGGTATTTGATCGAAAATATATGAAGTATGTATGATATTGAGACTAATTATCATTATCAGACTATTCATAAAATTACACCCACAAGACCTCCATCTTCATTAGGGAGCCACGGTGGCTAAGTGGGTAAGACGCTAGCTCGCTAGCCTGGAGGTCGGGTGTTCGATCCCTGCTTTGGCCGAGAAAGTTCATCAGGATTTCCAACATGGCTTCCCCTTGTCAGTGGTGCTGAACGGAGGGCCTGACAAGGAAAGCTGTAGTTATTCGGTTGGGATGAAAAACCAAGGTCCCAAGTATACATTGGCATGCATGTTAAAGATCCCTTGGCAGTTGGAAATCGATATAAGAGTAGATCATAGTGCCGCTGCCCAGGCAAAATTCCCCTCATAGCACATAGTAGTGCGTATGCCCGTCTTCATTAGCCCAGTAGGAGCAGAACAGTAGGACATTAAATTAAACACCATTTCATTCCATTTCGTACAAGACCTAAAGTGGTTTTTATATCAACCTACTATAACTCTTCGCTTTGGGTATGAAAACAAATTTAAAAACATTTGGTTGTATAGCATCAACTTTATAGCATTCTCTTCCTGAGCATGTTAGACTTTCTCCATCCTTATCTGTTTCCAAGTGTCAATTAAAAACATGGCTGTTTAAATGCTACAACTGACTCGTAATTGAGAGCAATACAACTGACTCAAGCATATTTTTAAGAACATAAAAGTAGTGGAAGAATGCGCTATATAAATATCATCATCATCTGTTGACAACCGATTACGATCTATCACTGTAAAGTTGATATCGCTGACTGACCATCAAATAACTTTTATAAATGAATATAGAATAGATAAAAGTCATCAGTTTAAATACATAATGTTTATTAGTTAGTTAAAATTGTTAGTAATTAGGCAGTAGTCATTAAGTAGGTGTTTTGTCACTAAGGTGTTTAAACTAGGACTATTGAATGATATACACCACTATTGTTCAGGTTTGTGTATTGGATAATGATGGGTGTTATAATTAGTCACCAGGAGTGACATCTTTTACAGCTAGTTAAACACCTGCTAATTATCGTAATGACTTACTGCATAATTTCTAACCACTTTCTATACATACTAAACATTAGTTTAGATTACTGATCACTTATATCATTGAATGACAAAAAATTGTCATTACTAAAAGACCTAGCTTCATTAGTCAACGGTATCAGCTTACTAGTCTGTGGTTCTCTATCTATTTATAGACATGGGGACCAGGTGTATCTGTTGACAGTTGTTTACAATCTATTTATAGACATGGGGAACAGGTGTATTAGATGCTATGATAATAGGAGGAATGTTGATAATAATGTATCAATCAGGTTTTGTTAAATTCTTTAACTTTGAAGAAATTGTAAGAAAGGTAGGAGAATTTTATTTAATTTCAGATAATCATGGTACCCGTATCTTCCAGCTTTAGGGAACTGCGGTCACTCAGTGAGTCTCAGGTTCGCTTCCGTTGTTGTCACTCTGGATGTGAATCCAAAAGAACCTTTGACAGCCTAATAATTCGCACTAATTACATGTCTTGGTTTATATGATAAGAAGGGGTTTTTTTGGCGGAATGGTGAGCGTGTGCGCGCTGTATCGTAAGTTCTGTCATTGAGTCAACTGGCATGGTTTCGATTCCCCAGTTGTACGTGACAAGGAGTAAGGTCGCCTGTCCAACCTCATGGGTTTTTTCTAGGTCCTTCGGTTTCCTCCACCTACTAAAGACCCCTATGCGTGTCCAACGTTGTGGGTTTTCTCTGAGTCCTCCGGAATCCTCCCAATACTAAAGACAGTACATGCAAGCGAATTATTGAAATATAATTGAACCATATGTTAGTCCCGAAATGACCTAGTTTGTTGAGTGGAGGTTAATCCACATATCTCTCTCGCTCTCTCTCTCTCTTTCTCTCTCTCAGTGACTAACCACAGATTATAAAATATATATTTTTGTGTAATAAGTACAGAACAGACACAGATAAATATATGGTAAATGGAATCTATACCAATGGTATACCTATTAACATTAAAGTAACAGGTAACTGCTCTTCTTATTATATGAATTCATTGGGGATGAGATTTAGTCAGCAATTCATTGTCTAGTTGTTCGGATTGTACAGAAAAGGAGGTCCACTACATACATGTAAAAGAATTAGAATAAGACATTAAACCCCATTTTATGTTTCTGATGAATTAGAATAACTCTTAAACCCCATTTTATGTTTCTGATGAATTAGAATGACACATTAAACCCCATTTTATGTTTATGATAAATTAGAATAAGGTCAAATTACTAAGGCTTTTAATCTGTGTTTATATTCTTTACAATGGACTTTGTCACTTCCGACATCTCGATACTACGACATGTAATCAATTTTGAATGTACAGAAAGCATTATCATATTTGAAGTTCTGGGTATTCAAGGGTGCATTATAATAATACTTCCGGTATTTGAAGATACAATAATACTTCCGGTATTGAGGCAATTGAGTATTCTGACATACTGTGTAATCTGGCATATTGTATTGATACTGTAAGAGTCTTCTGTACATCTTGATTTCACATAGAGCATTTCAGATTGTTTATTTTTATTTTTAACAGAATGTCCGCCTGTTTTATTTGAGGTGAAATGTTCTCAACATAATGTTCAATTTGGTGGCTTTCCGTGGCATTTTATAATTACACCTCATGGTAGTCTTGGATGTTTTCTGGTTTATTCTTTTATAGACAGACAAGTTGTAAGTTTATATTTAACACTTTTACTGCGGAGTTGGGTGGCCAAATGGTCTGTCATTGATTTCGATTCCCATCTTGTATGTGACAAGGAATAGGGTCGTCTGTCCTATTGCTAAACCCCTAAAGCACAAGTGAATTAACAAACATATTTAACACAAAGTTGTCATTTCTCATAAAATCTCCAGAGAACAAGTCGTCTCACAGTTATTAATGCACACTTTTAATTACGCTGCTAATTTTGAAATAAGGAGCATGAATTTGGTGTATATATGATTATATTTTAGATCGAAGGTGTCATCTAGATTTGGACAATAACATTATTGAGTTAGATAAAGCTATTTTTATACGTCCATCATTTTCATTGACGAAACTTGAAATATAGGTTTATCCCCAAAAGATCTCGGCTGCTTTCGATATTGGCATGTATCGGATCGAAACTTTATGGATTATGGCCCCTGTTTGTACGAAAAATCTCGTTTTTAGCTTGTGGACCTTATAGAGGTCATAATTTTTATCCGATTAAAAAAACGTATTATTATATCACCGTTACACCCTAAGGATGACTGAGTTCGAATTTCGTAAAAATCGGCCCAAAATTGACAGACAAAATGGCCGCCGTTCGTTCTCAAATAGCGTAAAAATATGGTATATCAAGGTTGTGGACCCTATAGAGGTCACAATTTTTATCCGATTTTGTTGAAACTTAAAATGTAAGTTTATAACCCAAAGATCTCGGTTCCTCCCGATATTCGTGCATATCAGACCGTAACTTCCTGAATTCTGGCCCCGGATTGTATGAAAAATTGCGTTTTTAGCTTGTGGACCCTATTGAGGTCATAATTTTTATCCGATTTAAAAAAAGGTATTATTATATCACTGTTACACCCTAAGGATTGCTGAGTTCGAATTTTGTGAAAATCGGCCTAAAATTGACAGACAAAATGGCCGCCGTTCGTTCTAAAATAGCGTAAAAATATGGTATATCAAGGTTGTGGAACCTATAGATTTTGTTGAAACTTGAAATGTAAGTTTATAACACAAAGATCTCAGTTTCTTTCGATATTCTCGCATATCGAATTGTAATTTCCTGAATTATGGCCCTTGATTGTAGGAAAAATCACTTTCTTGTTAGCTTGTTCTCTATCCATCTCTCGAAAATGTGGGCGTATCCTGCCTGGCAGCCGCTGGTTGAATCGTGAATGTATATATATTATCATTACATTTTAGATCAAAGGTGGTCATCTAGATTTAGACAACAACAGTATTGAGTTAGATAAAGCTATTTTTCATGGTGATGAATCAGGCAGGATAATACATATAGGTCACGATACTGTCAGGTAATACGATTGAAATGGTGTTTATCCTCCTGTGTTCTGTACAAACTCGGCTAACTAAGATAATGAAGATTGACATAATTTTTCGAGCACAACGGCACTACAACCTATCTTAATTCAAATTCCAACTGTCAAGGGTTCTTTTACATGCATGCCAATATGTACACAGCATCTGGTTGTTTTTTTTTTGTCCCATCCAAATGACTTGACACTTTTGCTTATCAGGCCTTTCTTCCTGCGTCACTAACAAGGGGTAACCACTCCGGAAAATCCTAGTTAGCGAGCCAGCATAATACTCACTAAGCAGCCACTGCTCTTGTGTCCGGTAATAATATGGTCATGATACTGTCAGGTGGTAGTTATTTAGGTCATGTATTATTATTTCTAGGAATATAATTTACTTGTATTATTTCTAGTTTACTTGTAAAATATCTAGTTTACTTGTAAAATATCTAGTTTACTTGTATT
Source organism: Patella vulgata (assembly GCF_932274485.2). NCBI lineage: Eukaryota > Metazoa > Mollusca > Gastropoda > Patellidae > Patella > Patella vulgata. Next base: position 4,897,286 of record NC_065885.2, on the reverse strand, counting down.
ATTTCTAGTTTACTTGTATTACATCTAGTTTACTTGTATTATATCTAGTTTACTTGTATTATTTCTAATTTACTTGTATTATATCTAGTTTACTTGTATTATTTCTAGTTTACTTGTATTATATCTAGTTTACTTGTATTATTTCTAGTTTACTTGTATTATATCTAGATTACTTGTATTATATCTAGTTTACTTGTATTATATCTAGTTTACTTGTATTATATCTAGTTTACTTGTATTATATCTAGTTTACTTGTATTATTTCTAGTTTACTTGTATTATATCTTAGTTTACTTGTATTATTTCTAGTTTACTTGTATTATTTCTAGTTTACTTGTATTATATCTTAGTTTACTTGTATTATATCTTAGTTTACTTGTATTATTTCTTAGTTTACTTGTATTATTTCTAGTTTACTTGTATTATTTCTAGTTTACTTGTATTATTTCTAGGGTTATATTTTACTTGTATTATTTCTAGTTTACTTGTATTATTTCTAGGAATATAATTTACTTGTATTATTTCTAGTGTTATAATCTACTTGTATTATTTCTAGGGTCTTAGAGATTGTTAGTGGGCGTGGACAGAAAACCCAGCTTGAGAAGAGTTTTGAAATAGTTATAAAAGATGAAGAATCTGAGGTAAGAAATAGAAATGATCAGAAGTAATAGTTTACCTTCATGACCAGGGGCCTGTTTCATGAAATTTTAACTAAGATAAAATCCAAATTTTAGTAATTTGATTGGATAATATTAGATTGATTTTAGTTCTTAGAAAATTGAAGTATCTACTAAAATTTGGATTTTATCTTTAGTTAAGATTTCGAGAAACAGGGCCCTGGGTTTTCCCTTCAAAATTTTGTTAGTCAGCCAAATTTTATTGACTTTGGATTAGAAAGATATTTCTTTCCAAAGAATATAACAATTGTTAGAATAATCCCAATTTTTGGGACCAGGAATTGGTTGCTAACCACTACTGATCTTTTTGTTGTTCTTCTTTTGGTGACGCTCTTGGAAAAAGCCCAAGGCTCTGTCAATTCAAGTCCCATCGACATAAAATTGGCATTGTTCTTCTTGTAATAATTCTGCATCGATTTGGTGAATCAGATTTTTAAATTTCATCCAACAACATTGTCAGTTCCTGGTCCATGGTACGAACATTCTTATTTTACAAAGCACTGATCACTATTAACTGTACAAAACAATAAAAATGTCCTGCTAAACACAGATCTTATTTCGTTTCGTTTTTATAGTTCAAAATTTCGTTTTACTTGTCTTTACTACACTTGGATCTGGAAGAGTTGTTATTTAACTCGTGTTCTGCTTGAAATGAGGGGTCAGCCAATGAAACGGTCTGTTACGGTTAATTAAAAAGTAACATCGCTTAGAAGGAAAAGTTGAGATACATGTATATCTTAAGATAAATAATCGATTGATTTCGGTCCGATAAATAATTGATTGATTTCGGTTCAATAAATAATTGATTGATTTCGGTCCAATAAATAATTGATTGTTTGATTGTTTTCGGTCTGATAAATAATTGTTTTCGGTCCCTCATAATAACACATGACACAATTATATGGAATAGGGGTAGTCTAGAGTGCCGTGCTTCAACCTCTAGCTGGCCGGTCACATCTGGCTTGCGGTTGTGATGTAAGTCCCTGTTGTGAATATATGTGGCTTGGAGATAGGGGCACCTTCTCAACCTTGTGGGTTTACTCCGGTTTCCTCCCACAGGAAAGACCACTGTGCTAAGTTAATAAAAATAAAAAATAAGACTTGTCTTGGTGGAAGCAGACGTCAAACACTAAGAACAACATAATATATAGAATACAAGTTACTAAAAAGATTTATTTATTTATTATAATCCTTGAGTGGCATTTAGTGATTGGGCACATTAAAAAAACACAACACAATTTATATGGAAAACAATCACTGGTTTATACACATATAGTACGACGTTTTGACAAGTATTCTCTTATCGTTATCAAGTACAAATTATTTCTTTTAGTAACTTGTATTCCATATAACTGTGTCATATTTTGTTCTCGTTAAGATACTAAATGCCGCTTAAAGTTGCATCAGGACATTTTTGAAAAATGAAACATGAATAATTTTATTTTTTGTTGTCCTTTTAGAAAGAAAAAAACTGTAAATCTGAACTTCCTACTGTAACATCATCTGGTAGACAGATTAAAAAAAGATGGATTCAAGATGAACTATGTGAAGAGACTAATAATATTGTAAGTAGGTTCTTTAACATTGAACCATATGTTAGTCCCAAAATGACCTAGTTTGTGTCGAGTGGATGTTTAACCCCACATAATATTTATGTAAATCTCAGACTGTGTACCCTATATTTATAATGTTTGTGTATTTCAGACTGTGTACAATATATTTATATTTTTTTATTTCAGACTGTGTATTATCATGTTGATTATGTATATAACATTTGTGTATTTCAGACTGTGTGCCATGTTGTATGTATGATATTTGTGTATTTCAAACTGTGTGGATAGTTGTGTATATCAGACTGTGTGCCATGTTGGTTATGTATATATTATTTGTATATTTCAGACTGTGTACCATGTATATATATTTGTATATTTCAGACTGTGTATCATGTTGATTATGAGAATGAATTAGATGTATTATTAATTAGTTGTGTTATAAGTGGAGCTGAAGTAACGAAAGGTTATTTAGATCTATACGATAATTATACTGGTCTCTTGTTACATAGAATACAACTTATAGAACCATATCATGAGGTAAATACAACATTAAACATACGTTATAGAAGAGCTAAATCTGCCTATTACAGGTCTTTCTTTAGGTCTGAAATGTTATCTAAATTATTAATTAGACATTTATTAACTTAACCAGATTATAATCAACTCTAGATGTCATCGGATATCTCTGATATTAAATGTACTCAAATCTTATATTTAAACATACATTATGCAAGAGCTAAATCTGCCTATTGCAGATCTTTCTTTAGGCCTGAACTGTAATATAAACTATTAATTAGACATTAATTAACATGAAAAGACCTTAATCGAATCTCGATGCCATCTTATGTGTCAGATTTTCACTGAATTTGAATCCGATTTGCTGCTCAACCCTAATTTATGATTTAATCCAATAATGAATAATCTTGACTTATGATTTTTATCCTACATCAGATTGTGGAAATAGGTTGCTATCAGGCTTGCTATCAGAGAGAGAGAGAGTTTAACATCCACTTGACACAAACTAGGTCATTTCGGGACAAACATAGTTCACTTTTATTTCAATAAATTTCTTGCTTGTAGGGGTCTTTAGCAGTGGGAGGATACCGGAGGACCCAGAGAAAACCCACAATGTTGGACAGACGACCTTACTCCTTGTCAAGAATAAGCGGTGAATTGTAACCCACTAGACCCTCACCCATTCCCTTTGCATGTTCAGTATCACTTTACAAAGTGACAATATAATCATAAAAAAAAGAAGAATTGTGCAACATCTTAAAGTGAAAGGTAGATTATTCCATAAAAACAGGGGCTTGAAAACTAAAAGAGTGCTGACCATAAGATATTTCCCTGTTACAAATTGCTTAGTTTTTGATGTTGCTAATGTTCTATTTTTCAGTTTAATGAACATAAGGTCCACATGGACAAAGATACTATAATCCATATTGTCAAAGCTAGAAGTTCTAAGTTTGTGTGTACGGTCTACAAGTTATTCGGACAAACAGAAGATAAGTCTGAAATAAATGATGATAATGACAGTCGTAACCAAGATTTAAGAACGACGGCTTCAAACAGACGGAATAGATCGAGAACGAGATGAATTAATACCATTTGAATTTAATGTGATTACCGTCCAGCCCCTGTGGTCTCGATTCATAGCGGAAATATAAAAAACATTCCATCGTTAGTGCCAAGTTAGTGGTCAAGCATGTTCCTGAAGCAACAACCGCGAGTTTTACACCATCTAGCCGTTGCTAGATTAGTCTGAAATTCCCGAACTTATAGGTACATTATCTCCCTTTACCACAGGCTGCGACACAAACACACTCAAATCAAATATGGCGACCTCCATGGAAACTTTGATATTGAACGAACCTTGAACTTCAGAATTCGATTATCACAGGTAGACATTTTAGCTAGAAAGCGCGAGACTTGGTTAGCGATGATATTTTCTAGCCAATCCAAATTAGTGACGAAATATGCGGGGAATTATGCGAAGGGCTTGATAAGATGTATGGTGATAAAGCGAGATCAAGCCTTCTATTGAAGATGGTGGCCATGGTGATTTGAGGTAAATCTGACTAGATCATGATTTACCTGTGATAAGCCCTACTTTCTGTTTCAACTTGTCATTGGTAATATCAAGATGAGGGATCTTGGACAAGCCTGGAAATAAGGCACCTGTTACAGACAATTTCAGGCACAAATACAGGCGTTGTCAGGCACAGAACCTCTGGTGCCTGTCATTTTGTTCGACAATGATTTTTCTTTTTTATTGATATTATTAATTCATGTCCGGCACTAAGTTGAAAATGTCAGGTACTATTTCATTAGTGCCTGACATTGTGTCAGGTATATCTAAAACCGTTATTTCCAGGCCTGAAGACAACGCTGTGTCCCAGTATGATTCTTTCTACATTGGATTCAGCGGGTCGAATTCTTATAGAAACTGTCTTCAAACCAAAGTCCACGAGAATCTGTTGCATATTTTACCCCACTAAATAACCAGAAAATGCCTCATGTCGGCCATCTTGAATATTTAAATTTCCCCAAGGGTGCCACGGTGGCATCATCCGGATTCTGAATCTACACATACTGAAGATATATAATCCATCAAAAAATATTAGGTGAACTATATTTCAAAGGTTTTTCGACCTACTGCCGGAATAAGAGGTTGAACTGCTTCAAGGAGTGCCTCATGTCGGCCATCTTGGATATTTAGATTTCCCCAAGGGTGCCACGGTGGCATCATCCGGATTCTGCATCTACACATACTGGAGATATATAATCCATCAAAAAAACAGCCGGTGGACTATATTTCCAGGTTTGTCGACCAGCTGTCGGATTATTGGGTCAGTCTACTGCGTCAGAATGAAGAGGGGTTATATACCAGTTTACAATGGTAGTGATGTAACTGTGACAGGGGTGACAGGTTATAACCACTTTTACCTGTAACAATAACATCCCTATTTTTCTAAAATAAAAAAAAAAAAACATAATTATTAATATGAATGAAATTAACCTGTAAATCTTTAACTTGGTAAAAATTATTCAAATAAACACATTTTACTTTTTTCGTAAAGTTAATTATTCGTAATTTTATCTAGACACATCCAAACGCGCTGGACTTTTGACAGTGCACCCATTCCGTGTTGTATAATAGTTTTTGGTGGTGTTTAATTCTGAGGGTGTCTTTGTTGTTGTGGGCATTGGCTAATTGGTTCTGGTCTTGTCGCTGCAGGTTGTCGTTTAATTGGATATTGATCAGGAGAATCTTCAAAATGAACATGTTTAATATTTTGTGGAATGTCTCTTATTTGCAATCTATTCAGGCGTAATGTTCGTACTGAATCGGTTGTCATGATGTAGAATCGTGGAATGTCTCCTACTGCATTATCAATGACAGCTGGTTGATGGATTCTGGATAGGGATCTGTTGACCTGGGAGTAGAGTAGATAACTACCTTGAGTGTCTATCATGACCCGGCTTTTGGATAGATTGACGTTGCTTCAGAATATCAACGATTCCGTCGTTCGTTTTCACCAAAGTTACGTTTTCAAGGCAAGTTGTCTTGAACAGGTCTTCCATAGAGTAGTTCAGCTGATGATGGGAGTTTGTTGCCAATTCATGTACTTAGAAGACATAGAAGGGCAATATTTGGATCAGTTTGGGTCTCTACTGCTTTCTTTAGTGTTCGGGGGGTTGGATGGCTGAATGGTTAGCTTGTGCGCGCTGTATCGTAAAGTCTGTCATTGAGTCAACTGGCGTGGTTTCAAACTAATTAATTTATCATCAATTTGCTTCAAATCCTTCTCAAAACATTGTAATTGTCAAGGAATACCCTTGCTATAAAAAATCGATCAAAAGCGGTCATGTTTGTGTCACGTGACTTAAGGGTGCGAAGTCGTAGGAGAATTCATTGCATACGCAAGACGATGCTGTCTTTAATCGCTGACTATTTATTACAAATATCGAATCCTAATTAAATTCCCCGATTATCCACTACCCGCGTCTTTTTCCGTGATTTTTATCTCAGAAAGTGTTGTACGTCTAACTCTTCATAAAGTTTATCAACATGTACACCTAACGCTCAATCTTCGCGTGCAACCTTCGACGTCACGCGTGCAGGTATTTCCTAATCGTCGGGCTGTCGATTAGGGGAACCCTTACATTTTTGTCCTGTATACGCTCCATGAGTGTTTTTCGGGGAATCCAGTATTTTTCTAGTAAGATTGGATATTTCTACTTTCCATATATACTAAAATTGCCATACTTTTATTGGAAATAGCCACCCGATAAATACTTTTCTGAGCACCTATCTTTAAATGTTTGTAAACTCTGTTGCCTATGTACTCGGATGCCGGTGCGTAATTCAGTTCCGCACTCCTCAATACAATTCTTCTTACATTTGTAGCATACAAGAACATAAATTAAATTTTTAGTACTTCAATTCATATTATTATTGATTTTATACGTATAATTAGTATAAGAAAAAGTGAATTTAGTATCAATAATCATATGGTGGCAACATTTACAAACTGGGCACTTAGAAGTAGTAAAAGTAAGATTACTAAAAGCTTGAAATTTAGCTAGGGGCTGACGTTTACTATTAATTAATTCTATGCCATGAAATTGATTATTAAGATTATCTTTAAAAGGAGAACATTCTGAGTATCGTAAATAGGTTGAAAAAATTATTATGCCGAGGATTATATGTCGAAATAACGGTAATACAAGTAGAGATATTCTTTTCTTTTGGCAGACCCCTAGCCTTTTCAATACCTATATTAATAACCCCAAGTGGGTAATCTTTTTTCAGCAAATTGGATTTCAGTTCATCAAGTCGTCGAATTTTGAGATCTACAGTGCATAGTTTTCTGCCAAGAGAAAAGGGTATATTATTTTTATCATGACCAGAAGGACATCACTCATAAAATACATAACTTTTAGTATCTGTTTCTTTGGAGTAAATATCTGTAACGATTCGATTATTAAATGTCTTAACGAGAACATCTAAAAAAAAAAAATTCCTTATAACTAGTTTCAATAGTGAATTTAATATTAATATCTAGGTCATTTAAAAGATTAGTTTTCCAAATGAGGAAGACGTCGTCTAAATATCCTTTAAATTTCTCTTCGATGTAGTTTCTATAGTTAATACCAAATTTGTTTTCAGTTATTGTATATAATTTTTCTTCTAAAAATCACATAACGTGAACACACTGAGCCCATGGCACAGCCTTTAATTTGTATAAAATTACGTTTTCCAAATTTGAAAGTATTTTTCCTGAGAATAATATCGATAGCTTTTAAAATTAAAGTTTTAGAAAAACGGAGATTTCGAAGTACAGGTAATCTATCTATCAAAAAATTGACTGCCTCCAGACACAAATTATGTGAGAAATTGCTATAGAGACTACAGACATTTAATGTTACAAATATTTCCTCATCGTTTATTTCCTATGGCAGTTTATTAAGGAAGTCAATGTCATCCTTTATTTGTGATTTAACTCTAGAGTTTCAAAAGAATATCAATTAAATAATATGATCTGTTGGTGGCACGCGACGTGCCAGCTATAATTGGCTGTTTTTAAGCAAATCCGATTTGTGTATTTTCGGAAGGCCATAGAATTTATTAACTTTACAATCAAACTTAGTTATTTTTTCATTTTCTGTTAAACCGTGACCTTCCTTTTCAATTAAAATATTAAATAAAGTTAAAGTCCCTTTGTCCCTATTTGAATCTATTTCAAGATTAGTACTTCTATCTTCTAAAATATTGAGGGGGGTTGGATGGCTGAATGGTTAGCGTGCGCGCGCTGTATCATAAAGTCTGTCATTGAGTCATTGGCGTGGTTTCGAATCCCCGGTTGTACGTGACAAGGAGTAGGGTCGCCTGTCCAACCTCGTGGGTTTTCTCCGGGTCCTCCGGTTTCCTCCCACTGCTAAAGACCCCTACTCGCAAGCGAATTATGTAAATAAAGTTAAACCAAATGTTAGTCCCGAAATGTGTCGAGTGGACGTTAAACCCCATTTCTCTCTCTCTAAAATATTGAGGATCTTAGGTTCATAAAAGTCTACATCCATTATAACTATGGCCCCGCCTTTGTCCGATTCTTTGATGATAATAGAATCATTAATCTGTAAGCTATTAATTACTCGTCGTTGTTAATATTGTTTCTCACATTATCCTTCTCCGGTAGGGGTAAATCATTTAAAAAATCGATATATTTGTCTAAAGTTTTATCATTTTCGCGACGTGGATTATAGCAACTTTTGTTGCGCACTAAATCCTCTTTAGAAAAATTTAAATCCCCGAATTTTTCCTGCAATCGCAGTTTTCGATGGAAGTTTTAATATCACATTTGAGTTAACACATATTGGTTTTAGGCGTATGTATATAATTCCAACCCCCTTTGTAAAAGTAGAATTTCAATTTCCGTAAAACTATGGGAAGAAATATTAATAATTTTAGGATTTTGTTTCTCCTTTTCGAGAGATAGATTTCGTTGATTGTTCCTCTGTTGAGATTCTTTCCTCTGATATATCCCTTGTTGATTCCCTCGTTGCTGATATCTCTTGTGTTTGTAGTCTCTCTCTTGGTATTCCCTGTCTTGATATATATCCCATTGTTGAACCCCCCCCCCCCCGTTGATATTTCCTCTGTTCGTATTTCCTCTCTTGGAATTCCCCTTGATGAAGTCCGTCGGGTGTCCGTCTCCTGCTCTGTTGATAATCCCCCTGTCGCTTGTTTGGGGGTCGTCGAGGTTTGCTGTGGCCCTGGTCTACAAAAGGCCTATATTCAGGCTGGTTGTACTGGTTATTACCGGGAGTATAACCTTTGTGGTTATTGTATTTTGAGGTCTTTTTTTTCGAGAAACCTCCCTCCACTGATCACCACTAGGCGGACGAGGGTTGTTACCCTCATTATTTACCTTTATGGAGGCATCCTGGATATGTTGATTAGTTTGTTTGAGTTCTTTAGTAGATAAACTCGAAAGGAATTCTTTCTTTTTATTCAGATTCTATTTGATTTTTCTTCTTCCACTTTAATCTCCTTGGACCAAACTGGTTTGAGTGACGTTTAGAACTCTTCGTTTGGATGGGTTTCGATCAGATTAGAAATATCGGTTTCCGCTTTAAAAAAGGGTCTCTGACTCATTTGCAGAGATTTCAAACAAACAATCTATTTCATTCTCCATACTCTGTACACTTAGTTCTTTCCTTCTTTTTATTTGAGGATTTTCACGAAGTTTCCGGGACACAAATGGGTTGCCCATATTCAGGAAAACTTGGTATTGTTCAGCCTTTTCCTTACATTTCAACATTTTATAGAAAGAGATTTTTCTTACCGATTTCAGTTTGTTCCATGTCTGCCGGTTATCTGATTTGAATTTATGAACTTCTTTCTTGAATTCGGCTTGTTCAACAGAGTTATTCACGATACTGAAAATTTTAGACAAGTCCCCGGTGATCGACTTCACTGTATCTTTAAGAGTGGACGTGTTGTCAACAAACCCCTCGTCAATTTTCTTTTAAAGTATGGTTTGATTGTCCGCTATTGTCTTCAATTGTTCTACTTATTTGTTCAGCATTTGCATCTACGGATCGTAGTTCAGTGACGTAGCTCCTTTACATGGACACAATGTCGTAAACAGCCGGGGGGTTTGATGGCTGAATGGTTAGCGTGCGCGCGCTGTATCATAAAGTCTGTCATTGAGTCGACTGACGTGGTTTCGAATCCCCGGTTGTACGTGACAAGGAGTAGGGTCGCCTGTCCAACCTCGAGGGTTTTCTCCGGGTCCTCGGGTTTCCTCCCACTGCTAAAGACCCCTACGCGCAAGCGAATTATGTAAATAAAATTAAACCATATGTTAGTCCCGAAATGACCTAGTTTGTGTCGAGTGGACGTTAAACCCTATTTCTCTCTCTCTCGTAAACAGCTTAATATATATTAAAGTAGATAAAGTACAAGTACTTCTTTGTTTACGGTAGATAAATGCATAAATAAATAAAAAATACGTCCAGGTAAAAAATTCACCACTTGACTTCATTTTGATATATACATTCTTGGAATAAAGATTTCCATGTCAATGGATTATAAATAATATAAGGTAACATACAACAAAAGGTTAGGGTTAGGGTTAGGTTAAAAGTATATAATACTTAACATGCCATTAATTTACAGTCTTCCTGGTATATTTTGACCTTGGTGTCACATCAGATGGTATGCCATGGGCTTGGTGGTATATCACATGGTATGCCATGGGCTTGGTGGTATATCAGATGTTATGAGGGCTGCATTGTTGTGGAGAGTATTTTTGGCAAGTGGCACAATTTTTTGTGATATTGACAATATCAGAATTCAGGTGCCACCAAAACACAGGCGTTCTGGCTGTAAGCGTCATGGAGACTGTGGAGGATATTCTGTTTCAGTGAATCTGGGATGATGATTCTTGATCACTTGAGTAGGATACCATTTTCTACGGATAACTCCTCACGGTATGTCCAATATGGCTTGATTGAGATAGGGACATTTTTAATATTGTTAGGTTATCCATGGTAAAACATCTCTCTGTCATTGAGATCCATCATATACTGTGAGGATATCCTGGGGTTGTTTCAGTATTCCAGGTTTTGAAATTCCATCAATAATATGTTCAGGAAACATATGTTTATATATTCTCAATGGGAGGACATTTCCTTGTGCTCCAGTCACAAGTTTTGTTTAATAACCACACGTAATGGTGTTGAGAACTTGGTTAACCTCTGTTTGGTGGGGTCACGTTGGCTAAGTGGGTAAGACGCTGGCTCGCTAGCCTGGAGGTCGGGTGTTCGATCCCTGCAATGGCCGAGAAAGTTTATCCAGATTTTCCGGCGTGGTTCCCTCTTGTCAGTGACGGAGGGCCTGACAAGGACAGCTGTCTAGTCGTTCGGATGGGACGAAAAACCGAGGTCCCGTGTACACATTCGCGTGCACGTAAAAGATCCCTTGACAGTTGAAATTCGATATAAGAGTAGGCTGAAGTGCCGCTGCCCGGGCATAATTTCCCTCATAGCACACTGTATGGCGTATGCCCGTCTTCATTAGCCAAGTATAGGAGCAGAACAGTAGGACGTTAAACCCCATTTCATTTCATTTGTATAGTTTGACCTTGGTGTCACATCAGATGGTATGCCATGGGCTTGGTGGTATATCACATGGTATGCCATGGTCTTGGTGGTATATCAGATGGTATGAGGGCTGCATTGTTGGCAAGTGGCGCAATTTTTTGTAATATTGACAATATCAGAATTCAGGTGCCGCCAAAACACAGACGTTCTGGCTGTAAGCGTCATGGAGACTGTGGAGGATATTCTGTTTCAGTGAATCTGGGATGATGATTCTTGATCACTTGAGTAGGATACCATTTTCTACGGATAACTCCTCACGGTATGTCCAATATGGCTTGATTGAGATAGGGACATTTTTAATATTGTTAGGTTGTCCATGGTAAAACATCTCTTTGGCATTGAGATCCATCATATACTGTGAGGAAATCCTGGGGTTGTTTCAGTATTCCAGGTTTTGAAATTCCATCAATAATATGTTCAGGAAACATATGTTTATATATTCTCAATGGGAGGACATTTCCTTGTGCTCCTGTCACAAGTTTTGTTTAATAACCACACGTAATGGTGTTGAGAACTTGGTTAACCTCTGTTTGGTGGGGTCACGTTGGCTAAGTGGGTAAGACGCTGGCTCGCTAGCCTGGAGGTCGGGTGTTCGATCGCTGCATTGGCCGAGAAAGTTCATCCAGATTTTCCGGCGTGGTTCCCCCTTGTCAGTGACGGGGGGCCTGACAATGACAGCTGTCTAGTCGTTCGGATGGGACGAAAAACCGAGGTCCCGTGTACACATTCGCGTGAACGTAAAAGATCCCTTGGCAGTTGGAATTCGATATAAGAGTAGACCGTAGTGCCGCTGCCCTGGCCAAATTGCCCTCATAGCACACTGTATGGCGTATGCCCGTCTTCATTAGCCCAGTTCGGAGCAGAATAGTAGGACGTTAAACCCCATTTCATTTCATTTCTATATTTGGTTTCTGTCAGATTCCATACTGCTTATGGTGATTGTTTCAAATGTCAAGGATTCAAATTCGTCTCTAACTTTATCTTCTTGCTCGAGCGAGTAAAATCTCTGGAAATGCGTTGTAGGGTCCTCCATTTCTGTGCTATGGTCTGCTGTTTTGACCGATTGAATTTTTATATCGGTTTGGATTTCTGTATCTTTTTCTTTATCTCGATTCATCTCTTTGTTTCATATGGTGATTGTTTCAAATGTCACAGATTTAAATTCGTCTGTAACTTTATCTTCTTGTTCAAGCGAGCAAAATGTTTGGAAATTGCGATGTAGTGTTCGATCTCTATAACATCTACGGCGTCCTCTGTTTCTCTGTTGTGATCTGCTGTTTTGACTGATTGAATTTTTTTTTATATCGGTTTGGATTTCTGTACCTGTTTCTTGATCTCGGTTCATCTCTTTGTTTCATATAAAAACACGTAAGAGAAATGGTCAAACCCTTTGCATTAACCACAGTCTGGACAACTACGTTGGTTATTTCTACCATGACTGTTCCACAGTTATTGCATGAACTGTGGCGGTTAGGTGTTCTGTTTCTGTGATCTGTCTTAGGTTTTATGACATGTATGGACTCTGTGTTTGAGTTGGCATTTCCACTAATACCAAGTCGCGGCATCTGGATTAGGGTTGCCTCTCTTCATTCGTACAATGTTGATACCTTTATCCAAGTCGAGCATATCTCCTTTACCTAACATTCTTTCTTATACAGTCTTGTGTTAAAGTAGCTAAGTCTCTAACTCAATATCATCCAAAATCTTCGACATTGAGAACGCGAATTATTTGTCAATTTAAATCAACATTGATGTTGTGATCTTACCGGAAAAAGATGGGCTTCTGATATCCAATATTTAAGACAAAATAAACCAATGGTAAAATATTCATTTTGTCTTAAATATTGGATATCAGAAGTCCATCGGTTCCCGGTAAGATCACAACATCAATGTTGATTTAAATTGACCAATAACTCGAGTTTTTAATATCGGTTTTTGATGAAATTGAGTTAAGTGACTTAGCTACAGCATTGATGTTTCTCCAAGAACTAGCTGTAACAAGACGTTTCATTGGCTAATCCTACACATCAATCAGAACGCGGGTTATATAACAACCCTTCCAGATCCCAGTGTAGTAAAGACTAAACTAAATTTTGAAGTATAAAAAAACGAAACGAAATAGGATCTACGTTTTAATCGGGTTCCAGGTAAAACTGTTAAATATGTCTAATCCGGTTCTTCCGATCCAAATTAAAATGAAAGATACGGAAGTTATCTGATTACCGGATGATAAATGTCACCACCAGAAGAAGTTATTTCTGTTTTGTTACTTTCCGTTGGTTCTCTTAGTTTCTTGTAAATGCTCAAATTACCCATATACGAATACATGTTAGCTGCTGTAGTCGTATGTATTGTTGCCTGGCAACTTATCTTGTGTTGCCTGGCAACCTATCTTCTAAACGGTAAATTTACACATAAATAAATCATGTAAATCTCTGAATAAAATTTGTTAGCTAATGCCATAGTGGTTTATTCATCCATTCAGTTTTAGCAGCTGTATTTTTTAAAGGATTGCTATTTGTTACTTGTTTAAAATGTTTTTTTCTTGTATTGTTGTTTTATTGAATAAAACTATGTAAGATTTAGTATGGAAGTTTTTTTTGGGGTAAAATAAAAACATCAGTGATGAATATTGTAGGGTTTTAAAGGATGAAGTATGGAATATAAAATGACGGTCAGCAAAATGAGAGAGAGAGAGAGACAGAGACAGAGAATCAACGTCCACTCGACACAAACTAGGTCAATTCGAGACTAACATATGGTTCAATTTTATTTCAGTAATTCGCTTACGCGTAGGGGTCTTTAGCAGTGCGAGGAAACCGAAGGACCCGGAGAAACCCACTAGGTTGGGCAGGCGACCCTACTCCTTGTCACGTACAACGGGGAATCGAAACTACACCAGTTGACTCAATGGCAGACCTTATGATACAACGCGCGCTAACCATTTGCCCCGCCCCCCCCCCCCCCGATCGAATTGAGAGCCCTGTAATCAATATACGGACACATATTGTGTAAGCTTATACAAATAATATAAATACTATACCCATAAACATGGTTAACGACTTCCACTTGATAAACTTACTAATGACTGTGCTAATGAAGATGGGCATACGTCATGCAGTGTTCTTTTGATTTGGGAAACTTGCCCAGACAGCAGCGCCACAGCCTATAGAAACATTTTGCGTAGACCGCCGCTCCCTGATAAGCTGTAACACATATTTGTGGAACTGGGCTACCAATATATCAGCTTCATGATATAAAGAGACACTTCGACCAAAAGAAAGCGGGGTGGGTGCTAACTGCTGAGAGAGAGAGAGAGAGAGAGAGAGAGGTTAACGTCCACTCGACACAAACCAGGTTCCCCCCCCCCCCCCCCGCTAACGGCTGATACCCCGACCCATTCAATTTATTTGATATTTGTTGTTTATTTCTTACAATGTCGGTGTAGTTTGTGTCTTTTGGTTGTCTTGTGCGCAGGTTTCTCTTATCGGTTTTGTTTGTGTTTAGTGCAGTCCTCCTGCCCTTACTATTAGTAACTGTTTCCGTACGTATCTAAATTCCACTAAAAGAAGTGCATTACTCTATCCACTTACTAAATGTCTCTAAAAGAAGTTTACTACTCTACCCACTTACTGCATGCCACTAAAAGAAGTTTATTAAAAAATAACACAGTTTTACACAATCGCCTAGGGGATCATGGTGGCTAAGTGGGTAGGAGGCTGGCTCGCTAGCCTGGAGGTCGGGTGTTCGATCCCAGCATTGGCCGAGAAAGTTCATCCAGATTTTCCGGCGTAGTTCCCCCTTGTCAGTGATGCGGGACGGAGGGCCTGACAAGGACAGCTGTCTAGTCCTTCGGATGAGACGAAAACCGAGGTCCCGTGTTTACATTGGAATGCACGCAAAAGATCCCTTGGCGATAGTGCCGTTGCCCGGGCAAAATTTCCCTCATAGCACACTGTATGGCGTATGCCCGTCTTCATTAGCCCAGTATAGGAGCAGAACAGTAGGACGTTAAACCCCATTTCATTTCATTTCATTTACACAATCGCCTAAGAAATGGTGACGAAATTGGTGTTAGTTTCATATTGACGCAACGTTTTTATTTCTCGTAAAGTTACTGCCCCTATCAATGAAAACTTATAAAAGCGCCACAGTTAGGGTTTTTTCAAACTTGCTGGGATTGTTGGCTAGTCCCAAGGAGGAACGTGATTAAAGCTGCATCATGTAAGAGCGAAATCTGCCTATTGCAGGTTTTTGTGGCTTCAACTGTTACATGGATTATTATGCAGACATTTATTAACATAAAAAGCCCATAATCAACCCTCTAGACTGTCGGATGGCCGATATTTAAATGGATTTAAACATCCGCGAGATTTAAAATTTTAACGATAAAGTGGCCAGTCGAGGCAAAGTCTCGGTTGTCAAGTACCGTTGCTGTGATGATGAACGATCTACGCTACAGACATAACGTCTCTCAGAATAAAGTAATTTGAATGAAATTTACAATATAGTCATTTTTTTTTATCTATTTCGGAACTATTATAGCAAGAAAACCCAGCTTTTAATCTAAATCTTACATAATGCATCTTGGGGGAAGGGGGGGGGGGGGCGAATGGTTAGTACGTGCACGCTGTATCATAAGGTCTGTCATTGGGTCAACTAGCGTACCTGGTTTCAATTCCCCGGTTGTATTTGACAAGGAGTAGGGTCGACTGTCCATCCTCGTGGGTTTTCTCCGGGTCCCCTGGTTTCCTCCCACTGCTTAAAACCCCTATGCGCAAGCGAATTATTGAAATAAAATTGACCCATGTGTTAGTCCCGAAATGACCTAGTTTGTGTCGAGTGGACGTTACCCCCTCTCTCTCTCTGTTAAATATTGAGAGTAACAAAACGTTGAATAACGATGAAATAAACAAGGTGCATCCCGTAACTGTTATAATGTAGTGCCATAAAATATTATCCGGTTTGATAGCTTAAATTTCTTTAAACATACATTATGCAAGAGCTAAATCTGCCAATTGCAGGTCTTTCTTTGGGCCTGGAATATTATCTAAATTATTAATTAGACATTAATTAACTGATCCAGACCATAATCAACTCTCATTGGCATCGAATTTCTCCGATATTAAATAGATTAGAACGGTTCAGTCATATAGAGTCTAAAAATGGAGGAGTGAGACTTGGCTTCGAACAACCAGTACGGTGGTTGAAATTATTGTTCACGTCTTGTCAAACCTTCAAATGCTGATATCTTGGTTCACAATAGAGTAATTCGAATGAAATTTTAAAATCATTCATTTTACATTATCTATTTTCGAACTAGTATAGCAAGAATGGCCAGCTCTTTATCTAAATCTTACATAATGTATCTTTAAATAAAAAAACTCCTGTAAAACCAGCTTTTATTTAACTCATATCATTTAAAATATTTGCCGTTATAATATCTTGTTCACCAATCCCTTGATCAAAATTCCCTGAAAAAATTTCACTTTCAGTTACATTTATTTTGGAGAAGGAAGTATTTTGATCTGAGTGCATATAGAGTTAACTATCATATGTCATAGATAGCTGTTATAAATATAGGCTACATATCACAGTTGACACTTGAATAAAACACACGAAACGATAACAGTCCATCGACCTAAATCAGTTTACAGTAAGTATGCCAGTCTGTATTTGAATGTATCAATAATAACGTCATCAATATATATATGAAAAGGAAAGTCAAAATCAACATATCTGTATGTTTAGTAATTTTCATTATAGGGAATTTTTGCGTAGTTTTCCGGTATTCAATATTTTATTAATCGCTTGGACAATAAGAGAAAGTAACGTAGCTATGGCGGGATGGGAAGCGGTGAGAAGTGGGGGGGGGGGGGGGCTTTCTCTGAACTGGAAAATAAAGATTTTTTTCTATGGGATAGAGAAGAATACAATAAGACGCCTAACATTTTTATTTTTCCACGAAAACATTGTTTTTTTAAATGGTGTTTTTTTGCGTGTAAGGGGAGAAGGATGGGCTGGGGGTAGGGGGGGGGGTACAACCTTTACCTACACAACTTATAACAGACAGGTGTGATGTCATTTTAAAAAAATAAACTCGTGAATTAGATTCTTTGTTAAATTGTTTCAATGGCATTTAGTAATTCCGTCTTCATTAGCCCAGTTCGGAGCAAAACAGTAGGACGTTAAACCCCATTTCATTTCATTTCATTTAGTAATTGAACTGGAATATACAGGTGACAATTCTATAGAACACACTTACTGCTTGTCGCTCAGTAATAAGCAGTAATTGTATTCCATAGAATTGTCACCTGTATAATTAGTTAGATTCTTGATAGATTTTAAAACAAAAACGTGACACAAATTCATTTTTCAGGTGATATATTTTGTTTACATAAATTGTTTTTGATTGTTGATTTTAGGGAGAACTATACCAATATGATTATAAAAACGTGTTTACTCCTGTTGGTTATGTACTCAATACAGGTAAGTGTAGATTTACCTGTAATAATACAGGTAGATAGACAGATAGTATATTAGAATACCTGTTACAAGATTTATATAATAATACAGGAAATATTTTATTACCTATTAAAAGATTATTATATACACGCAATGGAGAGACCTAAATATAACTTTTAACATTGACTTCTAAGAAAAGTTGGTCTAGGATGTTTTAAATCTGACGTCATTTTCCTGTTTGAATTCACATTGTCGGTTTTAAATTGCCGACATACCAGTTTGCCGGGCCACAAATCACAATATATAGACTAGGATGTCTAACATCTGTTTCAACTGTCAAAGTTTCGTTTTTTACTTTTAGATATTAAAATGCTGTTTATTATAAAAATGAGTTCACCAGTTCATAGGTTCACACATTCGTGGTCTAGTGAGCAGAGGCCCAAGGAGAGGAGGGGGGGGGGGTCCTGTTAGGAGTGCAGTCGGTATTTCGGGCCAGGATCCATGAAGCCCTTAGGGGCCTATACATGTCTATTTCATGTTTTTACGTCGGCATGGCCGATATTCGTGCCACAGAGCCCTTGATCCGATCCTTAACTATGGCTATGGGGGATCACGGTGGCTAAGTGGGTAAGACGCTGGCTCGCTAGCCTGGAGGTCGGGTTTTCGATCGCTGCATTGGTCGAGAAAGTTCATCCAGATTTTCCGGCTTGGTTCTCCCTTGTCAGTGATGCAGGACTGAGGGCCTGACAAGGACAGCTGTCTAGTCGTTCGAATGGGACGAAAAACCGAGGTCCCGTGTACACATTGGCGTGCACGTAAAAGATCCCTTGACATTTGGAATTCGATATAAGAGTAGGCCGTATTGCGCTGTCCGGACAAAATTTCCTTCATAGTACACTGTATGGCATATGCCCGTCTTCATTAGCCCAGTTCGGAGCAGAACAGTAGGACGTTAAACCCCATTTCATTTCATTACTATGTCTATTCAGGGGTATGACCTCAGTTATGGCTATGGAGATATTAATAAATAAAGACTGTTAAACAAGATATCAAGTCGGCCCTGAACATTCCTCTGTTACTGAATGGGTACAAATAGGGTTTTTTTGTTATTAAAAGTTAACGTGACATAAGTATAAATGAAAAGCAGTTATTTCAACTACTGGATGTTTCGTCTGCTTCACTGCTTCGATATGTTTGTAAAAAAGATGGCGTAGATATAATAAAGAAAATACGAGCCCCAATTGTGATAAAGTTCGACAACTTCAAAATATATGTTTTTCAGCGAGGCATGAATCTAAAGTTATGTAAAGTTGTTTTTGTTATGAATCCCGTGTATATTTTTTGAGCAGTGAATTGTGTTCATCATCATATAAATGTACATGTAATTCAAAATAGAAACGATATTAAACGGTAATGTCAGTTTATTTTTGAAAACGACACCGAACTTATACGGACTTAATGCCGATGTTAAAGTAGATAAATTGCTAATATTTGGGACCTAGAAAATGACATAAATGGGTCGCAACGCATTTAATAATGACGATATTAAAGTAGCTAAGTCTCTAACTCAATATCATCCAAAGTCTTGGACATAGAAAACACGAATTATTTGTCAATTTAAATCAACATTGATATTGTGATCTTACTGGGAAAAGATGGGCTTCTGATATCAAATATTTAAGACAAAATAAACATTTTACCATTGGTACACGAATCGAGTACCATAATGCGTTTCAGTGCCATTTGTAACAAGGGATTCGAAGAACGAGGCTAGACATATTCCACAAGTCATGTCAAACAGTGACATCATATTCTTATCGAGAGAGCATTCGCAATAAATACTATCGGTGTAGACTGGAAAACCAGATGCTAGAGATTGCCATTCGATTGAGACTCTGGCGTATTTCGCCGAACATAACTGATTAGAAATTACAGGAGCTAAATCGCTAATATTTTGGACCTAGAAATTGACACAAATGCGTAGCAACGCATATAATAATGTAATATGAATGTATGTAAACTGATTTACATTCAATCGTTTCTGTTTTTACTGTAATTTCTAATCAGTTATGTTCGGCGAAATACGCGAAAAGTCCAAATTGAATGGCAGTCTTTGGCAACGGGTTATTCCAGTCTACATCGGTACTATTCTCATGTGGGACATATTTAGCCTCGTTCATAGAGTCTCTTCTTTATACAAATGGCGCTCGAAAGCATTCTGGCACGCGATTCGTATGCCAATTTTAAAATGTTCATTGTGTCTTAAATATTGGATATTTGTTGATTTAAATTGACCAATAAGTCGTGTTTACAATGTCGAAGAGTGTGGATGATAATAGATGGGGGGTTGGATGGCTGAATGGTTAGCGTGCGCCCGCTGTATTATAAAGTCTGTCATTGAGTTGACTGGCGTGGTTTCGAATCCCCGGTTGTACGTGACAAGGAGTAGGGTCGCCTGTCCAACCTCGTGGGTTTTCTCCGGGTCCTCCGGTTTCCTCCAACTGCTAAAGACCCCTATGCGCAAGCGAATTATTGAAATAAAATTAAACCATATGTTAGTCCCGAAATGACCTAGTTTGTGTCGAGTGGACGTTTAACCCCCATTTCTCTCTCTCTCTCTCCCTTTAATAGATATTTAATAATCCCCGTTTAATCCAGCAGCTACACAGAGCTGTTATTCTTTTAAAGGAGTATCGCCGTTCCCCCATTCGTTTGTCATGTTATGCTCATATTCTGATCGCAGAATTTAACCCATGGTTGTGATGGGGACCAATCCGTCGATCAACCCAGGGTGGAAACGAGAAGTAAGTTGTCGTTCAACTTAGGGTTGTAACGAAGGCCAACCCGTGGTTCAACCCAGGGTTGTAATGAATGAGGATTAACCGGTCGTTCAACCCAGGGTTGTAATGAATGAGGACCAACCGGTGGTTCAACCCAGGGTTGTAATGAATGAGGAACAACCGTTCGTTCAACCCAGGGTTGTAATGAATGAGGAACAACCGTTCGTTCAACACAGGGTTGTAATGGGGACCAATCCGTCGTTCAACCCAGGGTGGTAACGAGGACCAACCCGTCGTTCAGTCCAGGGTTCTAATGGGGACTGCTATTCAAACAGAACACTTTTATAACAATTTTATAACATTCTATATTTACTTTCAGGTACTGGGGTCGAATCGTTTGAAATGTCAGCCGTGTGATATGGGCATGTACATGGAGAAACCATGCCAAGTAAAAGGAGGAAAATCCGTTTGTAAACCTTGTCCAGAAGACACCTATAATCAAAAAGCCGACTTTTCGTTGTCGTGTGCCGATTGTTCAGTTTGTGAAATGACCCAAGTGGCTCTGGTTCCATGTTCACCTGTGTCTGATACTATATGTGGGTGTCCGTATGGAACAGTATGGAAAAGTGATGAAGCGGACGGGATTTGTGTGGAGGGCGGTATATAAAATAAAATAAAAAATTAACTATTCATCTCTCATTTGGTCAACTATAACTCCAATCTCCCAAACAGAGTTGTCTTCCCTTGCTGGATAGCGCGACTTGTGTGGAGAATGCCATAACTCATCAAACGGAACCTAGCATATTTACAACACTAGCATTAATATCATGTTTAATCCAATGTCTCCTAATCATTTCGGTAAATATTTTTCAATCTGATTAAAATACAGATATATATTTCGCTTCGTGGGTGTTCGATCGCTGCATTGGGCGAGAAATTTCATCCAGATTTTCCGGCTTGTTTACCCCTTGTCAGAGGTGCAGGACGGAGGGCCTGACAAGGACAGCTGTTTAGTCTTTCGGATGGTTCGAAAAATAAAATGAAATGAAATGGGGTTTAACGACCTACTGTTCTGCTCCTAAACTGGGCTAATGAAGATGGGCTATGAGGGAAATTTTGCCCGGGCAGCGGCGCTACGGCCTACTCTTATATCGAATTCCAACTGCCAAGGGATCTTTTACGTGCACTCCAATGCGTACACGGGGCCTCGATTCGTCCCATCTGAACGACTAGACAGCTGTCCCTGTCAGGCCCTCCGTCCTGCATCACTGACAAGGGGAAACCACGCCGGAAAATGGGACGTAAAACGGAGGTCGGGTCAGGAATCGTAAGAGCGGCTTCTGACCCTATGACGTCAGACATTTGACTAACCAATCAGCGTTGACGTTTCTAATGGATTACCCACAGTTCCGTGCGCCACACGCCAAAAACTCGACGTAACATACCGTTTCATTGGCTAATCCCTCCCATCATCCAGAACGCCGATTACATAACAACTCATCCAGATCCCAGTGTAGTAAAGACAAATATAATTTTGAATAATAAAAAAAAAACGAAATGAAATAAGATCTGTGTTTTAATCAGGTTGCAGGTAAAACTGTAATATATATCAAACGAAATTCTAAACTATAAAAAACTAAAAGAAATTGGATCTGTGTTTTTTAATCGAATTAATATTTTTTTAAAACAGTATTATGATTGTATATGTTACGTATGAATTAACAATTATTTTTGTAGTATTGTTATTATAATAATCGGGGGGTTGGATGGTCGAATGGTTAGCACGTGCGCGTTGTATCATAAGGTCTGTCATTAAGTCAACTGGCGTCGAGTCGATTCTCCGGTTGTACGTGACAAGGAGTAAGGTCACCTGTCCAAACTCGTGGGTTTTCTCCGGTTTCCTCCCACTGCTAAAGACCCCTGCGCGCAAGCGAATTATTGAAATACAGTTGAACCATACGTCAGTACCGAAATAACCTACATGTAGTTTCTGTCGAGTGGACGATAAACCCCATCTCTCTCTCTCACACATTACATTGTATGTAACTGTACATACAAGCCAGATGGTTTTTAGCTGTCTTTCGAGATGCGCCAGTGCATATTTACACTGTACTAGAGTCAGGCACTATAGAGGAAGAAGATTATAATAATCTCCCAGAATCTGGCTATCTGTGGCCGCGGTTAATAGATCAACATGAGAGTGAAAGAGAGAGAGAGAGAGAGAGGACACTTCGGAACTAACATATGGTTCGTTTCATTTTCATTAATTCACATGCGCTTAGGCGTCTTTAGCAGTGGGGGGTAACCAGAGAAATCCTACTCCTGGTTACGTACGTGCGGGGAATAGAACCCACGGTACTTGAGCTTAAGCCCTACAAGCTATTAAACCTTCATAGCGGACGTTAAGCTCAACAAGCTACTAAACCCTCACAGCGGGCGTTAGGCCTTGTCAAACCCTCATAGCGGACGTTAAGCCCGTCAAACCCTCACAGCGGGCGTTAAGCCCTACAACCTATAAAACGCTCATATCGAACGTTAAGCCCCATGAACGACCAAACCCTGATAGCAGGCTTTAAGTCCTACAAGCTATCAAACCCTCATAGCGGACGTTAAGCCCTGCCAAACCCTCACAGCGGGCGTTAAGCCCTACAACCTATAAAACGCTCATAGCGAACGTTAAGCCCCATGAACGACCAAACCCTGATAGCAGGCGTTAAGTCCTACAAGCTATCAAACCCTCATAGCGGACGTTAAGCCCTGCCAAACCCTCACAGCGGGCGTTAAGCCCTACAACCTATAAAACGCTCATAGCGAACGTTAAGCCCTATGAACGACCAAACCCTCATAGCAGGCGTTAAGCCCCATGAACGACCAAACCCTGATAGCTATCAAACCCTCATAGCGGACGTTAAGCCCTGTCAAACCCTCATAGTAGACGTTAAGCCTTGTCGAACCCTCGCAGCGGGCGTTAAGCCCTACAACCTATAAAACGCTCATAGCGAACGTTAAGCCCCATGAACGACCAAACCCTCACAGCAGGCGTTAAGCCCTATGAACAACCAAATCCCCAAAGCGGGCGTTAAGCCCCACAACCTATCAATTTTTCATACAAACTGAAATTCTATATGCCAAGCATATAAACAGTCCCTGGCAGTTGGAATTTGATGTGCGGAGAAGATGGAAATGCTGCTGTCTGGGCAAGATGTTACTCATAAACACTGCATTTAGCCTAGAAAAGGCGGACGTTAAACCCCATTTGATTTCAGGAGCCACCTTGTCTCATAGCCAACACTTATCTTCATTAGCCCAGTCGGAGCAGAACAGTTGGACATTAAGTCACATTTCATTTTACCAAAACAACCACATATGTGAGAGAGAGAGAGAGAGAGAGAGAGAGAGATGGGGTTTAACGTCCACTCAACACAAACTAGGTCATTTCGGGACTAACATATAGTGAGAGAGAGAGAAATGGGGTTTAACGTCCACGGGACTAACATATAGTTCAATTTGTATTTCAATAATTCGCTTGTGCATAGGGCTCTTTAGCAGTGGAAGGAAACAAGAGGATCCGGAGAAAACCCACAAGGTTGAACAAGCGACCCTACTCCTTGTCACGTACAACCGGGGACCACATATAAAATAGCAACCTGGTGTATGACTGTCTTCATTAGCCCAGTCGGAGCAGAACAGGAGGACATTACTTCACAATTCGTAAATGAAATGGGGTTTAAAGTCCTACTGTTCTGCTCCTATACTGGGCTAATGAAGACAGGCATACGCCATACAGTGTGCTATGAGGGAAATTTCCCCGGGCAGCGGCACTATGGCCTCCTCTTATAATAATATCGAATTCCAACTGCTAAGGGATCTTTTACATGCACACCAATGTGTTAGAGGACCTCGGTTTTTCATCCCATCTGAACAGCTGTCCTTGTCAGGTCCTCCGTCCTGCATCACTGACAAGGGCAAACCACGCCGGAAAATCTGGATGAACTTTCTCAGCCAATGCAGGGATCGAACACCCGACCTCCAGGCTAGCGAGCCAGCATCTTACCCACTTAGTCAGCGTGATCCCCCACAATTCATAAAACAACTACATGTTAAAATAGCAGTATTTATTTTGTTCCATTGTTCATAATATTTAACAATATGCAAATTATTGCATTTTCATGGCCACAATATCATAATTAAAATATAATAAAAATATCTTTTATAAAAAAACCATTTTGCTCCCTTCCAATTATTTACAGTTATAAAATATTATTAAAATTGACTTTCTCATCATTTATCTAGGAAAATAAATAATAGTACTAAATCGACCATTTCATCTATGAAAATAAATTGTCGACCTTTTAATCATTTTTCTAGGAAAATAAATAAAAGAATTAAATTGACAATTTCAGCATTTATCTTCAAAAATATTTAACAATTATTAATTCGACAATTTCTTCATTTATCTACGAAAATAAATAATAAAATTAAATCGACCATTTCATCTATGAAAATAAATTGTATGAAATTGACAATTTCAGCATTTATCTTCAAAAATATTTAACAATTATTAATTCGACAATTTCTTCATTTATCTACCAAAATAAATAATAGATCAAATCGACCATTTCATCTATGAAAATAAAATGTATGAAATTGACAATTTCATCACTTATCTTCAAAAATATATAACTATTATTAATTCGACAATTTCAACTTTTCTCTATGAAAATAAATAATATTTGTTCTGTTTCCCATCTTCACCTGTCCTTTAAATATAAACTAAATACAATCGGTAGTTGTCAAGTAATTGGCCATCCTTTGTCTTTTCAGAAAATATCAAATATTTCACAGCTTAATCAAGGTTAAAATGTTAACAATTATACAGGTCACAATTCTATGGAATACAATTACTGCTTATTACTGACAGAAAAACAGAGAAACCCACGAGGTTAGACAGGTGGCCTTACTCCTTGTCACATACAACCGCGGAATTGAAACCACACCAGTTGACTCAATGACAGACCTTATTATACTACACACATGCTAACCATTTCACCATCCAACCCCCACTTGATAAAGACTAGAGCTCAAATTGAAACGTCGCTCAGTAATAAGCAGTAATTGCATTCTATAGAATTGTGACCTGTATACTATAGTTCAATTACTAAATGCCATTGAAACAATTTATTTAATATTTAATTAAGAAAACAGAATCAAAATATTCTTTAAGTGGCATTTTGTACCTAGGTAGATAAATAAACTATAAAACATACTTATGGAAAAACATCTACTGATTTATTTAGGCGACGTTTCGAAGTGCATTTTCTCAACCTTATCAGACTAATAACGTTGATGATGTTGAGGGACTACTCTTCGTAATGTCGCCTAAATAAATTAGTAGCTGTTTTTCCATAAGTATGTGTTATAGTTTAAGAATCAAAATAGATTATCTTCAGGCTTTGATTCAATCAGATTAGAAAGACGTCAACTCTGGGTTTGTATTCTATCAGAGGCCCATTAAAAGATGTTAGTAAAGATTATAGGTGACGCTGATCGACTGTTAACAAATTTTAAATTCATCATATTTTGGTCAATACTGAATTGAACCATTTCTAGACTTTGGAGATATTGCAATTTATATATAGATAAAAAATGGGTGTTATTCAACAATATTGCACATACCAGAACTTAAACTGTTAGACTTTTAAAATGCATTTTCAAGAATTCATTTCAATTAAGATGGATTAATGATGATAAATTATTCTGACTGGCATAAATTTATTGCTACTTTAACAATTTCTTTCTTGTTTTCTTTTTTGAGTCTTGACACTGACATCAGTGGAACAATTGTATAAATACATAAATATCAGTACAGATAAGGTCAAACCACTTTTAATTTTCAGTTCTCCAGTTACTGATAAATAAATAGCCAATTGAATCACGTGAAAGAGAATTTGTTTAAAATTTCAAAACATAAATATTAGGAACTAAAAGCTTTTAAACAGTGCTACCAAGTACGTTTGGTTTTTAAATTGGTCTTTTTCACGGGAGAAATAAGAAATTTTTTAACAGATGTTCCTGAAGAACTGAAAATCAACTTTGTATGGCCTAAATATAGAGTT
The DNA here is from genome assembly GCF_932274485.2 of Patella vulgata. Lineage (NCBI taxonomy): Eukaryota > Metazoa > Mollusca > Gastropoda > Patellidae > Patella > Patella vulgata. Next base: position 4,870,524 of record NC_065885.2, on the reverse strand, counting down.
TAAGACCAAATAAAAATTAACACCATTTAAAGTTTACATTGGTTTCTATCGATTTAAAAAAATCTGGGCATAAAGTTGTTGGGAAGGTTTGTCCTAGAACCAAGCCCCGAGTTCACAAAGCATTCTTAGATTTAAGTTAAGAATTTACTCAAAATTGTTCGCCTTATTTTAACTACAATTATGATTGGTTAACTTCTATAGCAACTGTATTATCTGGTATGTCATTGGTTGATTGGTACGTCACCTGACCAACCATAGGCCAATCAACTAATTCGTTTGATATTAATTTATACTGTGGTGTATCTTTTTTTCTTTTGCAAGCACGATATAGTGGTTTAAAGAGAGAACTGTCCACAACCAAATACTGAAAAACAAGAAATAACAAATACACATTAAAGCGAGAATTTCATATTTTCTAAGAAAGTCAAAACATAATTATTTCATGTCTTTTGCTCAATAGGTTATCAACTCACTATTATACGACCATGGGCATTATTTCCCACCCTTAAAAATCATTGACACAGGAAATAATAATGCAATTACCTCCCATGTTTTCCTATTGCCTCCATGCATTAGCCATCTTCAAATGTTGGAATTTGAAGTTGAAAATGATATTTTTGCCAATTTCTCAGCTGGCAATAGTGAATTATAGGATTAATAGGATTATTCTTTAACAAGGTAGGACTTTTTATGGATACCATCTATTTTAAGCTTTGTTTTAATAAATTTTAAAAATATAACTTAAAAATATGAAATTGCAACTTTAAACTCCATCAAGTTTTTTTAATTTGAAACATAGGTTGCCAGACAATAAAGGATATTCCAACAAGCAGCGAAGTTAGATTCATACATGTATAGAGAGCATCATGACAACTGTGGCCATGGTTACCATTTTGAGAGAGAGAGAGAGAGAAATATGGGTTCATGTTCACTCGACACAAACTAGGTAATTTCGATACTAATATATGGTTCAATTTTATTTCAATAATTTGTTTGCGCGTAGGGGTCTTTAGCAGTGGGAGGAAACCGGAGGACTCGGAGAAAACCCATGAGGTTGGACAGGCGACCCTATTCCTTGTCAAGAACAACCAGGGAATGGAAACTAATGTTGACTCAATAACAGACCTTGCCCGTTTCGGGGTTTGTCTAGCAGTGGGAGGAAACGGGAGGACCCGGAGAAACCCACAAGGATGATTAATAAATGAAATCCTACCTCTATTAAACTAGAAGCTATCATAAATCCCAGAGACAGTATCAGTAAGTTTACACGGAACATTATAGGTGTATTTCCTATCGGCATCATCTGTAAATATAAAATCAAAACCTCAGGTCATTATTTTAACAAAAACAAAAATTGGTTGTGTTGACTTTATCCTATATTGTCTGTAGAGGCTGTGCCCAATGTTGCAAAATATTCAATTCATTACAGCTTTGCAAGTACTCAATACAATTTGAAATTTAATTTTTATATTATTGTAGTTTGCAATGGATAAACCATGAAAAATTAAATGTTTTCTGAAAAATGCAATTGTTAGCTTAAAGTTAGATTGCTTTTACAACTTTTCTTCAGTAATATCGTTAACGATACATTGTCTCGAAAGTATTTAATGAGCGGTTATTTCCAATAAAAGACATGTCGTCTAACGTTAACAACAGTTTACTAATAGCTTCAGGTATCTCCTCACGAACACTAAGTTTTGAGATGGATATGAAGCAAACCCTTGATTGATAAATTAGTTTATATATGTTTTTAGTTAAAATATATCATCAAATCACACAGTTTGTACGCGAGAAAGTATCTTTAAAGTAATAACACAGTTTTTACCAATTAGTATGTTCTTACCTCAAAGAAATCTTCTATATTACTCTGTGACCACATCAACAACAATGTTGTAAAACCAACCAATAATAGTAAGTCTAACAGGAATGGCACTGTAAATATACATATATCATACATAACACTGTAAATATATATATAATATCATACATGTAAATATATACAATATCATACATAACACTGTAAATATATAATATCATACATGTAAATATATAATATCATACATGTAAATATATACAATACCATACATGACACTGTAAATATATATATATATATAATATCATACATGTAAATATATACAATATCATACATAACACTGTAAATATATAATATCATACATGTAAATATATACAATATCATACATGACACTGTAAATATATATATAATATCATACATGTAAATATATATACAATATCAAACATAACACTGTAAATATATATATAATATCATACATGTAAATATATACAATATCATACATAACACTGTAAATATATATATAATATCATACATGACACTGTAAATATATACAGAGAGAGAGAGAAATGGGGTTCAACATCCACTCAACACAAACTAGGTCATTTTGGGACCAACATATGGTTCAATTTTATTTCGATAATTCGCTTGCGCATAGGGGTCTTTAGCAGTGGGAGGAAACCGGAGGACCCAGAGAAAACCCACGAGGTTGGACAGGCGACCCTTCTTCTTGTCACGTAGAACCAGGGAATCAAAACCACACCAGTTGACTCAATGACAGACCTTGTGATACACCATGCACGCGCTAACCATTGACCATCCACCCCACCCCGCGGTAAATACATACAATATCATATATGGAATTTAACTTCAAATTCTTTCATCAGATTCTGGGAATTGATACATGATATGTATTTTATTATCCCTCTTATTTGTTGAAGTTTATTATTTAATATCATTTCCAATTGAAGGGTTCCTCCAAACATTTAAATTTTATTTGATAAATCAGAACTTTTTGTGAAAAGAAAGGAGATGAATCCCATCCCCCTACCAAATTTAAAATCGATTCAAAATACCATTGGATGAAATGGGGTTAAACTAAACATCCACTGGACATGAACTAGATAACATATGGTACAATTTATTTACAATAATTCGCTTGTGTGTAGTGGACTTTAACAGTAGGAGGACCCAATGAAACCCATTGGAATATAACAATGAATTGTACTGACCATTTGCATATATTGGTTTTCTAAATGGTGGGCCCTTTGAGAAGGAGAATGCTACAGCTATGTACATGTAGGATGATACTAGAAAGACAACGGTACTCTCCCAACATTTAACATGTTCAGCTGATCCATCAGGGACAATAGGTGTAAACCTAAAAATATACAATAAATAACATATTGAATGGTACATGTACTCTCCCCCTTCCAGCGCCATCTCATTAAGAATCCATTAGAAGCTTAAAACCAAATAATTGAATCAAATTATCAGAGTATAGTAGCAATCAGACTACATGTAAAATCTCCTTAAGAGTCCATAGAAGATTAAAACCAAATTATTGAATTAAATTATCGGTGACTCACAGAAGCAATCAGAGATTGAGAGATTGTCCTACTGTTATGCATTATCCAAAATGAAATGGGGTTTAACAACGTACTGTTCAGCTCCAACTGGGCATACGCCATACAGTGTGCTATAAGTGAAATTTTGCTCGGACTATGGCCTACTCTTATATCGAACTCCAAATGTCAAGGGTTCTTTTACATGCATGCTAATGTGTACACAGGACTTTGTTTTTTTGCCCCATCCAAACAACTTGGCAAGGGGAAACCATGCTTGAAAATCCTGACGAACATTCTCTGCCATTCACTGATATAAACAATACATATGTCACATAAAATATCTAGATTTCATAAAGTAATCAAGGGTAAAAACTCTGAAAGTAATTAGAGAGAGAGAGAGAGAGAGTGCAGAAACCACGCCATTTGCACCAAACGGGCATTTCAGATAGGAAAATAAAATGAAATGGGCTAATGAAGACGGGCATACAGTGTGCTATGTTGGGGGGGGGGGGGCATTGACAAGGGGAAAATCACACCGGGAAAATCCCGATGAACTTTCTCGGCCAACACCGGGATCGAACCCGCGACCTCCAGGCTAGCCAACCAGCGTCTTGCTCACTTGGCCACCGTGGCTCCATTTCAGATGGGACAAATGACCAGTGTTAAAACATCTTACATAGAAGTATCTGGAACAGAATTTCATATTTCAGACGTCTGTTTGTGAAAATCAACTTGTTAATTCAATGTAATGGGGTTTAACGTCCTACTTTTCTACACCAACCGGGATAAAAGACAGATAAGAGAGAGACAGAGAGAGAGAGAGAGAGAGAGAGAGAAAGAGAGAAAGAGAGAGAGAGAAAGAGAGAGAGAGAGGTTTTAACGTCCACTCCACTCGACACAAACTAGGCCATTTTGGGACTAACATATGGTTTCATTTTATTTCAATAATTCGCCTGCGTGTAGGGGTCTTTAGCAGTGGGAGGAAACCGGAGGACCCGGAGAAAACCCTACTCCTTGTCACGTACAACCGGGAATGAAACCACACCAGTTGAATCAATGACAGACCTTATGATACAGCGTGCACATGCTAACCATTCGGCCATCCACCCCCACTAAAGTTATTATAAGAAATATTTGAAATAAAAAGAATGAAAGTTTATCACATACCAGGTTGTTTGTGTTTGAAGATAGAAGAAAGCACCAAGTTGAAAGGCAAGTACTAATAATACTTGTATTATAATCGATAATAAATTAGATAATTTCACCAAACTACCAGGTGGTTTCTTCTTTACTAATTTATCATATGCTGATGTATAACCCACTGAAAATAACAAAATTATAAAATATACAATAAATTATACACCAGAAAGTAACTCAATGTTTAGACAATTTAAGAGATAAGGTGGCTATGAAGACCTGGTTATCCCGAATGTCAGTGACTAGTTTCGTTCGTATTAAACTCTTCAGACTGATTGGACTCCCGTGTTGGGCATTTTTATTTATACTATTCCGAAACCCTGGTGGGGTTTCCATGGTTACTAAAACCTAACAACTTTATGGAATTCATGACAAATCTAAACTTGGGCACTCCAACCATTTTTATTTTTGTATCTCAATGTTTAGACAGATAAATTCTTACGTTATTTTTATCATGATATATTTTTGACATTTGTACGAGTACTTAATCATGTAGCCTATAATGAAATGAATATAAATGGGTGGTGGGTATACATATATATATATAAATTCCTACTGTTCTGCACCAACTGGGTTTTTGAAGACGGACGTGTGCCACAAAGAACATTTTGCCAGGAAAGTGGCACTACGGCCTACTCTCATTTTAAATTCCACCTGTCAAGGATTCTTTTAAGTGCATGCCAATGTGTACAAGGGACCACATGTTTTTTTTGTCCCATCTGAACTACTAGACACTGTCTTTGCCAGGCCATCCCGTCCTGCACCACGTTACGATTAATAAACCACCTATCATTTCTACGTAACGTCTGTTGTGTCTGCCATCATTTTTTGATTCAGCAGCTACTCAGATCTATTGGCGTGTCCAGTCTCTGTTACTTTTTTAAGAGAGAGTAGCTGCCCCCCCCCCCCTTCTCCTTTATTTTCATCAAATGTTACTTACTTAATATAGCTATAGATGTTGTGATTATTAAATCTATGTACAAAAATTCAAAATCTGAAAAGTTAGCACCAAACTGAAAAATATAAAAAGTTCTGAATAAGTTAATCTACACGTACTATTTGTTAAACATTACACAGTGTTACATGTAGCAATCTCCAATTTTGATTCATTTTCAAATTACTATTCAAATTGTAAAACATTGTATGTACTCAATATTCAGTGGGTAATATTGCATGAGGAGTTGAGTGGACATAGGGCACCTACATAATGACCGACTGAACAGATCCAATTTCGGTCGTTTTCAATAGCCCTTGGTCTTGACTGACATATACGGCCGGAATAGAACCCATGGTGTCAAGTGTTATGTGATAATTTGTGTCTGACAATGTCTAAGACAGGTTCCTTGTATGTCCAGGCTTGATGAGTGATTTCGATCATACGGTATGACATCGAGTCAAGTAGGGTCGCCTGCTCAATCTCAAATTATTGTAATAGAATTGAGCATGTTAGTCCCGAAATGACCTAGTTTGTGCCAAATGGATGTTAAATAGAGCAATAGGTATTTGTCCTGAAACTATATTTCATTGGTTATTTGGGGAAACTGTATTTTTTCAGTAAAATCCCATAGAAATTGAGTTTAGGTTAATGTCCTATTCACCTGCACCAACTGGACTAATAGAAACAGGAGTACAGTGGGCAATGAGGGAGATTTTTGCCCAGACAGCAGCGCAGGGCTGTCGGTAATTTTTCACAGTTGATTAGCAGCACTGCTAATCAAAAAGTCCAATTTTGCCAAATTTGATTAGCAAATTTAAAAATTGATTAGCAGTTTTTCAGTTTCAACATAAAACACCTAAATAACAAGATATTACTTTAGTTCATAACAAATATGATTAGATTCCATTCTTACTATTCTTAGATTTTTTTAGCAGTGCCACAAGTACTTGTGACAGTTTGTGAATGTGATGTAGACATTTAGTTAGGTCTTATGTCTGAAGCCAAATTTTAACAGTGACTTTCGAAGCCCCAATCATTTTAATTGTTATTTTTTGTTACGTTAGAAATCTTCGTTAGAAAACAATTTCGTCTGCTTTTTATCGTGTATTGCTATTTTTGTTAAATCGGGCACACTTCGATTAACTAGACACACGCGATATTTTACGGGAATTTTTACTTTGATTTATCATTTTACGTTAACATATATTTATTTTTTTATATTTTATTTACAATACAGGGGGGATACACTGGATTTATTTCTTTCAAAATGAATATGATATAATTACTTGATGTCTCGCAACGTGAGTGGTACTATTTGATTCCCTATTTCCGGTTTAATAGTCCCTATTCATAGAGTTATGTCCCTGTATTATATAGTACCGTATAATGAATTGTGTCTGGGTAGTTCGAGTAGAAAATGTCACTCGGAGAATTCAGTTTTGTTTATAAAATTTTATTCAACATTTTATACACATTGAAAATGTTGAGAAAGCCTTCTAGTCTTCAAATGTGGATTATCCTTGTGTCAATATCCAAAATGACAGGCATATTAATGATTCGCAGTTACTGCGAATCAAAAACTTTAGAGTTTAATTTTTGATTAGCAATGGACAAAATATGTATCGCAAATTGCGCTGCGATACTGGTTGTCGGCAGCCCTGCAGCAGCGCTACCGCCGTATATTACTTCGATTTTCAACTGTTGTTGGATGTTTCAAAGAATCCACCGCAGAGAAATAAAGATAATTTTACTCACAGTATATAGAATTAAAACTGAGACAAACTGTACAAAACTATAAAGAGCCATATATTTAAAACAACCAAACGATGTCACTAGTGCTGCTCTTCCTTCTCTGAAAATATATACATTAATCTATTGAGAGCACCATACCGTCACTAGAGCTGCCGTTCCTTCTTTCAAAATAAATACATTAATTTATATAAAACAAGCAAAGACTGTTACGAGAGCTGCCCTTCCTTCTCTAAAAATAAATACATTAAATGCAATGGGGTTTAACGTCCTACTGTTCTGCTACAACTGGACTAATGAAGACGGGCATACACTACACAATGTGCTATGAGGGACATTTTGCCTGGACAGCGGCACTATGGTCTATTCTTATATTGAATTCCAACAGCCAATGTATTAAATGAAATGGGGTTTAAAGCCCTACTGTTCTGCTCCGAATGGGCTAATGAAGACTAGCATACGCCATACAGTGTGCTATGAGGGAAATTTTGCCCCGACGACAGCACTACAACCTACTCTTATCTTGAATTCCAACTGTCAATGGTTCTTTTACGTGCACGCCAATTTTTTAAATGAAATATAATGGGGTTTGATGTCCTTCTATTCTGCTCCAACTGGGCTAATGAAGACGAGCATAAGTCATACAGTGAGCTTTGAGGGAAATTTTGCCCTGACGTGCACGGCAATGAATTTTAGTTGAAACAAAATGTCTCTTTGTGTAATATACAGTGACGACAAACAAACAGAGAAATAAACCATATAATGTGTTCCTGATCCGACCCTCTGTCCTGTAACACTGACAAGGGGAAACCACACTGGAAAATCCCCAGGAGACATTAAAGGAGCTAAATCGCTAATATTTGGGACCTAGAAATTGAGAAAAATGGGTCGCAAAGCATATAATAATGTAATATGAATGTATATAAACTGATTTACATTCAATCGTTTCTGTTTTTACTCTAATTTCAAATGGAATGACAACCTCTAACATCAGGTTATTCCAGTCTACATCGATAGTATTTATTGCGCATGCTCTCCGTATATGAAATATGAATATGAAATGGGGTTTAACGTCCCACTGTTCTGCTCCTAACCTGGGCTAATGAAGACGGGCATACGCCATACAGTGTGCTATGAGGGAAATTTTGCCGGGCAGCGGCGCTACGGCCTACTCTTATATAGAATTCCAACTGCCAAGGGTTCTGTAACGTGCATGCGGGACCTCGGTTTTTCATCCCATCCGAATGATTAGACAGCTGTCCTTGTAAGGCCCTCCGTCCTGCAGCATGCTCTCCGTAGTTCTGCATAAGACAAAGTGGGTAAAATCTAATATCATATTGACGTACCTCATAGCTGTAAGAACACATTCAATATTATCTATTCTAGAAGTAAAAGGAGCTGCCACCGACGCCTCTGTTTCAGATAATGATATACCAGCATGAGCAGCCTTTAATGCCTACAACAAAAAAAACTTTAATAACAATGGATTTACTTCTAGCGATATATATATTGGGATCTTACATAGTGTGTTTCATATCACTAGTAAAATATATTAGATATTTTTCATATTTCTAGTAAAATATTGATATCTTAGATACTATGTTTTACATCTCCATGGGGATATATATATATATATATATATATATATTGTGATCCTAGATACTATGTTTCATATCTCCATAGCAATATATACAGAGAATTTAGATACTATGTTCTATATCTCCATAGCAATATATACAGAGAATTTAGATACTATGTTCTATATCTCCATGGTGATATGTATTGAGATCTTAGATACTATGTTTCATATCTCTATAGTGATATATACTGAGATCTTAGATACTATGTTTCATATCTCTATGGTGATATATATTGAGATCTTAGATACTATGTTTTACATCTCCATGGTGATATATATTGAGATCTTAGATACTATGTTTTATATCTCCATGGTGATATATACTGAGATCTTAGATACTATGTTTTATATCTCCATGGTGATATATACTGAGATCTTAGATACTATGTTTCATATCTATACTGAAACCTTTAGATAATGTGTTTTATCTCTCAGTAACATATTGATACCTCAGATAAAAGATTTGATATCTCCATGGCGATACATATTGTAATCTTAGTAACTATATGTCTTAACCATCCCATAGTCAGTCAAACTTAACACCATGTGATCTGTTACAAACAATATACAGTATTCTTATGATCATTTTCTGTTTTTTTTATCAAAAGAAAATCTTACCTCACAATCATTAGCACCATCCCCACACATACCCACAATGTAACTGTAACATAAATATATTACCTTAATTAGAATCGTAAAATGATTATATTACTTTAATCAGAACCGTAACAGGGTTATATATATTTAATTAGAACTGTCACATAAATTAGAAATGTAACAAGTATATTATTTTATACATACATTATGTAAGATTTAAAAACAGAACTTACAGTTCCTGTTACAATAGTTCAACAATAAATAATGACAAATTAATCTGTTCAAAATTTCATACAAATTACTTTAATCTGAGCTAATTTATAACTTTTTGAAGATGTAGCGTAGATTTTTCATCATCATAGCAACGGAACTTGACAACCAAAATTATGTCTCGATTATTCATTTTATTGTTTATCGCAAAAGTTCAAATCCATTTAAATTTCTGCCATCCAATGTTTTAGAGAGTTGACTATGGGCTCGTCATGTGAATAAATGTCTTAATAATAGTTTATATAATATTTGAAGCCAGAGAAAAGACCTGCAATAGGCAGATTTAGCTCTTACATAATACATGTTTAATTATAACTGTAATAAATATTATATTCCATACTTTTTGAAATCAACAAAAGGTAATTTATTTTTTATGATTTAGTGTTAAATGCAGGCAAGAAATCTGTCAATAAAACCTTGTTCAAACTAAAATTAATTTTTTTAAAATCTTACTCAAGCTTTTGTAGGTTTTCGATTAACTGGTATTTCTGGTCGGGGGCCATTCTAGCAAATACAGTTCCTTTAACACATATCTGAAAAAAAAACCATTGAAATCTATAAATACAAAACAACAAGTCAACAGTAAGACACCTTCTTAATCTCGAAATAAATAGATGACATTCATTAATTACTTGCACATTTATTTTCTGAATAAAGCATCTAGCAACCAATCAAATCAAAAAGGGATCATAATGAAACCAAAGACCAAATTTCATCACTCACGATCAGTTAGAATCAGAGAATCGTGACCCAAAGCATCAACAAATAAAATTGTATATCTTTGCTTAGCCAAAGCAGAAATTGCTCATCTTGATCATTCTGTCAAGACATTCAACTAATAAAATGAAATGGGGTTTAACATCCTACTTTTTTGTACCTATTGAGCTAATGAAGACGGATTTACCTAATGAATATCAACACCAAGTTTGAAAGAGAGAGAGAGAAATGAGGTTTAAAGTCCACTAGACACAAACTAGGTCATTTCGGGTCTAACATATGGTTCAATTTTATTTATATAATTCGCTTGCGCGTAGGGGTCTTTAGCAGTGGAAGGAAACCAGAGGACTCTGAGAAAACCCACGAGGTTGGACAGACGACCCTACACCTTGTCACGTACAACCGGGGAATCAAAATAACGCCAGTTGACTCAATGACAGGCTTTATGATACAGCGTGCACACACTAACCATTGGGCCATCCAACCGCTCTCAACACCAAGTTTGAACATTCTACCTCCATTAGAAGCAGTCAAAACATGGGACTGATAGAGAGGCAAATGATCGAGTCCATTTCAGTAGCTCCCTTTATATTGATAGTGAAGCCCTATTGTAAATTTCAATAAAAGTAGATTTTTTTTTCAATAAATGTAGAAAAACCTGCAACTTACTCTTGGCATCAAATGTGGAAAATAATTAGTTATCACAGAAAATGATCTTCCTGAAATGGCAAGATGGGTTCTGCTGTCCAATTCTTCCATAGAAATAGGTTGATATGACTAGAGGATATAAACGACAAATGTTGTATTAGATATACCACGTTAATATTTCATAATTTCAACTAAACGGATGAAACTGGTGGTACTTCTATTGTATATGTACTACATGTAAATATATTAAATATATAATCATTGAGACCATTTAGCAATTGATTTATTATATAATACTAGAACACTTATTATGGATACAATTACTTGGTTTGTTATACTGCAATGTTTCTAACTAGACTTCGCAGTCATATTCTGGCAAATACCTAATGTACTGAGAGAGAGAGAAATAGGGTTTAACGTCCACTCGACACAAACTAGGTCATCTTGGAACTAACACATGGTTCAATTTTATATCAATAATTCGCTTGCGTGTAGGGAGAAAACCCACGAAATGAAATCAAATGGGGTTTAACGTCCTACTGTTCTGCTCCTAACCTGGGTTAATGAAGACGGGCATATGCCATACAGTGTGCTATGAGGGAAATTTTGCCCGGGCAGCGGCACTACGGCCTACTCTTATATCGAATTCCAACTGCCAGGGGATCTTTTACGTGCACGCCAATGTGTACATGGGACCTCGGTTTTTCATCCCATCCAAACGACTAGACAGCTGTCCTTGTCAGGCCCTCTGTCCTGCATCACTGACAAGGGGAAACCAGGCTGGAAAATCTGGATGAACTTTCTCGGCCCATGCAGGGATTGAAAACCCGACCTCCAGGCTAGCGAATCGATACCACGCCAGTTGACTCAATGACAGACCTTATGATACAGCGCGCACTCGCTAACCATTTGGCCATCCAACCGACCACATATTGTACAAATGAGACAAATCATTGGTGAGATATATGACAATAACGTTAATTAATGAGCTGTATAGACAGGTGACAAAGATTACTTTACAGTTTTTCGTATGAATATAGGTATACTTGTGGTAACTTTTTTGGGTTATTATAATAATATAAATACGTTAGGTTAACACCCACAGTGATTTGTGAAATCTTTTTGAAACGTTGCAGTATAATAAACCAAGTGATTGTATCCATACTAAGTGTTCTAGTATTATATGGGAGATATGTATCAAGATTACAGTACACAAATACAAATGGAAATAATTACTCGAATTTGTAATTCTTCAACAAAAAAACATACAATGCACATTCCCAAACCAAAAGAAAGATAGGTTGCCAGGCAACAAAACATACACCCACAGCAACTTAGCCATCCGAGCAGTCAACAACGGTTGTCGCATATTTTTTTTTTTTCAGTAATGAAACATTTAATAACACACTAAAATATGATAACGAGTAACATTCCATTAAATAATTATCTGAAATCATTAGAATTTGTTTTGGTTGTTGGTCTCATGAACTTAAGACACTGTTTATAAATTTATATTAACTTTAACCTCTAGCGCTTCCACCAGGTTTACTTAAGTAATCAAGGACTATAACTCTGACAGTAATTATCAGAAATCAATTGGCTTTCTCGTCTCATGACCTTGAACTCTTAAAACACTGTGCATAAATTTCAAGTCAATCAGATATTAATAACTTTAGACTCTTAGAGTGTCCACAATATTTTTCAAAGTGATCAAGGGCAATAACTCTGGCAGTAAATATCGGAAATTGTTGAAAATTAATAGGCTTCTTCGTCTTATAAACATATTACAATTTATTTTTATTGAGCACCTTATCCTGTGTCATATTCACAGAGAGATGGCAATTGAAATTACTTGCTTGTGACCAAGAGAGAGAGAAATGGAGTTTAACTTCCACTCGACACAAACTATGTTATTTCGGGACTAACATATGGTTCAATTTTATTTCAATAATTTGCTTGCGTGTAGGGGTCTTTAGCAGTGGGAGGAAACCGGAGAACCTGGTGAAACCCCACGAGGTTGGACAGGCGACCCCACTCTTTGTCATGTACAACCAGGGAATCGACAGACCTACAACGTGCATGCGCTAACCTTTCGGCCATCCAACCCCCCTCCTTGTGACTAAATGAACATTTGAGAATGTTGACCTGTGGAGTATTCACAAAAAATTGTGGATGGACGGAGGTGACCGCAAAATACATCTGCATTAAAAAGATAACATTGCATAGGCTGTATATTATATATCATTTATAGTGATTAAAATCATTTCTAGCTGAAAGCAAAGCGTACAAGAAAAAACAAAAAACCCAACAAGATATATAAAATAGATTAAGAACTGTTAGCTGTTATTGAATAAACAGATATGTTAAACATAGCTTGCCAGGCAAATTAACATACATCAACAACTTCGACATCCAGCTGTAATAGGAGAAAAAAAGAAAGAGAGAGAGAGAGTTTGTTTAATGTCCAATCGACACAAACTAGGTCATTTCGGGACAAACATATGGTTCAATTTTTAATAGGAGGGGGAGAGAGAGAGAGAGTTTTACATCTACTTGACACAAAGTATGTCATTTCGTGACAAACATATGGTTCAATTCTAATAGGAGGGGGAGAGAGAGAGAGAGTTTAACATCTACTTGACACAAAGTATGTCATTTCGGGACAAACATATGGTTCAATTCTAATAGGAGGGGGAGAGAGAGAGAGAGTTTAACATCTACTTGACACAAACTATGTCATTTCGGGACAAACATATGGTTCAATTCTAATAGGAGGGAGAGAGAGAGAGAGAGTTTAACAAACTATGTCATTTCAATTCTATTTCAACAATTCTCTTTAGCAGTTGGAGGAAACCGGAGAACACAGAGAAAAACCAGAAGGTTGGACAGGCGACCCTACTTCTTGTCATGTACAACCTGCCAATCAGATTTAGAGGAGGGATGTGATCTAGTAATACAGAAGAGTTTGTGAAAGAAAAGTACAAGTTTAAGCAGAAGTCTTGTATTAATACACAAACATACGATAATGATTACAAACAAAAACTTGTGCAAAATAAACAAACACATTCAATATTTAGCTACTGTAAATATTTGGTTATAAAAGCAAATAAAAATTAATTATTTGTGTCTTAATAAATATGCTAAAGAAGATAGAAAATTATATGATCAGCTCTGTTAAAAACAATGTATAAAAATGCCTGGAATGATATTTACATGTATAACAATAATATTAACACAATTTTATACATTTACTACTTCTTAGTTTATTTCATGCAATGTTTCGTAGGTCATTTTGGGAATAACATATGGTTCAATTTTATTTCAATTAATCCCTTGCGTGTAGGAGGTCTTTAGTAGTTGGAGGAAACCGGATCCATGGACAAGGGGACAGGTGACCCTGCTTCTTGTCACCTATGTGAGAGAGAGAGAGAGAGATGGGGTTTAACCTCCACTTGACAAAAACTAGGTCATTTCGGGACTAACATATGGTTCCATTTCATTTCAATTATTTGCTTGCGCGTAGGGGTCTTTAGCAGTGGGAGGAAACCGGAGGACCTGGAGAAATCTCACAAGGTCGGACAGGCAACCCTACTTCTTGTCACGTACAACCAGGGAATCGAAACCACGCCAGTTGACTCAATGACAGACCTTATGATACAGCGCACACACACTAACCATTCAACCATCCACCCCCACTTGATTAATAAAGATACCTGTAATACTAATAGTAAATACAGGAGGACTGCACCACACACAAACAATTTTACAAGACAAACCTACGGACAAGACACAATATACAGACACCACAAACAACAGACGCACATACAGATCAAGTAAAAGGATCTGGAGGCTAGCTGTAAGCGTCCACTGAGGTGTAGCGTCTCGAACATGTATTGATACAGACTTCACTCAAAATGAAAACAAACTAATAATAAGGGAATAAGGGGTACTGAAATGTTGCATGAAATAAACTAAGAAATATTAAGTTGTGTTAAAATTAAAGTATACTGTTTGGCATATCTGATAATATTATTTTATCATCTTTACAGAGTCGACCATACCTTGTACTGTGTGCACCAAAACCATTTAACTAAAAAAGTTAAAGTTGCTAATCGTCATTTGAGGAGTTTTCAATCGGATTAGAACTACAGATCTATATTCTGTTCCATTTTTTATACTTTCGATGGCCTCTACTACATGAAGACCTGACCAGTTGAGGTGGGAGGTCGCACCATGGGTCATACAAGCGGCTTTTGACCCTATGGCGTCAGACATTTGATTAACCAATCAGCGTTGATGTTTCTACGTTACCTACAGTTCCGTGCATCACATGCCAAGAACTAGCTGCAACAGACCGTTTCATTGGCTAATCCCTCACATCAACCAGAATGCAGGTTATATAACAACTCTTCTAGATCCTAGTGTAGTAAAAACAATTAAAATGAAACTTTAAACTATAAAAAACAAAAGGAAATAGACCATCGAAAGTATAACAAACCAAACAAAATATAGATCTGTATTTTAATCAAATGATGATAAAGTCGTGGAATACTGAAATATTCAAATGACAATCAACAGCTTTACCAAGACATTTTCTTTCAACAAAAATCCAATAATTGTTTAATAATTTCTCCAGAGAAAAAATTTTCCAATATAATAAAATATTGTACTGTATCATATGATATTCCTGTCTGTGAGTATTTTTTGATTAAGAAAATAAGATTTGAGTATATTTTAAGTAAGAAAAAAAAAATCATAAAAAAAATAATTTGATAAAAAAGATTACCAAAACTATAATTTAAGTATTCAAATAATATTTAAAAAAAAGATTATCAAACGTATAATTTAAATAAATAAAAATATATATTTAAAAAAAAAGATGCAAAAAAAAAAAAAAAAAGATTATCAAAACTATAATTTTAGTATTAAAAACAGATTTAAATAAAAGATTACTGAATGTATAATTTGAGTAAGAGAAAAAGATTTAAAAAAAAAAAAAAAAAGTCACAAATTTTAAAAGTAATTTTTTTTCTTCTTCAAGTTGTAAATATATTTGATAACAATGAGATTACTATCACCAAAACATTTCATGTTTTTAATAAAACCAGTAATTGTTATTCCATCAGTATCAATAATGAGGTTTCGCAAACTTAACAGTTACACTTACATTAGTGTAAGTGGAAACTGTACATTATGACGTTTCGCTAATTTCACACTTACTGTTACACTTAGTATATTTAAGAGGCGACACAAACTTGATCCACGATCTCAATAGGCCTTCATCACGGATAGATTGTTAAAGATGAGATTAGTAAAGCATGCACATGTTTTGAGATTAGTAAAGCACGCACACGTTTTGTCTCGGCCTCTTCTTATTTTATCTACATGAAGGAAAAGGTCTTCTTCGTGGATTTAGTTTGTGAAAACCACGATTCAGAGAAAAATTATGGACTGGATCATAGAAAATAAACAACGTTTAGCTAAGTGTTTTGCTCTTACAGTTATAGGGCTGCTATCTGTCGGATTCACTTTTATGACATGCACTTTACGTCAAACGTCACAAAAACTGATGACGTTTCACCGTCTAAATGTAAATGTAAGTGTAAAGGTACAGTTGCGAAACTTATCTAAAGTATAAATTTTCTTTGCTCCAAAATTTACCCAAAATATGATTTTAGTTGAAATGACCTACCATACACCATACAGCAGTGATTCTCAACCAGTGTGCCGCGAAATTTTGAACGGCACACTAAGGAAATGTGCAAAAACAGGTGATCCCAATTGAGTATCCACTGATAAGTTCATAAATGTGTTTTTCATTATTTAGTTTGAGTCATTCTAAGTGTCTATGACTAGTCTCTGTCTACGGTTGTATGCCGTCTGACTTAACCATCTTTTTATTTTGCAAAATTCAGATATTTTTCATATATATTTAGCCAGGTGTGCCGCTTTTCTTCATGTGTTCCAAGGTGTGCTGTTGGCAAGGCAAAAAAAAGGTTGAAACCACTGCCATACAGTGTGCTATGAGGGAAATTTTGGCCCAACATTGGCATTACGATCTAGTCTTATTCTTATTTCAAATTCCAATTGTCAAGGCTTCTTTTATGTGCAAGTCAATGGATTTTAGTTGAAACAAAATGTCTTTATTTGTGTAATATATACAGTGACAAGAATTCGATAAATAAACTACAACTACAAGTGATTTTATTACAGCTATAATCACCTTAACCTCCAATAATGGCCTTTGTGCATCAGATATTTCACTCTGAAAATAAGTGATGATGCATGAAATGAAATGAAAATGGGCATGATATCATAATACTTTTTTCGTTTTTTTTTTTTTTCGAGGTGATATATATTTTCTTTAAAGATACATTATGTAAGATTTAGATAAAGAGCTGTCCAATCTTGCTATAATAGTTTGAAAAAAGATAATGAAAATTAAATATATTGAAAATTTCAATGAAATTACTTTATTCTGAGCAAAGTTATGAGTGTTTAAAGTTTTGACAATACAGTCTTGATTGTCAAGTGCCATTGCTAAGATGATTATACATTTTTACCTTAAACTATTAAATGACGACCATGTTTTAATCCAATAAAAATCTCGACCCTCAGATGACCTAGAGAGTTGATTATGAGGTTGTCATGACAATAAATGTTTAAATAATAATTTATATAACATTTGAAGCCACAACGAATGTCGAATACCACAATCTTAGCTCAAGATAATGCATCTTTAAATTGGAATATATTTGCTCGTTAATTGTGATTCATCTATCTTTATTCAAAATTGCCAGCTTGAGATTTGATGAGGGTATGTTTTGATTTGGAACATCAATTCTGGCCATGTTTATCTCATTACAGAAGCCAGATTGCAAATTATAACCATAAATACAGAAATAATAAGTTTTACATTCTCCAAATATTCTTCATATACCACAATAACTAGAATATACAGGTCACAGGTCTATGGAATACAATTACTGCTTATTACTGAGAGATGTTACGACTAGGTTTCTTTAGTCTTTATTAAAGGAGCTAAATTGCTAATATTTGGGACCTAGAAATCGACACAAATGGGTCGCAACACATATCATAATGTAATAATATTATGATTGTATATAAACTGATTTACATTCAATCGTTTCCATTTTTACTCTAATTTCAAATCAGTTATGTCCGGCGAAATATGTCAGAAGTATCAATCGAATGGCAATCTCTAGCATCTGGTTATTCCACCCTACACCGATAGTATTTATTGCGCATGCTCTCCAGATGACTTGTGGAATATGTCTAGCCTTGTTCTTTGAGTCCTTTCTTACAAGTGAAATGCATTATGGTACACGATTGGTGTACCAATGGTAATATGTTTATTTTGTCTTAAATATTGATATCAGAAACCCAGCTTTACCCGGTAAGATCACAACATCAATAGTGATTTAAATTGACAAATAATTCGTGTTTTCAATGTCAAAGACTTCGGATGATATTAAGTAATAGACTTAGCTACTTTAAAGCGAGAATTTCATATTTTCTAAGAAAGTCAAAACAATTATTTCTATGTCTTTTGCTCAATACGTTATCAACACACTATTATACGACCATGGGCATTATTTCCCACCCTTAAAAATCATTGACACAGGAAATAATAACACAATTACCTCCCTTGTTTTCCTATTGCCTCCATGCATTAGCTACCTTCAAACATTGGCATTTGAAGTTGAAAATGATATTTTTGCCAATTTCTCAGCTGGCAATAGTGAATTATAGAATTAATAGTATTATTCTTTAACAAGGTAGGACGGTTTATGGATACCATCTATTTTAATGCTTTATTTTAATAAATTTTAAAAATAGAACTTAAAAATATGAAATTGTAGCTTTAAGCCTAGTCGAAACATTGATCAGCAGTAAACAATAATTGTATTGCATAGAATTGTGACCTGTATATTCCAGTTCAATTACTAAATGCCGTTGAAAGGATTTAACACCTGGGATACTCGATTGAAAGTTCTCAAATTAAATGTGAAAACGGCTCTGTTGTATTCTGCTCTGCTCCGGGGGAAGTTTTGCCCATACACTGGCCTACTCTTATATCGAATTCCAGCTGCGAAGGAATCTTTTACATGCATGCCAATGTTTACACGGGACCTTGTTTTTTTGTCCTATACAAACGACTATACATTGTCCTTTGCCAGGCCCTTCGTCACTGACAAGGGGGAACCACGCTGGAAATTCCCGACGAACTTTATCGGTTAACACATAGATCAAACAAGAGACTTTCAGGTTAGGGGGAGAGAGAGAGAGAGAAATGAGGTTTAACGTCCACTCGACACAAACTAGGTCATTGCGGGACTAACATATGATTTTTAAAAATTTTTATTTCAATAATTCGCTTGCGCGTAGGGGTCTTTAGCAGTGGGAGGAAACCGGAGGACCCGGAGAAAACCCGCGAGGTTGGACAGGCAACCCTACTCCTTGTCACGTGCAACCGGGGATTCGAAACCACGCCAGTTGACTCAATGACAGACTGTCGGGTTAGTGAACTAATGTCTTAGTCACTGAGCCACTGTGGTCCCCTTCGAGATAAAACACATGTATGGACTGATCGAATAAGCTGATAATATCTAAACCAGTCACAAACTAGGTTATTTTGGGACTAACATATCATTCAATTTTAATTCAATAAGTAGGGCATTTTATCTGTGGGAGGAAACCAAAAGACCCAGGGAAAACCCACAATCGAGTAACCCCTAGAAACAAAATGCATCAAGTTCCAACATGTGGCTCTACCCTCATCTGCTACCATAATATGCATTTATTTTATTGAAATATCTGGAACATTTCTGTTACGAATATCGGCATTGACATTTGTAAAATATTTCTACTGTGTTCTACCATTTATAGAGATTAATTTTCAGGTAATATTCAATAAAATAAACTTAATAGTTAAATTAAAGATTCATGATTTGCATTTTTTTGCTAAAATATCAAATTTCTCACGGCTAAAAATCGACATCTTACATTTGATTAAAGATACTTTATGGTAGATTCGATAAAGAGTTGGCAGTTCTCGCTATAATAGTTAAAAACTAGATAACGTAAAGGCAATTTGCTGAAAATTTCAGTTCAATTGATCCACTATGAACCGAAAACTAAGCGGATGAAATTTCTGCCTAGCCTCAGACATCATTACTAAAGTCGGTAGAATAAAAAAACATAGTCTCGATTATCCATTTAATCGTTTAATCGAGAAGGAAAGATATGCAGTAAATCGGCTCACAATCCACTTAAGATCGCAGGCTAGCGATGCCATCTAGAGTTGATTATGGTCTGGATAAGTTAATTAATGTCTAATTAATAATTTAGATAACATTTCAGGCCTAAAGAAGGACCTGCAATAGACAGACTTAGCTCTTGAATAATGTATGCTTAAACAAAATCAAAATTCCAACCCTTGATAATCTTCCAGCTAGGATTCAATCAGATTTTAAACAGGCATCACTCGAGAGAGAGAGAGAGAGAGAGAGAGAGAGAGAGAGAGAGAGAGAGGGTTTAAGTCCACCCAACACAAAGTAGGTCATTTCGGGAGTAACACAAATTTCAATTTTATTTCAATAATTGGCTTAAGCAGTGAGAGGAAAGTGGAGGACCCAGAGAAAACCCACCAGGTTGGACAGGCAATCCTATTCCTTGTCATGTACAACCAGGGAATCGAAACCATGCCAGTTGACTCAATGACAGACCTTATGATACAACGTACCCCCCCCACCCCCCGAGTAGATATTAAGAGTGGATTAAGTTGAGAGAAATTTGATATTCTCTGAAAAATACAAATCATGTACAGTTAATCTCTAATTCATAATTACCATCTATAAGAAAATATATGCATTATCATTAACAACATGAAAAACTCATCTGAAATTATGTGCATGTTAATCACTGAATTATTTGTGGGTTACATTCAGCTAGCATTTATTAATATCAATTTGCATCAAAGATATTAAAATACAGGTCCCAAATTTTTAATGGCATGAGTCCTTATTAAAGTTTAAGTAGAATATTATAGGTTTCAAAATTTTGATTGGCTGAAAGTTTTAGCTCTGATACTGTAATTTGGGTATCATTTGATTTTGTGTATTGAGCACTAACTTCTTGTGAATTGGACACTCATTATCAAAATTAATCAGTCAGTTTTAAACTGGACACAAGTACAAATTAGATGATTTTTGGTGATTTTAAACGATTTTTACAAATTTTTAAACAAAGATTTGATATTAAACGAATGTGAAAGAAATTTTTGCTAGATACACAAGATTAAATGATACCCGAATTACAGTGTTATAAGAATTAAACATTTTGATTGGCTGAAAGTTTTAGCTCTTAGCCATTAGAAAGTATATATTTTTCAAATGTTTTAGATGAAGTTTCAGTGCTAAGGAGGTTAACTGATTCAAACTCGACTACAAACATCACCCAATCCATGGAAATATTTCACCGGAAAACTTACTTCTGAATTATTGGAGTCCTGATCATCCCATGTCGTGTCCTCTCCCTGTAATTCGGCACTCTCCCATTCTACCTTCGCTCCTTCGTCTTTAGTTGGTGGAGTAGCCTTGACGATAATAACCTGATCTCGCGGACCTACCATGTTACAATTTCTGGCTACACTTATTGCCGTCTGTATCATATCACCTATAAATAGACATCGTGACATTACAATCACGAGCCATTACTTCAAAATTCAATCTGATTAAAATACCGATCTATATTTCGTTTCGTTTTTTTATACTTTCGATAGCCTACACTGCATGAAGATCTGGCAAGTTGTATTGGAAGGTCGCATCAGGGGTTGTACGTGCGGCTTTTGACCCTATGACGTCAGACATGGATTAATCCATCAGCGTTGACGTTTCTAATGGATTACCCGCAGTTCCCTGCATCGCACAGCAGTCGTCGTAACAGATGGCTTCATTGGCTAATCCCTCACGCCATCAAGAACGTGGATTACCCGCAGTTCCGTGCATCGCACAGCAGTCGTCGTAACAGATGGCTTCATTGGCTAATCCCTCACGCCATCAAGAACGTAGGTTATATAACAAGTCTTCCAGATACTAGTATAGTACATAAAAGTAAAACAAAATTTTGAACTATAAAAAACGAAACGAAATAGGATCTGTGTTTTAATCAGATTGCTCAAAATTTGTTCAGTCTGTCCTATTTTGGTTACTTCGGATTAGAAAGATTTTTTCAAAGAAAATAATTTTTTTTTTTTTAGCAAAGGAAAACAACGCTTGCCAGGCCCTCCATCCAGGTCAACTACTGTGCAAAATCCCAACATCTCATATGACATGAAAATCAGGGATGAAACCTGAGACCTATTGGTTAATAAGCCAGAGCCTTACTCACGGACCCCTTATGGCACTGTAATTTGGTTATGTGCAGGTAGCAGGATGGTTAAAGATACATTATGGGCGATTAGATAAAGAGCTGACAGTTCTCACTATAATAGTTAAAAACTAGATAATGTAAATGGAATTTGCTGAAAATTTGTCAAATTGATCCACTCTGAACCGAGATTTTAGCGATTGAAGTTTTGGTATGATAAAAAAAATACTCTTTATTATCCATTATCCATTAATCAAAAATGAAAGTGGAG
Source organism: Patella vulgata (assembly GCF_932274485.2). NCBI lineage: Eukaryota > Metazoa > Mollusca > Gastropoda > Patellidae > Patella > Patella vulgata. Next base: position 4,847,730 of record NC_065885.2, on the reverse strand, counting down.
CAGCAAATGATAGCCTACTCCAGTAAACATCGCAGGTTAGCATTGACATCGAGAGTTGATTATGATCTGGATACGTTAATTAATGTCTAATTAATAATTTAGATAACATTTCAGACCTAAAGAAAGACCTGCAATAGGCAGACTTAGATCTTGCATAATGTATGTTTAACTTGATTCCAGTGATCCACTGTTAACCTGATACCAAAGTTATGCAGTAAATCGGCTCATAATCCGCTAAAGATCGCAGGCTAGCATAACCATCGAGAGTTGATTATGTCCTGGATAAGTTAATTAATGTCTAATTAATAATTTAGAAAAACATACCAGGCCTAAAGAAAGACCTGCAATAGGCAGATTTAGCTCTAGCATAATGTATGTTTAAGTGACCAAATACCTGTAACCATCACAGTTCTAATCTTGGCTTTCTTCAATGTTTTCATCACTGGTGTAGTTTGTGGTTTGAGTTGATTCTGTAGAACCATTAAACCAAGGAATGTCATGTCACGTTCCACTTTATCTCTGTATAAAACAAACATCAACAACTTTTTTATCTCTCAATGAAACAAACATCAACAACTTTATCTCTCAACAAAACAAACATCAACAACTTTATCTCTCAACGAAACAAAAATCAACAACTTTATCTCTGTAGGAAACACAACAACTTTATCTCTCAACGAAACAAACATCAACAACTTTATCTCTCAACGAAACAAACATCAACAACTTTCTCTCTGTAGGAAACACATCAACAACTTTATCTCTCAACGAAACAAACATCAACAACTGGTGCACAAGTAAAACACCTCACTTCCGCATTAATTTCTAAAAAAAAGAAATTCCCAAATATGGACCAGAATACTTTTCTAATATGGCCTTATTTCAAACCAAGACATATAAATGACATCCAGTATGATAATTCTTACCTTGATATTCTTTGGACTTGATGCCAGGTAATTTTGGGTTCCAATGGCCGATAAGCAAGGGCAATAACTCTAAACCCTTGTACAGTATATTTGTGTAGCATAGTTTGAAAATTTTCAGGAACTAAAATAGAGAGAGAGAGAGTGCATTTTAACATGAGTTACGCTGTGGAAATTTACATATTAAGGGAACGCTATTCTACCTCCCAACAAAATAAGGGAATGATATCTAGCCTCCTAACAATATAAGGGAATGTTATTCCATAAGCCTGTCAAACCTTCCAAATAATGTAAGAGAATGACGTTCTGCCTCCCAAACAATGTAAGGGGACACTGTTTGCAGTCTATTCAATCTAATTAAAATATAGATCTATATTTCGTTTCCTTTTTAAAAAATTTGGTGGCCTACACTACATGTACATGCACATGTAGATCTAACAAGTTATAGTGGGAGATCATGTTCTATGACGTCAGGTACCAAGCAAGCGACATTTGAACCGATTACGTCCGTCATTCAATTAACCAATTAGCGACTGCCATGTATTTTTTATCTACTTTTGCTTTGTTTTGATTTCTATTGCCGCTAATGTCTACCCACAGTTCCGCGCAAAAAAGGTCAAACGCTCGATTCGACAGACCATTTGATTGGCTGACCCCTCATTTCAAGCAGAACACGAGTTAAATAACAACGCTTCCAGATCCTAGTGTAGTAAAGACAAGTAAAATCGAAATTTTGAACTATAAAAACGAAACGAAATTGGATCTGTGTTTTAATCAGATTGCAGTCTATTGATTTTTGTGCGATGAAGAAATTAACTTTTTTTTTCATCAAAATATCTACTTAATATGAAAGCATATCCCGTTTTACTGTACTCCTTTCTGAGTGAGAGAGTGAGAAAAAGAGAGAGAGATTGGGTTTAACTTCCACTCGACACGAACTAGGGCATTTCAGGTCTAACATATTTCAATAATTCGCTTGCATGCTGGTGTCTTTAACAGTGGGAGGAAACCGGAGAAAACCCAAGAGGTTGGACAGGTGTTTTTATAGAAGGTGTGTTATATCATACCTGAATCAGGTTTACAGAGACTAATAACTTTCTCTGGTGCACCTTTACAGTAAATCTCCATAAAATTATCCGTCAGTGAACGAGTTATAACACTCATTCGCTGCATACTCGACGAAAACGTAAACTGTCGAACTATCCCAACTTCAAATGGAGCCTGAAAAGCAAAATGAAATTACAGGGTGTACATAACTTAGAACACTTAAAATTCCAGTTTTCCAGGAATTTTCCAGATTTATTTACCAGATTCCAGGAGTCCCTGTATAAAATTCTACATCATAATGTATTTTTTTTTTACCCATGAAGAACACTGTTCGACTGAATTGAAGAAATAAAAGATCTCATCAAAATTAAATTTCAACCACAAATGTTAATTTTCCAGGAGTTTTAAGGGGTAACTGTTTTTTCCAGGATTTTCCAGTACTGGAAATCACATTTTCATTTTTCCAGGATTTTCCAGAAGTTTCAAGGAGTATGTGAACCTTGAATGAAATGGGGTTTAATGTCGTACTGTTCTACACCGACTGGGATAATGAAGACAGGCTTACACCATGCAGTGTGCTATGAGGGAAATTCTGCCTACTTCTATTTCTGCACAATTGGCCAAGGGGTAATTGTGTCCGATAATCCAGAAGAACTTTCTCGCCGAACATTGGGAGCGAACGCAAGACCTCCTTGTTAGCCAGCCAGTGTCTTACTCACTAAACCACTGTGGCTCCCTTCCTGAAAAAAGAAATATAGGAATCCTAACTCTGTTAACCTTTATCAATTACCAATGTCTTTTAGGGAACTTGAACTGGACCCAAGCATTACCCATCTTCTTGTTTTTGTTGATGTTTGGGGAGACGCTCTTCCTATGGACTCGTGGACGGACCTTATGATTTAAAATGATCACTTGATCACATACACCCTTAGTGCCAAGACAGAGAATAAAAGTAACATAAAATAAGTCCGGTTTTGTATATTCAAATAATCTTACCTCATCGGTGAGAAAATTATCTTTTCGACATGGTTTAACTATAGTTGGCATAATAGTATCGTATTTACTGCTGTCTTGTCCAGGTTCCTCTAAAACCTGTAACATAAAAAACAATAATAATAATAATAAACTCAGTCATAATAGTATCGTATTTACTGCTGTCTGGTTCAGGTTCCTCTAAAACCTGTAACATAAAAAACAATAATAATAATAATAAACTCAGTCATAATAGTATCGTATTTACTGCTGTCTGGTTCAGGTTCCTCTAAAACCTGTAACATAAATAACAATAATAATAATAATAAACTCAGTCATAATAGTATCGTATTTACTGCTGCCCTGCAATATAATAATAATCACAATTCAGTCATTATGTTAACATATTTGAAATGCAATGCCAACTAGAGATTTTATTCTGGACTACGATGTTACCAACGATTTTTCATTGAATGCACCACATGACAGACCTCATGATACGCCTGGCACTTGCTATTACTTACCTTATCAAAACAAAAGGCCTAGCAATTTCGGATGATTGACCAATGATGCATGTACGTACATTAAACGAACTTGGTTTTTAGTATCGCTGGATCTGTTTAGAACAAGGGAACGGCAGCAGGAAAGGGGTGTGGCGGTGTACAATGTTACCATGTTGTCATTGGGGAAATTGGGATATGATGACATTGACACTGGTTTTTGCATGACTATTTGATGTAACTCTTTCGAATTTCAAAACCATTTTTTCAGAAATGAGGCGACGTTTCCAGGAATGAGGGCAACCCCCCATAGAATAAAATATATAAACTTACCCAGTTTATAGAATTAAACATAATTAGATCTAGTGGATCTCCTGTTAATTCTCCATCAATTATAGTTAGAGAATGACAGGAAGCCATACACAATAATACAGGTCCTTGTGATAGATTACCTACATCACGCTCTGGATGGTAAAAACTGAAAATAACAAGTTTTTATTCTCTTTTATAGATAGAAATGTTCGAACTGGGTTAATGAACATGTGTATCAGCCATACAGTGTGCTATGTTGGAAATTTTGCCCAGCCAGCGGCGCTAACCCCTCCTCTTATATCGAATTCCAACTGTCAAGGGATCTTTTATGTGCATGCCAAAATGTACACTGAACTTCGGTTTTCTGTAACTCTCGATTGACAGAACTTAGAGGAATAAGGGAATAAATTAGCAAAGTGAATGATTCAATTCCATTCAGTATTTACCGTCTGTGGGCCATTTTAAATCTCAACTCAAAACATTCTTATTTCAAAACCCTAATCTGTAAATAATCAGTGAATATAAAAACCAACAGCGCCTAAGAAACAGTTTTCTTCAGTAGTAGCGCGCTTTATAAATGACGATATTATTATTATTACAAAGATATGATGCAGGCTATGCAAAAAGACTGATGCCAACTTTATTATCCGCGAACGTAATTGATGGGCCTGTTTGAAATACAACCCAGGAGATTATCTAGCATTGGTAACATGTGCCCACGCCATCAAAATTGTCTGAGCAGGTCATGAAACCGGTCATATTTTTATTTTTTTGTTAGTAATGTACGCAGGTGCATAAATGATGATTTTATACCTGGCATCTTGAACTGGTACTACTCCCCACATGTCTAACCCATCTTCTGTCAATGTTCCCGTCTGTAAAAAAATATCAATAATATTACCTGGTAAACAAAACTTTCTGACAATAAAAATATAAACTCTGTTGAGAGGATTTACCAACAATTTCTCCTATTTTGTATGTTCTGACTGAAACAGAACAATAATTTCAGAAATCTAATTACCAAATCCACACAGCGTGCTATGAGGGGAATTCCAACTGTCAAGGGTTCTTTTACATGTACTCCAACATGTATACAAGACTTCTGTGTTTCAAGTCCCATCGAACGACCATGCTCTAACCTTGCACTCCAACATGTATACAAGACTTCTGTGTTTCAAGTCCCATCGAACGACCATACTCTAACCTTGCACTCCAACATGTATACAAGACTTCTGTATTTTTATTTCCACCGGAGCGCTAACCTTGCCAGGCCCTCCCCATCCTGCATCAAATCACTGACAAGGGGGAGTCACACCAGAAGACCTAACAGACCTCTAACAGCGAGCCAGTGCATAACTTAGAGAGAGAGAGAGAGAGAAATGGGGTTTAACGTCCACTTGACACAAACTAGGTCATTTCGGGACTAACATATGGTTTAATTTTATTTCAATAATTCGCTGGGGTCTTTAGCTGTGGGAGGAAACCAGAGGTTGGACAGGCAACCCTACTTGTCACTATCAAGCGGGGAATCGAAACCACAAAACTCGACTTATTGATAGACCTTATGATCCAACACGCATGCGTTAATCCAATCAGTCACCCAACCTCCCGGCACTGGCTATTACTGACCTTATCAAAACAAAAGGCGTTGATTCTTCCACAGAAATTGATTCTAGGTGGACTGATACAGAATATTCCTTTTTTCTTTAAACGACTCTGAGCATATACAGTACCAACTGTCATGGCCGCTGGTAGAGCAGGTGGCACAACAATAGTTATTATATCCAAAACACGTAAAATAATTTCTGTTGTACTGACCTGAAATATTGTAAAATCAAAATACATAAGCCTACGATTTTTTGTTTCAAACGCCCCAACTCCTATTCAAAATACATAAGCTAACGATTTTACTATCAAACGCCCTAACTTCTAGTCAAAATACATAAGGCTACACAAAATAAATGTCTTGTTTCTCTGGCAACTGACAGCTGAAACTGTAGGGGGGGAGAGCGGTTTATTTTTTTTTTTACCTCATTTCTGGCTAGAGGATGGTGCAAAATAAAATTTGGCTATTGTTGAAAATTGTTGGGGCGGGAGGGCGGCCTTGTATTTTTTTTTTTTTTTTAATGAGAAAGTCATTACTTGTCTACGGTTTTGCTTTCAGTTATATATTATACATACTTAGAACATAAACCCAAAAATCAAGTCTACTCAAACACTGAACACTGACTGAAAGGAAAATAATTTTCCATATTTAATTCACGTAATGTACTAGCTTACTAATGGTAATGGTGACAACCATAATTGAAATTGGTTTAAAATAAAATTCTGTACGACTATTAATAGCCGTCCATAATAATGACAATATTTTAAAGAGTAAGCCTCTGTCAGCATGTGTATCAAAAATAATCATGACGATAAACGACACTTCGATCTAAATCTAGTATCGCTGGTTTATAATGATTGACCTAATTCCAACCAATGCATGTCACGTGTCATCGGGATTCGGGAAATGACTGTTTCTCAGGTTATTCGGTGTGTTTCTCAGGATATTCGGTGTTCTATCTGGGGTTTATATCGAATGACTATTTAAATTTAACTAACAACTCGTCAGTAAAACCATCAAATGTGTAATCCAATTATTATTTTCCTGATTATCAAAACTACCGTTAAATGTGCTAATGACCCAGATTCTGACTAAGGTATGGTGACTATCATCGTATCGTATTCGTAGCCACAAGTTATAATAATTAACCTGTTCTACGATTCATTGTTTTAGAAGTAGGATTTTTTCAAACATGGACCGACTGAAGCCGGCAATAATGAGCCAATTAAGATCGAATGATTGAAATACATTGCATTGTTGTCAATGACTTTCGGTGTTTAACACGAATCAAATTCTAGTTCACAAGGGGAGGTAATTAAAATCATGTGATACAAAAATGGAGGTTCTTTCGAAATCAATAAAAAAGACCCGTAAATGAGCGTTTACATCTGAATCAGTTTAATACATTTGAATGGATATTCACGTATGGGGCATGTAGATACATGCGGCATATATTTTTTATGACTTGCTTATCGATGTTCGGGCGGGCGTTACATATTTTTTATTTTTCATCAAGACTAATAAATAGGCCGCACGCGCAACCAATCTTGCGTGCGGGCGGTGCCCGAGAAACAACTTATTTTATTTGTGTTGCCTAAGCGTACGATTTTTCTTTCAAACTGATTGCAAACTTGATTGTTGTATGGTATATGGAAATCTATTATACCATTAAAACCAAATTCAAAATGATCTACATGACCGACCTACATGGCGGTAGCGATCTAATGACTCCTCACCCCTAACACGATCTAATCTATTTATGTATTCTATCCCATGTACAGACACGATTAGTCGATTCCTGTGTATTTTCAGCCACAGACTTAAAACCCACTCGACATAAACTACTTCATATAGTTCAATTATATTTCAATGGAAGTCTTTAGCAGCTAAACGACCCAGAAGAAAATCCTGAGATTGGGCAGGTGATCCTACTCCTTGTCAAGTACCACAGACACCACCAGGTGTATTTTATACCCAAGTCTGTTACAACTAAAACAGATATTTCTAGGATTGATATTAAGACAACTTACTCCTTCACGTATATAGTTCACGAGAGAATAAACCATTCCACAAGACGCCACAACCAATAAAAATAAAATAAATCTCATAGCATCTTGATAGAATCTAAATCCTAGAGGTTTCGGAAACAAAATGGCACGAACTAATTCTCCCTTGGCTGTGTTATAACCTGAAATTAGATACAATAAGATTAAACTTTGGTATTATATCCCAAATCGTCTACAACCCCGGGGTGAGAGAGAAATGGGGTTTAATGTCCACTTGACACAAACTAGGTCATTTCGGGACTAACTTATGGTTTTAATTTTATTTCAATAATTCGCTTGCGCGTAGGGGTCTTTAGCAGTGGGAGGAAACCGGAGGACCCGGAGAAAACCCACGAGGTTGGACAGGTGACCCTACTCCTTGTCACGTACAACCGGTGATTCGAAACCACGCCAGTCGACTCAATGACAGACTTTATGATACAGCGCGCGCACGCTAACCATTCAGCCATCCAACCCCCCACTTTGACAGGAAAACATCAATAATAAGGACATATAAAAAAAGAGAAAATTCTGGTTTTTAGATACAGATAGCAATGAAAAGATGGAAATATGTCCAAACAAACGTTATATCTTGACAGCAGCTTATACGAAAGGAAAACACTGATATTGATCAAATTTGATAAGGCAAAAATGAGTTCAGAGAAAACCCACACAGTTTGACAGGCGACTCTACTCCTTGTGGACAACAGCATTCCCACCTATATTTTATTGATTCCAATTGTCAGGGTTTTTTTCAGTGCACACTAATGTGTACACGGGACCTCAATTTGTCGTTCCATTCACCCCTAACAAGGATAAACCAGATTGGAAAATCAGAAGAAACTTTCTCGCAATCGAAATCGGACCCACCATGTTAGTGAACCACATACTCATTGAATCATTGTGGCTACCATGAAGACGATAGGAAATGAAATGAAATGGGGTTTAACGTCCTACTGTTCTGCCACGAACTGGGCTAATGAAGACAGGCATACGCCATACAGTGTGCTATGAGGGATATTTTGCCTGGACAGCGGCACTACGGCCTACTCTTATATCAAATTCCAACTGTCAAGGGATCTTTTACGTACACGCCAATGTGTACACGGGACCTTGGTTTTTCCGTCCCAACCGAACGACTAGACGGCTGTCCTTGTCAGGCCCTCCGTTCTGCATCACTGACATGGGGAACCCACGCCGGGAAATCTGGATGAACTTTCTCGGCCAATGCAGGGATCAAACACCCGACCTCCAAGCTAGCGAGCCAGCGTCTTACCCACTTAGCCACTGTGACCCCTGAATAAATCTCGTACAAGTACCTGTTCTAATAACAATAGCTTTAACTTTAGCATGACCATAATATCTGGTCTGTACAACATGAGTACCAGCAAACAGTGTATGACGTTTATGATTCTCTGGTAAATAAATCTCTTCATCATTCTGTTGACTTAACGTTGTTTTAGTCACCGGTACACTTTCACCTATATAAACATAGAATTTCAGAAATTAATAACGTAATATTCTGTAAAATTTAACTGTATTTATTGTAATCTTAATAATCAAGTGACTGAATACACTGTAACCCAGGTATCATTTAATCTTGTGTATCTAGCACTAATTTCTTTCACATTCGTTTAATATCAAATCTTCGTTTAAAAATTTGTAAAAACTGTTTAAAATCACCATAAATCGTTTAATTTGTACTTCTGTCCAGTTTAAAGATGACCATTCAATTTTGATAATGAGTGTCCAATTTACAAGTGTTTAATTTCTCAATCATTGTTAAAAAATAAACAACCCAATTGATTAATGATGTATAATGATTAATTTTTGAACAGTGATCAGGAAATTAAATACTTGTAAATTGGACACTCGTCACTCATTATCAAAATTAATCAGTCAGCTTTAAACTGGACACATGTACAAATTAGATGATTTTTGGTGATTTTTAATAATTTTTACGAATTTTTAAACAAAGATTTGATATTAAACGAATGTGAAAGAAATTAGTGCTAGATACACAAGATTAAACGATACCTGGGTTACAGTGATATGCAGTGGACTCTGTCAATTTCGACATCGTATGGGATCGATACAATATGCCGGATTAGACAGCATGTCGGAATACTCAATTGCCGCAATACTGGAAGTATTACTGTACCTTCGAACACTGGAAGTATTATTATAATGCACCCTTGAATACCCAGAACTTAAAAATATGATAATGCTTTCTGTACATTCTATACGATCACACATTATGAACATAATATTATTATTATTATTATTATTATTGTTCGATTTATATAGCGCTTCATTACACGTGAAGTGTTTCTAAGCGCATATCACAAACATATACTTCAAACACACAGAAACAATCAAAATCAGGAGAACATAATTAAACACAGCTGCCTGTTAGGCGCTATTATTCAAAGGTTTATATCAACAAATCAACCGGCTAATCTCTATATTGAACTCAGTCGAGGTATTACCTGATGAACACCTACACCAAGTAGAGTTCAAAAATAAAAACGAAGTTTAAAAGAATCAACTTCATTAACAAAAATTAAACAATCAAAAACTAAACAGATAAATCAAATTCAAACGAAACAAATAAAACAAAGAAAATGAAAAGCGCAGTTCATTACCATTCTACATTAACAAAATAAAGGAAATCAACTTGTGAAAATTTTTTCAAAAAAATAAGAGCAAAATAACACTAATGTTAATACTTTTTTAACGACCCTACTGAATGAATGTTGGGCTTAACAAAATGATCATGAAATGGCCCAATATAGTAATGATGAATAACATTATAGTATACATGGCAATACAATGATGAATAACATTATACATGGCAATACACAATAACAATAATAATTATTTATTAATGAAATAGCCCCTTTTGGCTATTTAAATAGGTGTTATTATCGAAATTTCTTCTTTGGTTAAAGAATAACAATTGTGATAACAATCTATGGGCAGAACGATTTACCCAATACTAATTAAATACTACCTCATTATTATAATGATATTGATTCTTCATCTCGACGATTCATATATAACATCGCTGTATTTGACTTTAAAAACTCAAATCAAATACCAAGTGCTCTCTTACAAGTGATTATAAAATTATCAAGGTAATGAACAAAGACACATCTTATGCTCACAGATAATTGATTGGTGATTGCTTGTTGGTTAACACCCACTGATTGAAGGCCGGATTATCCAATGTTAATTGAATGCAATCGTGTAACAGGACTGTTGATTGATGTCATAATTCGGAATATTCAAACCCTTTTTGGTTGAAGTAATAACGAAATAAATGGGACATGAAAGTGATGACAGATTTCACAGAATGTTGTAGTATTCAGATTTCGTAAGTGACAAGTCCACTGAAGTGAAAAAAAAAAAACCCCATAATACTAATGGAAAACAGCTATACTGTACTAATAAAACGTTTTGGCGACGCTTCCAAGAGTATTCTCTCAACGTTAACAAGCGTGTTCGTTCATTCATGGAATTTTCGTCCACTTCCACCATGGGTGATATCGTAGAGAAGTTATCAAGCTAATACATCAATACATATATAGACAAATTGAAACAACATAACCGAAAACATACCTGACAATAACAAGATCAAAGGCCTGTGACACTAACCTGTTAACATACTCTCATTAACTATACATGTTCCTGCCACTAACACAGCATCACAAGTCATAATACAACCATGGGTTGGTATAACAATCATATCACCAGGTACTAGCTTAGCTGTAGCTATCTCTTCATATACTATAATAATCAAAACAATATCTTCATATACCGTATAATAAAAACAAGCTCTTCGAATACTAATACCATTACTGTATAATACGAACAGTATCTTTGAATACTAATAGTATTACTATACTAATGTCCAAAAGAAAGTATACACACTAAAAATATGTGTAAATTTTGTTTGAATCAACAAAATGTGTTAAAACTACACTGAACATCTCTCATGCGTCCAAACTCAATATTTCTAAGCAATTAAATAGCAAAACAAATTGACATCGTACCCACGTACCGCATATAATGGAAAAACGACTTTGTTTGAAGCAGGACGAATTGCACAGTGCATACTTTCTTTTGGACATTAGTATATATATAATACGAACAGTATCTTTATGTACTATATAATTAGCATAAAGCTGTCTGAATGTGACATTTCGGACCGGTACCAGAATATTTCAGTGTTTAATGCAGATTATAGGCTTGCCATGTGAATAAATGTCTAAAAAATAGATTATATAACATTTGAAGCAACAATAAAGACCTGCCCTGGACTGATTTACTGCTTGCAAAATACATCTTTAGAGTCTTTTGTTTCAATGGCATTTAGTAATTGAACTGGACTATACAGGTCACAATTCTAAGGAATACAATTACTGCTTATTACTGAGCAACGTTTAATAATGACTAGAGAAGCCTAGTTGAAACATAGCTCAGTAATAAGCAGTAATTGTATTCCATAGAATTGTGACCTGTCTGTATATCTCTGTTTGTACCAACTGGTACTATTGTTGAACAAGGATTGTTGACTTATCTTCCCCTTTTCCTTTACTTACCATCATTTCCTCTACATACAGTTATATTAGATTTAACAGTTGAAACCATATTTCGTAATGTCACTGTTTGCTAAAAATACAATAAATATAGGTTTACATAATCAGGGTATCTTGTGGGTTTTTTTTTAAATAAAGGTTTTATAGTAAAGGTTTCCATAATGAGGATCGATTATGTTTTTTTGATAGTAAAGGTTTCCATAATGAAGGTTTATTATGTTTTTTCATTTATAGTGAAGATTTTTTATGTTTTTTTTTTATAGTAAAGGTTTCCATAATGAAGGTGTATTATGTTGTTTTTTTTTATAGTAAAGGTTTCCATAATGAAGGTGTATTATGATGTTTTTTATAGTAAAGGTTTCCATAATGAAGGTGTATTATGTTGGGTTTTTTTTATAGTAAAGGTTTCCATGATGGAGGTTTATTATGTATTTATAGTAAAGGTTTCCATAATGAAGGTGTATTATGTTGTTGTTTTTTTTACGTTAAAGGTTTCCATAATGAAGGTTTAGTATGTTTTTTTAGTAAAGGTTTCCATAATGAAAAGGTATCCAACCCGCAGCATGAAATCAAATGGGAAAAGACGGATATTCTAGCCGGGAACTTGACAGTGTGAAAAAACAGAATTTTTATAGTAAAGGTTGCTATAATATACTCTTCAAAAAAAGTAGGGGATATTGAAATGCAAATACCTATGCAGGTTGCGATATGATAAATAGTCATGGACATTTGACATGCTTTGAGAGTATGTTCACAGATGAAGAACTTATCGCCTCAATAGAAACACTGAGCTGCACGTGCGACACGTAATAGCGTCATACACATGCAAGGGGTTCATTGTCAAATTTGACACTTCAAGGAAGGGTTGATGAAAACTGCCGCGTGTTGGTTTATCTATCCATGTTTGCTTTCATATCGGTTCTTGTATAATATTTACTGTTTAGCGTATCTTTGCTTTAGTTTGTTACGTTTAATTTGATCGTGAGACGTGCTCGTCGACGTCAACGTTAACCGACAACACTGCAAGAGGAGTGGGTCAGATTGTCCCAAATCGTGATTGGACGGTTGATTAGGAGCATGCTACGACGAGTTGCTGAATGTCTGAGGATTGGTGGAGCAATTACTCATTATTAAGACAAAAATCAAAAACATCCATTTTCACTTTTGACGGTGTATCTCTTTGCGAGTTAAATGGGGCCGTCAGATAAGTCGCCTATATGAACTGTTTATGTTCATGTCTAGGCAATTGGCCTGTTATTAACATACACTGGTTACCTCTAATAAAAGCAGCAGTGCATTTCCGCAGTTTTGTATTGTTTCTGAATATCCCCTACTTTTTTTGACGAGTATATATAGATGATTGTAAAACAGTATGTTGCCTACCTTTCTTGTTGCATAGAGACTGATACATATAGAAACTACTGATATAGCAAATATACAGCTAGCATAATAATAATATTCATCAAAACCCCACAGTACAATACTGGCTATTTGAAATATATAGAAGGGATTCAACACCTGAAAATAAATAAACATACTCAAACAAATTTTTTTTTTTTGAAAAGGGGTTTAACGTCATATTTTACTGCTTTTGACCCTGCTATTGAGGACGGGGGCTTACACAATACAGCGTGTACGGTATTAAGAGATATTTTGCCAGGATAGCTACGCTTAATTCGAATTGCAATTGTCAATGGTTCTTTTACGTGCACGCCAATGTTTACACGAGACCTCAGTCTGAAACAACATAATCAATAACTGTAAGATTGATGTAAGACATTTCTTTATGACTTGCCAATTTAACCACAGCAGTGCTATTTTATTTGACGGTTTCATATTCTTGATTGGTAAGTGTTTATTTGTCAAGAATACATTGTTATGCTATGCTGCAGATCGTGTCACAAAATCTTAATTTTTATTGCGATGCGAAGAAAAAAAAGGATGCTATTAACAGTTCCTTTAGCTTCCCATGACAGACCACATAAAGACCTGGTTTTAGATGATAAAAAGTGACGTAAACAAACTTTTAATAAATGGAAAAGAATATTGGTATTATATCCCAAATCGTCTACAACCCCCGGGGTGAGAGAGATATGGGGTCTAACGTCCACTTGACACAAACTAGGTCATTTCGGGATTAACATGGTTTAATTTCATTTCAATAATTTGCTTGCACATAGAGGACCCAGAGAAAACCAAAGAGGTTGGACAGGCGACCCTACTCATTGTCATGTACAACCGGGAAATCAAAACCACACCAGTTGACTCAATGACAGACCTTATGATATCACACGCACACATTAACCATTTGGCCATTCAACCCCTGGAACTTACTTCCTCAATAAATAATCTCCAGTATGACTTGACTTCTATATCAATAGCATTAGGTCCATGAATACCAATTCTGTAAACATAACAATATCTAGATAACATATAAATTAACACCTGGACATATCGATTTTAGCGGTTTCTGACAAAATATCAGACCGGTATAGAAGCGATGCACAATATTTTTAACTTGTTACCAGACATGTATTATAACAAAATGCGAGCGAGAGAGAGAGAGAGATTTCAGTGGACACAAAGTAGTTCATTTCAGGATTAACATATGGTTCAATAAATCGCTTGCACACAGAGGTCTTTAGCAGAAGGAGGGAACTGGAGGATCCAGAGATATTTTTGAAGGACTGTTCGAGAACAAAAATATTTATTTTGTATTGCCTAACATTAATTTATTCTGATGTATGCTTCTAGTCAACAGCATTCACAGTAATAAATGGACACATAAATATAGAAAGCAAAATATTTCCAATAGATAAATGTTTGACGCATATGTATAGAAAGTAAAATATTTCCAATAGATAAATGTTTAACGAGATGTACTGTATAGTAAGTTGTAAGAATTGAACATTAATTTATCCTGATCTATGCTTCTAGTCAACAACAGCTTTCATGGTAATAAAGAGAGAAATGGGGTTAAATGTCCATAGACACAAATTCAAACTAGGTCATTTCGGGACTAACATATGGTAGGGTGGCCCATGTACTCACAGAAATACAGTCCACCGCTGATAGTTTGAGACTACCACTGAAGCGTGCACATTCGCCGTGCCGAGACCAACTTTCTGACAGTATGATACTATAAATAGCCATGGCATGTGCAATTCTCTACAAATCTATCAACTATTACAGCCGTAAAAAATTTATTGTTGACGATTTTGAATAGCAGTAAAATTAAGCTTCTTGGTTATTACAGCAGATTTAGAAATTACGTTCGTTTCATTTTTTAAATCGCTTTATCATTAACTGTACCGTTAAGAGCGGCATCTTTTGGTTTAGTACAAATAATATCTCTGAAACACTCAGGTTAGGCAAGAACATGATACTAGCAGTAGTTTCATTTTACTTTTACAAGCTTCTTAAAACGATTGTTGAGCTACCTCACATGCTTATTTCTAAATTCAATTTCTTGTTCTAGCTTTCTGTTATGTTTCGTAAAAAAGTAGTCTTGATTATCCCGACCTGTCAATCAGACGTAGAATGGTCGATAGACTGGTTAAGCGAGACTAATTTCAAAACAAGGGCACGTAACCTATCTTTTACTCAAAAGTGTCTGGATGTTATGGACGACTCTTGGAACCAGTTTTCAGTCTATTATTTATACGTGATTAATGGCCATAGCTTATTAAGTACAACATGATCGTTTATTTAGTGACTATAATTGTGTGGAACTGATTTGAGGCTTGGCATATATATAAGTATTGTGGCGTAATTGTCGAGATATATGGAGATATTTATTTATGGTGGGTCACCCTACATATGGCTCTATTATATTTTAATAATTTGCTTGCACGTAGGGGTCTTTAGCAGTGAGAGGAAACCGAAGGACCCGCAGAAAACCCATGAGGTTGGACAGACGACCCTACTCCTTGTCACGTACAACCGAGGTGTATAGAAAGGTAAATTTTAACTACACATTATTTTTATAAAATAAAAGTCTTGTTTTATTTAGAACAGTATAATACAGCATGGGACATCGGTCTCCATTTCCTGATGAAGACCAAAGGGTTTAAATTGTTTGAAAACTATCACGTATATTGAGTTAGTTAATGGGCCTAAGAGGATTTTATAAGGACTTTTAATACAAAATATAATTGAGATTGACCCTTTACGTGCGCTAATAAATGAGAATGCGGTGAGGTTTAACCGTGTATATTTCTGGAAATAAATGAGACGTTTAAATTTTTTTATATTTTTTCAAATAAAAACAGGTCACACGGTCCGTTGCAAGAGATGTGGGAGTGTCTGATTAAACAGAATGTTAATAAAACATGTGTAGGGCCTTATCTAAACAGATTGTTTATTATACATGTGTAGGGCCTTATCTAAATGTAAATATAAACTACCTTTCAGCTTGTTCCTGTTCACTGAGTCCATGATATTTATCATGGATTGCTGAACATTTAACTCCACATGACAAGTCTCTATAAATAGAATTATCACATATTGATCATGTATATATTAATTATTTTAATATTTCACCAGCAAATGGAGTTGATAATTGAGATCTAATATTGGTTGAAGAATTAAAATTTCGAATAAAAATAATTTATAATAATAATAATCAGACTAATACAAAAGTTTCCATTGCGTTTCTCATGTGATCTCTATTGATTTTTCGTCCCACCCAAATGACTATACACTGTCCTTTGCCAGCCCCTTCGTCCTACACCCATGACAAGGATAAACCAGACAGGAGGAACTTTCTCGAGATCGAAAACGAGGCCCATCAAAGTTAATGAACCACAAACCCATTGAATCTTTGTGGCTACAACCGAGATGATATGAAATGAACTGGGGTTTAACGTCCTACTGTTCTGCTCCGACTGGGCTAATGAAGACGGGCATACGCCATACAGTTTGCCCAGCAGCAGCACTATGACCTACTCTTATATTGAATTCCAACTGCCAAGGGATATTTCACGTGCATGCCAAAGTATGCACGGAACCTCGTTTTTTTCCGTCCCATCCGAATGACTAGTCAACTGTCCTTGTCAGGCCCTCCGTCCTGCATCACTGACAAGGGGGAACCACGCCGGAAAATCTGGAACTTTGACCACATGATCTAAAGTGTACATGTACATGTTAAACCAAGCGACCACCAAACAGTAAATAATGAGAATAATATTATACTTACTCCAATATTTTATAAATATGTTGATTTTTATCCCATATATAGCGAACATGATGAAAGTCAAAGTAACGAACCGTTGTGTCATTATAGGAGACAAGATCAGTATTCTCTGATGGTGCAGATATCCCATCGTCACATCTGAAACAGTAAATCAAAGTAAAAACATTATCTATATGTATACCGTACTAATATTTGTGACTGTCGTTCAGGGCTGGCGATTACACTAGGGCTGTCCCGAGGCCGACATTTGGTGTATAGAGGTAGCTCAGACTGGGGAGTAACATAGGCCTGGAGGCGATGGACTACCACTCTCGGTTCATGGTTATACCCATGCTACGATGGGTCAACCGCTAGCAACTTATATTTTATCTATTTTAATAACACTTACTATATAAGTTATATTACATATATATTTAATAACAACATCAGTTATATTTACATTCATTTTTTAAAACTTACATGTATTGTAATGTCTAATCAGTTTTATTATCAAAATATATGAGCAGTCCAAATTGGGTGGAGGTTGCTACCGCCTGGTTAGTCCAGTCTAAACAGAGGTAGAAATGGTCTGACATTTCACTTGTGCACTGACTTATAGATATAGATTCCATGTCCTTGTTGACTAATTAGGGGATATCAAGATCTGATATTTTCATGGTAAGATAACATCATGAATATTGATTGGATAGGACTAAGTAATGTCAAAGGCTCTGAATAATATCAAGTTAGAGCTTTACGCCCTAAAGTCAAATAATTCCACCACCCCCACCCCCAAGAACAACATCAATATAGATTGGATGTGAAAGACACTGGATAATACGCCCTTAAGTCAAATAATATCCACACCCCATCCCACCAAGAAAACCAATAGATAACACAGAAGCATTGACAAATCACGAATAACATCACATCCATTCAATTCATCCTTTTGCTTTCAAACATCAATTTCAAAATTCTATACATGAAATTCATTCATCAAAAGTTTCTATATTGGGTTTATTATATCCATATATTTTTATTGACTATAAATTACCTGTGTTAAAATACATGATTTATATATGATGTTTTATATATGTTTCGTTAAACATTGAATAATACAGGGTGTGTTAGACGGCAGACAGCTGTCTGACTTGACCGACAGCTGTACATGAGTTAATATTTTATATAGTTGACATGACAAATAAAATTGACTTTAACAATCTACTTTCTGCACAAACGGGTTCAACGAAGATGAGTTTTTTATAAGAGAGAGAGAGAGAGAGAGATGGGGTTTAACGTCCACTTGACACAAACTAGGTCATTTTGGGACTGAACATTTTGTTGAAATTTATTTCAATAATTTGATTGTGCGTAAGGGGTCTTTACACTGTAACCCAGGTATCATTTAATCTTGTGTATGTAGCACTAATTTCTTTCACATATGTTTAATATCAAACGAGTTTATAAGAGAGAAAAGAGATGGGGTTTAAGGTCCGATGACACAAACTAGGTCATTTCGGGACTAACATATGGTTCAATTTTATTTCAATAATTTAATTGCACGTAGGGGTCTTTAGCAGTGGGTGAAAATCGGCGGACCTGGATAAAACCCATGAGGTTGAAAAGGCGACGCTACTCCTTGTCACATACAACCGGGGAATCGAAACCATGCCAGTGGACTCAATGACAGACCTTGTGATACAGTATGCTTGTGCTAACCGTTCGGGATTCAATTTTGACGGGTTTCTGCCATGCAATGTTATTTATTATATACCGGAAAATTTATATGGATAGCTTTTCTGCTTACTCTTTTGAGAATCCCAACTGTCAAGGGTTCGATTTTGTGCACACTAAAGTGTACACAAGACCTCAGTTTTCGGTCTGATGCAATGAATGTTCCTTAAGCCCAGCTTACAACCTGCCGTAAGTGTGATTTCTACGGTGCCGAAAACA
The DNA here is from genome assembly GCF_932274485.2 of Patella vulgata. NCBI lineage: Eukaryota > Metazoa > Mollusca > Gastropoda > Patellidae > Patella > Patella vulgata. The sequence continues at coordinate 4,828,598 of NC_065885.2, read as the reverse complement.
TGCAAGTGATACGTAAGTCTCAAGCATAAGTTTACTAAAATTTCCTCCGTAGTCTGTGCTAGACTGTCTGTAAGCGCCTGTACGGTGAGGTGTGAGCTAGGCCTTATATAAGGCCCTAAGCCTTCTGTTGGATAACTGAGAGGAACATTTCTTGGCACAGAGAGAGAGAGAGAGAGAAATGGGGTTTAACGTCCACTCGACACAGGGGTCTTTAGCAGTGGGAGAGAGAGAGAAATGGGGTTTAACGCCCACTCGACACAAACTAGGTCATTTCGGGACTAACACATGGTTAAATTTTATTTCAATAATTTGATTGTGCGCAGGGGTCTTTAGCAGTGGGAGGAAACCGGAGAACCTGGAGTAAACCCACGAGATTGGACCCTTTTCCTTGACAGTTGTTTATTGGCAGACACTGGTATTATACCCAGGACTTCGTGGGCCGATACCTTACTCATGGATTCAGAGTAAACAGAGGCCTATCAAAAGATTTGAACCCAAAACTTGACTGATAAATCTATTGGTATACATGTGTTAATATTAGTAATTACTGAACCGAGTTGAGTAGCCTATACATGTATATGTAATTACTATAGTTTCCAGAAGTTGTATTTAAATATAAATGACCATACTATACTATTCAAAAAAAGTAGGGGATATTTGATTTTTAAGTGTTATTAAAGTCACCTAATAAAACTGACGAAGAAACAAATGACAAAATGAAATGAAGTTCACATTCATCGATTTATTCCAAATGATCGTTAGACTAAGTAAGGCACAGACTGACCATTATAAGGGTAAAATGATACCCGGGGTCAAACAGCAAAGTTACCACAGCATCACAACCATGTCAGTAACGGGTAAATCCTCCTCTGTTTGCCAAACAAGCATTGATCCGAGGTGGCATACTCCTAATGAGACGTCTAAGGTCATTTTGGTCCAGATTGTCCCATTCCTGTTGCAACGCAGCAGCAAGTTCTTGGAAATTGGCAGGACGTTGTTGACGTTGACGTAACCTCTGTCCAAGCATGTCCCAGACATGCTCGATGGGGGAGAGGTCGGGACTCAGAGCTGGCCAAGGTAATGTGGTGATGTTCTGTTGTTGGAGGTAACCTGTAACGATCCTGGCCCTGTGACATCTTGTGTTGTCATCCTGGAAGATGAAACGGCGGCCATGACGTCGTGCGAACGGCACAACATGGACTGCCAAGATGTTGTCCCGGTAGTACTGGCCTGTAACACGCCCTGCAACAACATGTAAAGCCGTTCTTCCAGCAACAGTGATGCCTCCCCACACCATAACAGAACCACCCCCAAATCGATCATGTCTGATGACGTTAACATCTTGGAAGCGCTCGTTTCGACAACGCCACACCCTCCTACGTCTGTCCAATAAATCAACAGTGAACCTTGACTCATCTGAAAACATCACATTGCTCCAGCGTCGATTATCCCAGTGTTGACAATCCCTACACCAACGACGTCTTGCCTGAATGGGATGATCTCTCAAACAAGGAATCACGCGAGGACGTCGGGCGCGAAGGTGACCCCTATGCAGTCAATTCCGAATCGTCTGGCCACTCACTCTCACACCAGTGTCTGTTTGAAGACGAGCGCTGATCTGATTTGCTGTGATGACACGATTTCTCAAGGCCAAGGTACGGATAAATCGATCCTGGGCTTGAGTTGTCGCCCTTGGTCGACCTGAGCGTGGTCTGTCGTGTACAGATTGTGTATCACGGTATCTGGACCATAGCCTGCTTATGACAGACTGAGAAACATTCATCGTCCGCGCCACAACCGCTTGTGTTGTGCCGATCTGTAGCATGCCAAGGGCACGTAACCTTTCATTTTGGGTAAGCCGACGCATATCAAAATTTGTTTTCTGGTCACTAAAACAATTAAACTGATGTTTCCACCCTGGAATTTAATGCCACAATGACTGTAACATTCAAAGTCAGAGTCGTGCAAATCTTGGGTTGGACCCCCATGATGATCCCAAGCATCACCTGCATTCCATGCGGTAGCTATTGGTGCGTTTGGGCGTCACATGTAACTGGAAATGTTTCTTCTGTTAGGTTCTATAGTGACTTTTTTCGTAGTCATTTGCATATTTTAGTATTATGCCCCCAAAATCAAATATCCCCTACTTTTTTTGAATAGTATATAATTACTAACATGTGACAATAATATATGGCATGCGGGCAGAAAAATCGAGTACACTATTTAAAGGGAGATTGGATGAAGAGCTCACAGTTCTCATTACAATAGTTAAAAACTAGATAATGTAAAGGGAATATGCTGAAAATTTCAGTCAAATTGCTCCACTATGAACCGAGACATTAGCCATTGAATTCTAGGCCTAGCCTCGATCATCATTACTAAAGTCGGTATGATAAAAAACAAAGTCTTGATTATCCATTTTTGGATTTAATCATCAATGAGCGTTGAGCAGCAGATTGGATTCAAATCCAGTAAATATTGCAGGCTAGCGATGACATTGAAAGTTGATTATGGTCTGGATAAGTTAATTAATGTCTAGTTAATAATTTAGATAACATTTCAGGCCAAAAGAAAGACCAAGCTCTTGCATAATGAATGTTTAACTTAAAGTGGAATAATTAAAGAAATATATTTTATACCTATATAAATAACGTTTCAAATGTTGTACAATTTTGACAAATTCACTCAAAATTGTAGGTCCATCGCTCAAATAGAACTGTCTACATGTATGAGCGAGAATGAGACATGTTGACAATTTGTTTACGTAAACTGAGGTGATTGTCATGCGACTTCTCAGTCTGGCAAAGCATAATTTGACCTTTTTTTTTTTCTTTCTTCTTTAAAACACTATTTGCGATTTGAGCGCTGGACCTACAATTTTGATTGAATTTATCAAACTTCCATATTGTACGACATCTAAAATGTGAATGATGTAGGTACAATACATGTACTTTTGATTGAATCCACTTTAAATAGAGCACTTGTATTTCCTGGGCTACGTTATATATATGCGTACATCCGATATACTTTGTAACCATAGACAATGGTAACTATAGCATAGCCAATTAAAACCACAGTGTTACTATGTAAATATGTATAAATATACTATACTGTCCATCTATATACAATAACATTATTTATGAATAGTCCCAAGACGGACGAAAAGTACTTTAAAATGTTAAAATGTTATTAAACCAGTGTTGAAATCAGTTTGGGTTGGCATACCCCCTTTTTTTTATCTTTTCATCATTTACCGTGAAACAAAGTAGTGCAGCTTTACAATTGTTCTAATATTTTGATATACATGTATATACATATAGATGTATATAAAATGTGAATCATACACCAAGTTGTTATATTAAACATTTATTCACATGAGAAAATGTCACCTTGACATACACCATGATCTGTGTATGAAGTTCATGTCATGAGACATATGGTTCAATTTTATTTCAATACGTCGCGTGCAAGTTGGGGTCATTAGCAGTAGGAGGAAACAAAAACCAATAGAAGAAATGACCACAAATTTAAGTTCAATCGACACACTCAGTCTTTTTATTTCGCAGAGTTATGATTAGAAGGAAATAATAATATCTATAATTTTATTACCTCTAATACCTGTAGTTGTTTTGTTTTTTATAAATTTATATACTACATGACGTGTAAGTGTGATTTTGTGAATACAGTTAGTTTTATTATATTATAATATTGCAAGCAGAATAACTGTGTGTGGCACAACTGTCGGCCATATTGTTTGTCTTTTGTATTTGTTATGTTTTTTGTCAATTCAGCAGTTCTCCCGTTATCGACCCTTTACAATGGTAACTAACAAGGACAGGGGATAAACTGATAATTCCGTAATTAGGGGCCAATGAGTTGTTAAAATATAGTTGTCTCCGCCCTTAATTGTCCCCGCTGAGTTGACCCCGCCATTAATTGTCCAGCCAAAAGTTGACGCCACCATTAGATGTCCAGCGGGCAGAAGTCCCACGTGAATTTGTTCCGTCAGGAATTTGTCCCACGGGAAGTTGTCCTACCGGCAGTTGTGCTACATCTCCGGACAATCTATATATAAATAAAATCATGCTGTGAGTATGTTTCAAGCCTGTCCATTATGCTTCGTCATCGCAATCCACCCCAATATATGTGGTATCAAATTAACCAGCATAACTCTGTGAATGTTTTAGTCCATCAAATTTAGGCCCTTGGCGAAATTGGGCCCCTGGCGAATTTAGGTCCCCAGGCGAAGTTGGGTATCCTGCTAGTGAGTAATAAATAGATTACATAAACTTACTCTTGTTCTTGTATATAACACTGAACAGCTGTAACAGTAAATTGACCCACATGATTCTGTAATAGGAAATAAAACATACCATTAAAGGGGCAAAATATAGAGGAATGGTGTATTTACCTTGTCTCAAAATTTCAGCTCAAAATATTGAGTCGTTTGGACGTGAACGTCAAAACTGCTTATCCAGACAAGTAACCCTTTTAATTATACGGTTTTTAACGTCCCACTTTTCTACATACGCCATAGTGTGCTATGAGGGGCAGCAGCACTACAGCCTACTCTTATATTGATTTTCAACAGTAAAACTAAAAAGGGTCTTTTACGTGCACCCCAATGAGTACATGTACATAGGGCCTGGGCCCATATTCACGAAAACTTAAACTAAGTTACAACAGAAATTTTAAGAAATACTGCAACTTCATTGGATATATGCAAATTGATTTTACTGCTAAGCCAATCGAATTGCAGTATTTCTTAAAATTTCGATTGTATCTTAGTTTAAGTTTTCGTGAATAAGGACCCAGGACCCAAGTTCAGAAAGCATTCTCAGACTTCAGTTAAGGGTTTACGCAAAATTCAATGTATCAAATACATCAATAAGAAACTATGTGCAAAGTTTTGTGTTTCTGGATGAAAGATATTTCTCATAAACAGTGATTGAAAGTTGAGTAAATTCTTAACTTAAGTCTGAGAATGCTTTGTGAGAGAGATGGGGTTTAACATCCACTCAACAGGAAATAAAATATTGTTATAAATAACCCCATTATGTCAATAATTCGCTTGTGCAAAAAGTTCTTTAACTGTAGAAGGAAACCAGAGGACTCAAAGAAAGCGAGGTCCTGACAGTTGGAATTTGATAGAAGAGTACATGTAGGTCATGTTGCAACTGTCCGTGCAAATTTCCGTCATACACAAACTGTATGGTGTATGCCTTCATTAACCCAGTCAGTGCAGAGGATTATTTCATTAATCATTTGTTTAGTCGTGTATTTTTCCTGCCTTTGTATTGATGTAAATTATGTTTAAAAATACATTATGGAAGATTAGATAAAGAGCTGGCAGTTCTCATTATAATGGTTAAAAACTAGATAATGTAAAGGGAACATGCTCAAAATTTCAGTCAAATTGCTCTATCCTGAACCAAGATATTAGCGATTGAATTTTAGGCCTAGCCTCGATCATCATTACTAAAGTCAGTACAATAAAAACATAGTATTACCAAGCATTTGACCATTATGCTTGGACGACATATTTTTCATGTGTTATGTATATTCATAAATAAATAGTTCTTGTCATTTCATTATAACAGAATATTATACATTGTAAATTGAGACCAGTAATACCTATAGTCAGACACTAGTCTCCTACACTTGTTTCAATATAATTAAATGTTTTCATTGTTTTAATGTTTTACAAACAGAAGTATTATTGAATAGTTGTTTTAAGGATTTATTTAGTGTTTAATTAAGCTACACCTACATGTTATAAATCAACATATTTTTATTTAATATAAGTCACCAGTGGCGATATTTTTTTTACCATAACAACCAAGTCATATAAATTAAACCCAAGTTTTGCTGGTCAAATAAATTCATATCCAGATTATATACAGTGGTTGTTCCTGATTTTATGGAAGTAACCTACTAGGTTACAATAGTCTCGATTATCCAATCTTGCATAAATCATCAATGAGTGTTGAGCAGCAAATCGGATTCAAATCCAGTGAAAATCCGACACATAAGACGGTATTGAGAGTTGATTAAGGTCTTTTCAAATGTCTAATTAATAATTTAGATAACATTTCAGGCCTAAAGAAAGACCAGAAATAGGCAGATTTACCTCTTGCATAATGTTTGTTTAATCAATTTTGTACCACATAAAATGATTATAATTAGTCCTTGACAATTATTGTACCGGTTAAAGATACATTATGGGAGATTTTTCTAGAGAGTTGGCCATTCTTGCTATAACAGTTTAAAAGTAGATGATGAAAGAAGAATATATTGAAAATTTCAGTCAAATTACTTTATTCTGAACATAGTTATCATCGTTGTAATATTTGACTAGAAAAGGTAGCGAAATGCGTCTTCACCTTGGCTGATCGTTTGATTGACAGGTGTTAACTCCACCTACATATCTCGATTATCAAGTAAAGTTTTCAATGGCATACGGAAACGCTCTACAACGGCCTCGCTAAGTACACTCTATCATTTAGCCTCGATTTAACTGACATATTTTCATCAGGTTGTATCATATTTGATTTAATCAATTAGTGAAATCCTATTTAAATCTGAGCTGTAGCCGAGCCATCCGTGGGTCTACAGAGTTGATTTTGGGCTTGTTGTTTAAATAAAGATCTAATTTATAATTTCTATAACATCTGAAGCCTAAATTAAGACTTGCAATAATCAGATTTAGCTCTTGCATAATGTATGTTTAAGGACAGTCCCATAATCTTTTTATCTATAATATAAAAGTGTAATAATCAGCTGATAGTGATAAGTATATAATGTGGTCATTTATTGTCATCTATATAGTCTCCATGAACTTATATGTAGGTCAGTGGGTTAACAATATCATAATAATTATGATTCATGCATATACTGTTAAACGAATACTGTTGACTAATGAACATACACGTAGGCCTTTTACTAATGACTCAGGGTGGTTGGATGGCCGAATGGTTAGCATGTGCACGCTGTATCATAAGGCCTGTCATTGAATCGACTGGCGTCGTTTCGAATCCCCGGTTGTACGTGACAAGGAGTAAGGTCGCCTGTCCAACCTCGTGGGTTTTCTCCGGGTCCTCCGGTTTCCTCCTACTGCTAAAGATTCCTACGCGCAAGCGAATTATTGAAATAAAATTAAACCATATGTTAGTCCCGACGTAACGATGTTCTGATATCAGAATGTTAAACCCTTGTTATTATTATATATACTGGCGGTAGTTTTTACTTTGATGTCCATAGAAGTTATATCTCATAACAACCTGTCATGACATCATCATAGGTTGATATATTCGTTCATATCAACCGCTGATGACGTCATGCCTTAGTCATGACAGGTTGATATTTCATATCAACCGCTAATGACGTCATCTCAGGTCAATATATTCGGCTCATATCAACCGCTGATGACGTAGATGATCGAAATAATAAAAAAAACCCACAGAAATAAATTTTTATTCTTTTGACAATTAAAATTTGTTATGGTACAGTTTCTAACATTCAGGACCGAAAAAGATGGCGTACTTATCGACGGAGGTCGGGTGTTCGATCCCTGCATTGGCCGAGAAAGTTCATCCAGATTTTCCGGCGTGTTTCTTCCTTGTCAGTGATGCAGGACGGAGGGGCTGACAAGGAAAGCTGTCTAGTCGTTCGGGACGAAAAACTGAGGTCCCGTGTACACATTGGCGTGCACATAAAAGATCCCTTGGCAGTTGGAATTTGATATAAGAGTAGGCCGTAGTGCCGCTGTCTGGGCAAAATTTCCCTCATAGCACACTGTATGGCGCATGCCCGTCTTCATTAGCCCAGGTTAGGAGCAGAACAGTAGGACGTTAAACTCCATTTCATTTCATTTCTGTACTTATCGACATACATGTATTTAGATCGGTTATCCATGTCTAAGACATCTTTCAGAATTTTCTATTCGTCCACATTGCGATTATTTCTCCACACACTACAAGACTTGAAAGTATTTATCGCCCAAGAGTTCCTTTGTAAAGTATTTTTGGGTACTGTCCACTTAAAACAGTCGGTCAAATCCTTCTCTGAACATACTGAAAACCTTCAATCATGGTTCACTGTCAGAATTCTTGGAAAAGAATGCCTTTTGGTCCAAATTTTCTGCAGGCTTTGGATAGATCCTCGTCGATATTTGCATTCACATCTATTTCGTTGTCAATATGTTGGCTAAAAAGGATTGATTATTCGCCTGACTTCGTATTACTATCCATTTTGTTTTTGCTTTCAATTCAATAGTCCAAAATGGCGACGTATAAACAAAAACATGCACGTAATTGCACGCGATTACTTCGGTAATTTTCGCTATTTGGCGGAAACTATCGAGCAATTATCCAATCGTTGTTGCCTTTTAATGGAAGAGCCCATTAAATTTAAGGGTGAAATGGCGTTGTATATGTCGGATATAAACCTACTCTCCCTCGGATTGATATGGTAGAGAACGCTTGGGCTTCGCCCGCGCGTTCTCTACCATATCAACCTCGGGTAGGTTAATATCCTAGATACTTAATTGTAACAATGTATTATTTTTATTGTAGAGAAACCATCAAACGTCAAAACGAAATGTAGTCATCTAACGTATTGATCTCATCAAACGTAGTTATCATCAAAACTATCATCACATTATCTTTTAACATATTCTAACGAACGATTCAATATTTTATAACGAACGGTTTATCTTAACGTCACGTATTAACATACTGTGTTAACGTAACGATCGATGTGTGATCTATTAGAGGAACAACTTGTAATAAACGATTTTGTAATAAAGACTTGTTTTGTTATTAATAAAACACACGAATGATTTAATACAGGGAAACGGTGGCAATACACTGAACTGTAACTTCATGAATTATGGCCCCTGTTTGTATGAAAAATCACGTTTTTAGCTTGTCCACACTAGTAGAGATCCCAATTTTTATCTGATTTAGATGAAACTTGAAATGCAAATGTTTATAATCCAAAGATCTTGATTCCTTTTAATATTCACGCATATCGGACTGTAACTAGATTATGGCCCCTGAGACCTAAAACACCTACTTAATGATAACTATTTGATTAGCTAACAAATTAATAAACATTATGTATATCAGGTGGACCGGCAATATGGATTCATTCAAAAAGTATTGTACCCATATCACGAATGTGGTACAATATGGATGGATGCTTGACAAATTCACCGCAAATAGTAGGTCCATCCTTTAAATAGTGTTAACATACATGTAGTACAAATTATCTTTAGCCGTACCCGTCACATCACATTCACCACAGTTTACATAAACAAGTGGTTGCAATGCAAGATACGCCCACATTTTGCAAGAGATGGACTGAACAGAAAAGCGTTTTTTTTTTGTACAATAAGAGGTGTTGATTAGCGCAAATATCAAAAGGATCTCAGCTCTTTGGGATATAAACGATTACATGTATATCAAGTTCCATCAAAATGAGATAAAAATTGTGACTTCTAGAGGGTGCACAACCTTGGTATTACCCAAGAATCGCCCATTTTATCCTATATATTTCGAGTTTCGTCAAAATCATAACATATGGTTTAATTTTATTTCAATAATTTGTTTGCACGTAGGGGTCTTTGTAGTGAGAGGGAGGAGAGGAATGGGGTGTAATGTCGACTTGACACAATCTAGGTCATTTCGGGACTAACATATAGTTTAATTTTATTCAAATAATGCGCTTGCGCATAGGGGTCTTTTTGGCAGTGGAAAAAAATTGGAGGACGCAGAGAAAACCCACGAGGTTGAATAGGTAGGCGACCTTACTTCTTGTTTCATACAACCGGGGAAATCAAAACCATGTCAGTTGACTCAATGACAGACCATATAATACAACGCGCACACGCTAATCATTCGGCCACCCAAACCCCTCCTCGGTACTGTATGACATGTGAAATGTTAATGATATAGACCGTATAATACGTTTTTTTGGGCGGTTTTCTGGGTCACCCGATATAAAATGACGTCTTATGTCTCTGTATGTCTGTATACTCTATAGTCCAGTTACCTAATTTAATGAACTTTGTGATAAATATCTATTACAAATATTTTATCTATTATTACTATCAGTCATTCATATTAACGTCTAGCACAAGAAAGAGGGTATTTTATCATATGAGTAAAGATACATTCATTATGTAAGATTTAGATAAAGAGCTAGCAGTTCTCACTATAATACATGTAGTTAAAAACTAGATAATGTAAAGGGAATTTGCTGAAAATTTAAGTCAAATTGATCCACTCTGAATCCAAGATTTTAGCGATTGAATTATGAATGGAAGTCAAACAGGAAATCGGAACCTAATCCAATAAACATCGAGAGTTGATTATGGTCTGAATAAGTTAATTAATGTCTAATTAATAGTTTATATAACATTTAAGGCCTAAAGAAAGACCTGCAATAGGCAGATTTATGTATGTTCAAAGATGCATTATGTAAGATTTAGATAAAGAGCTGAGAGTTCTTGTGATATATTGATAACTTCATGCAAATTGATTCTGAGCAATGTTAAGAATGTTTGAAGTTTTGACAAACGATCTACCGGATTGTCAAGTATCATATTGCCCATCTTCAATAGAAGGTTTGATCTCGCTTTAACTACGTACATCTTATCAAGGCCTTCACATAATACCCTGCATATTGCGGCACTAATTTCGAATGGGTACAAGCCCAACTTGTGAGCCTATCAGATTCCTCGATCGTCACGAATACCAAGTCTCGCATTTTCAAGCTAAAATGTCCACCTGTGCTAATCGAGTTGCAAAGTTCAAGGTTCATTCAATGTCAAGGTTTCTGTGGAGGTCGCGAAGTCACAACCTCTGATTGGACGCTACTGCTCATTTGTTAATAGATAACATAGCTATAAGTTCGGGAATTGTGAAGTAAACAAGCAACAGCCAGATGTTTAAATCATGGCAATATGCATGTTGCTTCAGGAACATGCATATTGCCATGATTTAAACATCGATTGATCTTTTGTATCCAGCACTAATTTCTTTCACATTCGTTTACACGTAATATCAAATCTTTGTTTAAAAATTCGTAAAAATCATTTAAAATCACCAAACAACTAATTTGTACTTGTGTCCAGTTTAAAGCTGACTGATTAATTTTGATAATGAGTGTCAAATATACAAGTGTGTAATTTCCTGACCTCTGTTCAAAAATTAATCATTATACATCAATTGGGTTGTTTATCTTTTAACAGTGATTGAGAAATTAAACACTAGTAAATTAGACACCCAATCAAAGATTTAATATTGTATAGACTATACATGTATAAGGGTAGCTTGACATCCAATGGAAAGTATAATGGCCTAACTAACACGACAAAGGTGCCGCAAAAGTGAATCAAGCCAGTTTTGTTTTTGTCACCCATCCCAGTCCACCGTTGATTAGTGATGGACAATTGGATATTATTAAAATATGATCTACTTACCTCTATTAATATAATTTTAGCCTTGTATAGTGGACATTTTCTTCTTCTGATATAGCACTCTAATTCTGGCTTCCAGTATAGTATTAATAGTAGAAGTCCACAGGTTAATATCACCAATAAAAAGAAAACAATGTCTTTAAGGGTGTCCTTTTTATAACCATAACATTCCTAAAAAGAAAAAAAAAATACCACAATGGGGTTCAACTTCCACTCAACACAAACTGGGTCATTTTGGGACTAACACATAATTCAATTTTATTTCAACATTTAATTTGTTTGCGCGTAGTGGTCTTAAGCAGTAGGAGGAAACACACTAGACTGGACAGGTGACCCTACTCCTTGTCACGTACAAGTTTGATCAACAATTAGAGTTTTCAGACATCTGAGAAATGTGGAAGATTGTAAGATTCAAACTGAAGACCATAATATGGCATGGTTTCTGTCTATAAATTAATAACAATATTGAGAGAGACAGACAGACAGACAGACAGACAGACAGAGAGAGAGAGAGAGAGAGGGGAATGGGGTTTAACCTCCACTAGACACAAACTAAGTCATTTTGGGACTAACATATGGTTTAATTTTGTTTCAATAATTTGCTTGCATGTAGGGCACGTAGGGGCCTTTAGCAGTGCGAGGAAACAGAGAGAGAGAGAGAGGAATTGGGTTTAATGTCCACTCGACACAAACTAGGTCATTTCGGGACTAACGTATGGTTTAATTTTGTTTCAATAATTTGCTTGCATGTAGGGCATGTAGGGGCCTTTAGCAGTGCGAGGAAACAGAGAGAGAGAAAGGAATTGGGTTTAATGTCCACTCGACACAAACTAGGTCATTTCGGGACTAACGTATGGTTTAATTTTATTTCAATAATTTGCTTGCACGTAGGGGTCTTTAGCAGTGAGAGGAAACAGGAGGACCCGGCTAAAACCCACATGGCTGGGCGAGCAACCCTACTCCTTGTCACATACAAGCGGTGAATCGAAATCACACCACGTGACTTATGACAGACCTTATGATCCAACAACAATGCGTTAACCATTCAGACACCCAACAATATTGAAATAAAGGTTTTAAGTTTTTTAAACTGAAAAAATACCAGAAAATATCACATTACATGTACCTATTGTTTATTGAAGTTAACTGGTTATTACAAGTAGGTGTAACCATGATCTTTAGTGAACATGTGGTTATCATTAAAATATACCATATTGCATTTATAAAGGCCTAGTAGTAATAAATAGCCGCCTTCCTTACTTCTATTCAGTTAAATGTTTCATTTCTTTTTAAAGATACATTAGTTAAGGGCTAAATTTGCTTCAGATGTTATAGAAATTATTAATTAGACCTTTATTTACATGACAAGCTCAAAATCAACTCTGTAGACACACGGATGACTTGGATACAGTTTGGATAAAAACACTTGTCCATTAAATCAATAAATGGCTGACAAAGCTGATGTTTACCGTTAGTCACTGATGCTACTACCGGAGACTGCCAATGAAAGGCCTGCCAATTGAGGGTACCGTAGCCATTGAGAATCTTACATGATGTACATGTACTTTATAATCGAGAATATTTGGGTGGAGTTATCGTCTGTCAATCAAACGATCGGCAATTCTCGGAGACGGTGCGGAGACAGTTGATGCCTATTCCTAGTCCAAACTTCAAACAGTAACAATTTTGTTCAGAATAAAGTAATTTGACTGAAATTTTCAATATTTTCTTTTTTTTATCATCTATTTTTGAATTATTATAGCAAGAATGGCCAACTGTTAATTAAACTCTTAACTACATGTACATGTAATGTATCTTTAAATTAAATATTTAAATTACCAACAGATGTCATCCAGTTTCTTCTATTAAAAATATATACTGCTTTGATAATAATCAAATTAGGCCAACTATATTGACTATTAAACTAAAAACATACATTACAACAACATGTACAATGTACATGTACATGTATATTTCTCATGAACAAGTTTGATCCTAAGGCATCTGTCACAGACTACATCAGACACAAATATCATATAGGTTATGTGATAATCTGTGACTGATAAAGTCTGTGATAAGGGCCTTATGTCCAGGGTACATGTATGTTTTAAAATTATAGATTTGAATTAGGCCTATTGATAGTCCTTTAAAGGGACAATAACACTCTTGCTGGCTTGACAGCTCCAGAAAATAAAAAAATAGCCTTATTCTAAGTACTAGATGTTTAAGTGACCTCTGTTGTGTAAATTATCCATTACATCCTATGGGTTCGAAAATATTTTTAAATCCAAGTCACATTTGAAAAGGTTTACGTCAGGATTTTCAAATCATTTAGTTGAATTTTTCCAATTTTTTAAATTAGGTGTGATAAGATGAAATTTGTATCACCAATTAATTGGAATATTGTAAAATAGTACAATTTGTTGACCAGAATAAAGATTGGGACATATTATTCAGTTACAACAAGAGTGGTATTGAGCCTTTAAGGAAGGAGGGGGGGAGAGAGAGAGAGATATGAAGTGAAATTTACCCTCCTATGTTCTGCTCCGACCTGGGCTAATGAAGACCAGGGGTCTGTTTTGCGAAATTTTAACTAAGATAAAATCCAAATTTTAGTAATTTGATTGGATAATATTAGATTGATTTTAGTGCTTAGCCAATCACAATTGAAGTATCTACTAAAATTTGGATTTTATCTTTAGTTAAAATTTCGTGAAACAGGGCCCTGGGCTAATACAGGGAAATTTTTTCCCGGACAGCTGCACTACGGCCTACTCTTATGTGTATTTTGAACTCTTAGGGGTTCTTTTACGTGCACAGGACCTATCTCTCTTTCATACCATCTGACCGACTAGACACTGTCCTTGTCAGGCAACCGCCCTTTGCAACTGACAAGGGGAAACTGTGACGGAAATTGTTGATGAAGACGAAATATCAGTCTGGTTAAATAATAAAACACAGATCCTATTTCGTTTTGTTTTTATAGTTCAAAATTTCGTTTTACTTGTCTTTACTACACTTGGATCTGGAAGAGTTGTTATTTAACTCGTGTTCTGAAAGGTGTCAGGGATAAGCCAATGAAACGGTCTGTCACGGCGAGCTTTAGGAGTGTTTTGCACGGAACTGTGGGTAATCCAATAGTAACATCAATGCTGATTGGTTAATCAAATGTCTGACATCATAGGGTCATAAGTCGGTCTTTTGCCCCCTGACGTGACCTATCGCTAAAACATGTCAGATCTTCATGTAGTGTAGGCCATCGAAAGTATAAAAAAACAAAACGAAATATAGATCTGTGTTTTAATCAGATTGACAAAATATGGACATAAAAAAACTAGCTGCTTACTAATTGATCTTCTCCTCCTTTATTCAGTGTTATTCTGTTTAGTAATAAATTGTTCAAAGCACTCACACTGTCTCTGCTATCTGAAATTTCATTTAAAAAATCAACATAAAAAAAGCACAAACATTTACACAATAATAATAGGAAACACTGAAATAAGACTTAATTATTTGTGACATACAGGTAGGCTCAGATTTTCCTCATACAGTAGTGACTGACAATGGCAACAATTTTAATTAAATGAACATCTGCGGGAATAAATGCTGTGATTGCATGCTCTAGATTTTCAGATGTGGTTTCATATGGTCCAATTTTTATTTCATTTATAATAGCTACGGAACTTCAGATTTTTGAATAAATGCTGTGATTGCATGCTCTAGATTTCCAGATGTGGTTTCATTGATCCGAGAATGTGGCGTAAACGACAAAGGCTCACCAACCATGAGGTCCTGTGTTTAATTCTGACTGATGTTAGGAGTGGTTTCCCCTTGTCAGTGCTGAAGGAAGCAGGGCCTGGCAAGGATCAATACCCACTGACCATTCATTTTGATGGGACCCCCAAAAAGAACACTTGATAGATACATGTACAATTGGCTTCAATTACATGTACTTTGCGAAATTATTACTAAAAATGGACAAATTTAGCAGAATGGAAGTGGTTTTGACTAATCAACATTTCAATCAGATTTAATGAGATCGAAAAACTTTTCAAAGCGTCAATAGGTTGGGGCCTGAAATATTATTCAACTTTAACCAACTAACCCAGGCTGAAAATCATCACATAACAAGGTTTCAGAGAGAGACTTGACACAAACTAGGTCATTTCGGGACTAACATACAGTATGGTCCAATTTTTATTTCACTAATACCCTTGCGTGTAGGGGTCTTTAGCAGTGGGAGGAAACCAGAAGACCCGTAGAAAACCCATGAGGTTGGACAGGTGACCCAACTCCTTGTCTCATACAACACCCTGTCAGAAATATAAGGAAAAGTTTTCAATAAGGGGAAAATTCCCACTGTGAACAGAGAGAAAAGTAATGACAAGAAGTCGCATTATTATTATTATTATTATTGTTCGATTTATATAGCGCTTCATTACATGTGAAGTGTTTCTAAGCGCATCTCTAATTCAGAGAGTGTCTGTTACGGGGGATCACAGAACATAAAGTATTTGGCAGCCGAAATGAAATGGGGTTTAACGTCCTACTGTTCTGCTCCTAACCTGGGCTAATGAAGACGGGCATACGCCATACAGTGTGCTATGAGGGAAATTTTGACCGGGCAGCGGTGCTACGGCCTACTCTTATATTGAATTCCAACCGCCAAGGGATCTTTTACGTGCATTCCAATGTATACTGTACGGGACCTCGGTTTTTCGTCTCATCCGAAGGACTAGACAGCTGTCCTTGTCAGGCCCTCAGTTCTGCACCACTGACAAGGGGAAACCACGTCGGAAAATTCAGATGAACTTTCTTGGCCAATGCAGGGATCGAACACCCGACCTCCAGGCTAGCGAGCCAGCGTCTTACCCACTTAGCCACCGTGACTCCCTATATGGCAGCCATTTAATTTATAAAAGCTGTATTATTATTATGCGAGTACTAACTTTGACTATTGTCAGCCATTTTTCTCGCTTCATCCGAGCGTAATATTTATTCACATGACAGGCCCTAAATTAACTCTTGAGAGGATCAGACAATGCCCACCATATCTGCATCAATCTCAATGTTGATCGGCATCAATTTTCCGACCAAAACATAACTTTCCGCAGCACCGTAATGCAAGGAGGCTGACAATGGAATGCTTGACAACTGAGACTTCATCCAGTCAATTATCCACTGTATTGTCCTGACAACTTGACAATTGAGAACAGGTGGGTCTAGTTTTTATCTGTCATCTATTGGCAATTGTTGAAAATACATATAATTTATGGCTATTCGACAATTCATTGTCAAAACATTGAACATTCATAACTTTTAAAAACTTTCTCTAAATCTTGGATGAAAGGACCATTGAAATACATAAAAGTTAGATGTAGACTAATTTTTTAAGATTTCTGTTGTGCCTCGAGTCTACTAGTTCATTCACAGGAGTCTGACCTTCTATCCGTATATATATATGCATACACCATGTCCAACTAGACAATATACAATATTATATATTGTCTGGTTGGACATGGTGTATGCATATATATACCATACGGATAGAAGATCAGACTCCTGACACTCCTGTGGTTCATTCAATCAAGACTTGATCTTTTCTGGTGTATTTTTTGCATACCAATAACTTCTTTCTCAACACCATGTCACTCACAGCCACTGAAGCATATACCACGTCTTTCACTTTAACTCTCTACTTCTCTAGTTTATTTTTGGAAACTTTAGATTTACTCTTGACTTAATAGTGGACGAGAAGTTAGAGAGTAGAGGCTAAAAAAAAAGATAGTCTACCAATATAATATTATTTATCATTCACCTGGATTTTTCTTACCTATAGGGTGATTCATATTTGTCGTTATAGATTTGGTACCGCATGCTGAATGCCTAAATCAAAACATTGCTAATCATGATCAGAGTTAGTTAATAATTATAAAAGTCGGTGACCGACCGACTGACGTATTAGCGGAAGGAGATGAAATATAAAACAGACGATGGTTTGAAGTGCTATTACGTTTACTGCATTACTCCCCATCGACCGTTCGAAGGTGCTGTGTTCTTCAAAGATATCTGTTCAATTGATGTAACAGCCGCTTTATACTATTTGTACCTCCAATAGAAATCTCCTGAAAAGTTATTAAAGGGAGTTAATTAACAATAACAAGGAAAATTCCAAGACCGGTTCTTGTCTGAAAGTGCGAACTCAACGAATAAAATGGACAATTTGTCGGAAAGGGAAGAACGCTTACGTGAAGCAGCTAGCATTGGGGATTTGGATACTTTAGAAAATTTGTGTAAAACTGTGAGTATAAACTCCAAAAACAACATCAATGGCTGGACAGCGCTGCATTGGGGATGCAAAAGAAACCACGTAGGAGTTGTAAAAATTCTACTTCAACAAGGAGCTGACAAGAATATCTGCAATAACAAAGAAGAAACTCCAGATCAGCTTACAAACAACTCTGAAATATTAGAACTTTTAGGGTGTCCCCCAAAACCAAAAGAAGAGAAGCAATCTGAACTGCCAATCACCCCCAATTATATCGCAAATCCCCCCTTTCCCCATGTGAAAAATACACCCCAAATTGAGAAAGATCAAGGAAGACAGAAAGAATCATTTAACATGAATGGAAACCACAGTAACAGTGAAATTAGAAGAAGCAACCATGGAAATTCTACTGAAAATGAAATAGTGTTAAAAGCACGAATTGCGAACATGGAAGAAACAGACTTTATTGAAATTGAGTTGGACCGATCAACACTCACTTTCGTAGCTCTAGTGAAACTGTTGTGTGACGAATTAAAAGTTGATAGCAAATTGGTTCAAAAGGTCCGCAAGCGTCCGGATACCATTGTCAGAAAAGACAAAGATGTAGCAAGACTAAAAGACTTTCAGGAATTAGAATTGGTGCTTACCAATAAAGCCCAGAGTTCTTTGTCCAGAACGTACAGTAGCGGTAACTACAATGCAATTGGTGCTGCGATCAAAAAAGAACAGATTTTATATTGAAGAAAACGAGAAGGACAAATTAAAATAACAATATCACATCATTTTATTTCAGACTTATAGTCGCACATTTTGGAGGGGTACTGGACAATTCGTGCCCAGCGAACTAGTCCCCAGACAATTCGTCCCCTGACATTATTCATACCCTGTCAATTGGTGGGGTACAAATACATGTAGTTTCAGGGGATGAATTGTCCGAGAACGAGTTGTCTGGGATGAATAGCCCCAGGGGACTAATAGTCCTGTGACGAATTGTCCAGGGATGAAATGTCTTTGGGGTCGAGTTGTCCGGGCACAAATTGTCCTGGGACGAATTGTTTGGGGACGAATTGTGCCAGAGCCACTTTGGACAATATCTAATTTTGACAGGTTAATGTACATTAAAATGTACTCATTGCTGTATTTATTATTGAAAAAAAAATCACAAACTCAACTCCACTCAGCAAACCTCGGCAGATTCCTTTACTCTACATGTAGCCTTGGCTGTATGATGGTAAGTGATATGTACGTACGCCTATACAACTGTGATGCGGCATGGGTTTACTTACTAGGGACACTTGCCGCTTTTAAAAAGAAGTTCTCAAAATTGCGTCGTTCGAAGCGTGCAAAGTTGTCCTTGTTTAAAGAAAATCGGAAAAATTTGAAAGAAAAATAGCTTCAGACTTTGAAATATTTGTATGATAAAACATTCTTCAAAAACGCCGTCATGGGCAACGCCGTTGGTAATCTGGGAACTTGAAAGTAGTTCCAATGGCAGGCTTCGTCACACAGCCTCGGTTAGATGTAGGATACTGGAATCTCTTGAGGTTTACCGAGTGCCTCAACTCCAGACTTGTCTAAGCCTATTCTATCAGAGGCCTATTTAAAGATTTAAGCAAAGAGTACATGTACCATTAACCATATTCCATTTATATTGTCTGAAGAGGACGCAAATGTTGACATATTTTCAATTCATCATATCTTTATAAATACTAAACGGAATTGAACCATTGTTGAACTGATATTACTTTTAGATATTCAACTTTCATAATATGGAACCATTTGTAAGCCTAATATTTCTTCTAGAGAATCAGCTTTCACAATATGGAACCATGTAAGCCTAATATTTCTTCTAGAGAATCGACTTTCCTGATATTTTAGATACAATGTACATGTCTGACTAATTGTACACTGGATTCAAAATACCTCAAATCACAATCTCAATAGCAGGAATTTTTATTTTACACACAATCTGATTAAAATACATATCTATATTTCGTTTTTTTTTTTTTATACTTTCGATGGCCTATACTACACGCAGATCTGACTGGTTGTACTGGAATGTCGCATCAGGGGTCGCACTAGCGCCTTTTGACTTATGCCGTCAGACATTGATTAATCAATCAGCGTTGACATTTCTAGTGGTTTACTCAAAGTTCTGTGCATCGCACGCCAAGAACTCGTCATAAAAGGGCCCTTATTAACGAAAACTTAAACTAAGTTACAACCGAAATTTTAAGAAATACTGCAACTTCATTGGATATGCAAATTGATTTTACTTGTCAGCCAACCGAATTGCAGTATTTCTGAAAATTTTGATTGTATCTTAGTTTAAGTTTCCATGAATAAGGGCCAAGACCATTTCATTGTTTGATCTCTCACTTCAACCAGGATGTGGGTAATATAACAACTCTGCGAGATCCTAGTGTAGTAAAATCCAGCAGCGGATTATCAGTGAGGCTGATGAGGCTGCAGCCTCAGGCCCAAAGATTTTGTAAAAAAAATTTTTTTAGACTTGTCTAATAGGATTAAAAACGCATAGACAATGAATGTTAGGGGGGTTGGGTTTAGGCCCACCGGGAATCAACATAGGCCCTGACCCGAAATTAATTAGGCCCACGCCATTTTAAATAGGCCCTATTTAAAAACTAAATAGGCCCTCCAGCAACTGAAGCCTCAGGCCTTGGTGGAGCTTAATCCGCCACTGGTAAAGACAAGTAAAACGAAATTTGAACTATTAAGAACGAAACGAAATAGGATCTGTGTTTTAATCAGATTGTTTTACACGTTCATATGGAAATAGGTAGTCTGGAGGTACATGTACCAATATAAATTAGAATTAAGTATGGACCAGCCACCTTAGAATTATGATGTCATATTAAAAATCAAAGGCCACCAATCGACAATGAATCGTGGAGTAATTGTCCAAAGGACAAGCATGCCAAGGTTTATGTTTCCCAAATTTGAATATGTGGAACCTTAGGCTTTTTATGAAGAATTTCTCCTGATCAATAACAAATAGATTAAAGATACATTATGGGAGATAAGATAAAGAGATGGCAGTTCTCGCTATAATAGTTAAAAACTAGATAGTGTAAAGGTAATTTGCTGAAAATTTCAGTCAAATTGATCTACTATGAGCCGAGAACGAAGCGGGTGGAATTTTCGCATAGTCTCGGACATCATTACTAAAATCATAAATATAAACAGCATAGTGTCGATTATCCACTTTTTTTGATTTAATTATCAATGGCCATTAGCGGCATATAGTAATCTAATCCAGCCAACATCGAAGGCTAGCCTTGACATCGAGAGTTGATTATGGTCTGGATAAGTTAATTAATGTCTAATTGATAATTTAGATAACATTTCAGGCCTAAAGAAAGATTTGTAATAAGCAGATTTTGCTCTTGCATTAATGTATGTTTAAAGAGCCAATTAATCTTGATTATATTTTGGAGAATAAAACAGCTTAATTCTGTGTTAAAAGCCCATAAAATCCTCTACCTTAGGAAAGTGAAAAATAACTCAATATATACGTGATACATTTTCAAACAAGTTAAACACGTCGGTCTTCATCTGGAAATAGAGACTGATGTCTCAAGCTGTATTATACAGTATCTGGATAAAAATAGACTTTTATTTAAAAATAACGTGTAGGTGAAATTTACTTTTCATTATCAAGTACAGCATGTGGGTCATGCACTGTATAGACCTGGCAATAGATTATCAGGTCAACCAAGGAAACAATTGACCCGAAATCTTAAAAGGGTTATGTTTCTGGATAAGCAGTTTTGACATTCACGTCCAAAGGACTCAATAGTTTGAGCTGAAATTTTGAGACAGGGTAAATACACCATTCCTCTATATTTTGGTGCTTAAATTTCATGTCTACACAGACTTTTATTTCTGAGACTCTGTTAAAATTGGGATGTTGCCTTTTAGAAATGTATGGCACCTGGTTCAAAAATTCAAGGATTAAATCTAAATTAAGAACATCTGCTCCAGAAACTGGTCTGGAAATAATGGGTTTAGATGTACCTGACAAAATGTCAGATACTAATGAAATAGTACCTGACATTTTCAACTTAGTGCTGGACATGTATTAATAATATGAATAATATGGCAAATCAGTGCCAGACAAAATGACAGGCACCAGAGGTTTAGTGTCTGACAAAGCCTGACATTGTCTGTGACAGGTGCCTTATTTCCAGGCCTGCAGAAAATTTTAAACAGATTATGCTTAATGTTTATTTATATTGTATTTTTATGCACCCACATTTTCATGTGGTTGTATATTGTGGTCTCCCTTGTCCATCTCTCTGGATGTCTGTTAACATTTTGTTTGTGGACACTCTACAGTTCACAACATTTATCCAATTTTGATGGAGCTTGAAATATAGGTCTATCTCCCAAAGGTCTCGGTTCCTTATGCATCTGACCATAACTTCATGAATTACGGCCCCTGATTTTACGAAAAATCATGGTTTTAGTTTGTGGACACTTTAACTAAGAGGTCACAATTTTTATCTAATTTTGATAAAACTTAAAATGTATGGTTATACCCCAAAGGTCTCACTTCCTTTCGATATTCAGACCCTAACTTCCTGGATTATGGCTCCTGTCAGATTACATGAAAAATTCATGTTTTTAGCTTGTGGATCCTCTAGAGATTTAAATATATCATTGTTACACCCTAATGACGATTGAGTTTGAATTTCGTGGAAATCTGACCGAAACTGTGTGACAAAATGGCTGCTCCTCTTTCTCAAATAGTGTAAAAATATGTAATATCAAGGTTGTGAACCCTCTAGACGTCACAATTTTTTTCAGATTTTGAGGAAACTTAAAATGTATGTTTATAACCCAAAGATCTTGGTTGCTTTTGATATTGGCACATATTCGACAGTAACTTCTTGGATTATGGCCCCTGTTTGTTCTCTGTCCACCTGTTGCAAATTTATATGGAAAACAATCACTGGTTTATTGTACACATATAGTACAACTTTTCAATAAGTGTTCTTTTATCGTTATAAAGCGTAAATTTTTAGATGAAATTGTGCTTAAAGATACATTATGGAAGATTAGATAAAGAGCTGGCAGTTCTCACTATAATAGTTAAAAACTACCTAATGTAAAGGGAATATTCTGAATATTTCAGTCAAATTGCGTCTCTCTGAACCGTTTGAATGTTAGGCCTAGCTTTAATGATCATTACGATAAAAAAATATAGTCTCAATAATCCATTTTTGGATTAAATCATCAATGAGCGCTGAGCAGCAAAATGGATTCAAATCAAGTGAAAATCCGACACATAAGATGGCATCGAGAGTTGATTATGGTCTGAATAAGTTAATTAATGTCTAGGCATAAAGATTAAAATTGTTGAAATGTTTAATAAAATGAGAAATAGGCGGAGAAATTCATGAATTTAACAATGAACTCAATGGAGAGGGAATTACTGGTCTGAGTCCATTAGAATAAAATGATAGTGGGAAAATGTGAAAAACACCTTATTAGAATTTAATTTTGACAAATTGCCCGATTTATTTCTCCATGGGACTCACACATGGGTTTGTTATGTTTTTTTTGGGGGGGGGGAGCCGCCCCCCCTCCCCAATTGTTTTTCGGGGGGGGGGGGGGCTGAATATACTTGGACCCCCAAAATTTACGTTGTTGGCCCTATCCCCTATTTATTTACAACAGTTATTAGGATTAGTTAAGATTCTATCTGTATAAAACTTGTACATATCCCAATATGTTGGTGTGATGTTTTAGTTTAACCCACGTAAAATATGCCAAAACAGTGTTTACAGAAGACCCCCCAAATGTTTTTCTGAATATACTCCCCAATTGTTTTTCGGGGGGGGGGGGGGTGCTGAATATACTTGGACCCCCAAAATTTACGTTGTTGGCCCTATCTCCTATTTATTTACAACAATTATTAGGATTAGTTAAGATTCTATCTGTATAAAACTTGAACATATCCCAATATGTTGGTGTGATGTTTTAGTTTAACCCACGTAAAATATGCCAAAACATATGTTTCACGGCTTTGCCGATGTATGTCTCCAAAGCTGAATTCGTCGATAACTTCTGTAGCGACCACTGCCCTGTGTACTGTCAACTCTCATTTCAGAGTCCACAAAAAACGATCCTTTAAACGACTAAAGGGGGGGGGTGCTGAATATACTTGGACCCCCAAAATTTACGTTGTTGGCCCTATCTCCTATTTATTTACAACAATTATTAGGATTAGTTAAGATTCTATCTGTATAAAACTTGAACATATCCCAATATGTTGGTGTGATGTTTTAGTTTAACCCACGTAAAATATGCCAAAACAGTGTTTACAGAAGACCCCCCAAATGTTTTTCTGAATATACTTGGACACCCCCACCCCCCCCCCCCCCCCAAAAAAAAAAAAAAAAAAATTTACATAGTAGGCCCTATCTCCTATTTATTTTTCATAACAATTATTAGGACTAGTTAAGATTCTATTTGTATAAAACCTGTACATATCACCAATGTGTTGGTAAAATATGCCAAACAGTGTTTACAGATTGTCAACATTTTATATAATTTCATTTGCGGACCCTCCCCCCGCCCCCCAATATATGTTTCACGGCTTTGCCGATGTATGTCTCCAAAGCTGAATTCGTCGATAACTTCTGTAGCGACCACTGCCCTGTGTACTGTCAACTCTCATTTCAGAGTCCACAAAAAACGATCCTTTAAACGACTAATTTGGGATTATGGGGAAATGAATACTAATGCACTTCAATAAGAAATCCGCCGTACTGACTCTTACACACTCCTCACTAACAATACGTTCGATGAGTCATGTAGTAAATTTACAAGTGAATTAATAACTGTAGCAAAGAAATATATTCCAAATAAATTA
This sequence comes from Patella vulgata, assembly GCF_932274485.2. NCBI lineage: Eukaryota > Metazoa > Mollusca > Gastropoda > Patellidae > Patella > Patella vulgata. The sequence continues at coordinate 4,803,947 of NC_065885.2, read as the reverse complement.
GTAATCATTAGACCACGAGATATGCTGTCATCGTGGATGAATAATAGCATAAGGAAGTAAATCGAAAAATAAAATCCACATAAAAGCTAAAAAGTCAGATTTGGCAGACCACTGGGCACTATTTCGTAAGACAAGAAATCAATATATATTTTTAATTCGGAAATGTGAGAGAGAGAGAGAAATGGGGTTTAACGTCCACTCGACACAAACTAGGTCATTTTGGGACTAACATATGGTTCAATTTTTTTTTCCATAATTCGCTTGCGCATAGGGGTCTTTAGCAGTGGGAGGAAACCGGAGGACCCTGAGAAAACCCACGAGGTTGGCCAGGCGACCCTACTCCTTGTCACGTACAACCGGGGATTCGAAACCACGCCAGTTGACTCAATGACAGACTTAATGATACAGCGCGCACATGCTAACCTTTAAGCCATCCACCCCCCAATTCGGAAATGTAAAAGTGAATATCATGAAAGTTTAGATAATAAAATTAATGATGTCAATGACCTTGGATCAAAGTCCTGGTGGCAGGTAGTCAACTAATTTATAAAAACTATGGGTTCATCGAACCATGACATACCTCCATGGGCATCACACAGAGGGGAGGGGGGGGGGTCTGAATATACTTGGACCCCCCCCCCCCAAAAAAAAGAAATTTACATAGTAGGTCCTAACTCCTATTTATTTACAATTATTAGGATTAGTTAAGATTCTATCTGTATAAAACCTGTACATATCCCATATTTTGGTGTGATGTTTTAGTTTAACCCCGTAAAATATGCCAAAACAGTGTTTACAGACTGAAACTTTAAAATTTTTGATGTGGGTGGCCCCCCAAACCCTCCCACACTCTCCCTATCACGTGACATTAGCTGCTGTGCAGCCTTTTGCCTCCGGCATCACAGATTATCAGCATTTTATATAATTTCATTTGCCCCACCCACCTATATATATTTCACGGCTACGCCTCTGCATACCTTCTATAACAACAAATACTGGCACAGCATTCACACCTATAGAAAAGGCAAATGCACTTCAATACTTATTTTGCTGAGCAATCCAAATTTATGATCTTAATCACCCATTAAATAACCGAAATACCAACAGTATAACTAATATTATTCTACAGCCGAATGAAGTTAAAGCCATACTTGACTCTATCGATACTGCTAAATCATCTGGCTCTGATCATATTAGTGGAAAATTATTAATATCTATATCTAAAGAAATTTTTAACCCATTATGTACTCTGTTTAATCATTCCCTTAGGTGTACCTTCCCTTTGCCAACCTTGTGGGTTTTCTCCAGGTCCTCAAGGTCCAAGGTTTCCAGGTCCCTTACGCGCAAGCGAATTATTGAAATAAAATTAAACCATACGTTAGTCCCAAAATGACCTAGTTTGTGTCGAGCGGGAGTGGACGTTAAACCCCATCTCTCTCTCTCTCTCTCTCTCTCTCACCTTCCCTTTGATTTGGAAATGTTAATGTCTTAGCCCTATATAAAAAAAGGAAATAAGGATATATGTTCCAACTATCGCAGATATCATTACTCTCGATAATAACTAAAATCATATGCATGTCTTTAACTTCCTTCTAGACAACAACACACTTACAAAATGCCTAAGTGGTTTTATGAAAGGAGACTCGACTATCTATCAACTTCTAGACTTAAAGTAGCTAAGTCTCTAACTCAATATCATGCAAAGTCTTATACGTTGAAAAACGAATTATTTGTCAATTCATATCAACATTGATGTTGTGATCTTACCAGGAAAAGGTAGGCTTCTGATATCCAATAAACATTTTACCATTGGTACACGAATCGTGTACCATAGTGCGTTTCAGCGTCATTTGCAACAATTGACGAGAATGAACGAGGCAAGATATATTCCACAACTCATGTCCAACAGTGAGCCATATCTTATCTGGAGAGCTTGTGCAATAGACTGGAATAACCAGACGCTAGAAATTGCTATTCGGTTGAGACTCATGCCGTATTTCGCTGGACATAACTGATTTGAATGTAAACTGAAACAATTGAATGTAAATCAGTTTATATACAATCAGATTACATTATTATATGCGTTGCGACCCATTTGGGTCAATTTCTAGGTCCCAATGATTTTTATTGTAATGCAATCGATAACGGTTATTATACGAGAACGGTGTTCTGTGACATCAGCAAAGCAATAGATAGGGTTTGACATGCTGGACTCTGTCTTAAGCTTGATGCTGTCGGGGTCCGAGGCACATTGTACAGTTGGTTTAAAAGTTATATAACTGTTCGATCACAGGGTGTTGTTCTGGACAATGTCGCCTCGGAGTCACCATTCGTCACTTCCGGTGTTCCACAGGGCTCCGTTCTCGGACTGCTTCTATTTTTAATCTACATTAATAAATTCATCGAAAATATTCAATAAATATCAAATTGTTTGCCATGATGACACGTCTCACTACTTAATGATAAAAGATCTGTCGGAAAGTGCGAAAATAATGAATTCGGATATCGAGAAAATCAACGTCTGGTCCAAAAAATGGCTAGTTTCCTTCAACCCCACAAAAACAGAATCACTAACATTATCTATCAAAACCACACAATAACATACCACCACTTTTTATGGACACCGTTAAAATAAATGATGTGCAAAACCACAAGAACTTGGGTTTTTTCTTCCAACACAAACTTAAATCGGATATCCACATAAATAATATTTGTAATACAGTATCAAAATTAATCAATTGTTTAAGATCCCTAAAGTACAGGCTAAATAGGAAATCACTTTTCATAATTTACAATTCTTATATACTACTGCATTTCGACAACGGCGACATTAGTCGCACTGTTGCACTGATCACCTAACGAACCAACTAGAACACCTTCAACTTGACGCCTTACGCACTATTTGTGGGGCTGTAAAGGGAACTAACTAGCCACCGTTTACTCTATCTGGAAACTGGTATTATTCCTTTGAATGGAAGAAGAAAAAGGTATCAATTACAGACAATATATAAAATTATTAATGAAACAGTTCCAAATTATTTATCCAACCACATTAAATTAAAAACATCCCCACATAATCTTAGAAGTTTAAACCAGAATTAAATGAAATATTTTGCAGAACATCTCTCTATTCCAATTCATTCTTTCCATCAGCTATCCAACTCTGGAACAGCCTAAATCCGTCCATAACAAATGTCGTATCACTCTCAAAATTTAAACAAGGACTCTCTTAACATGATCCGAAAATAACCCTCTTTTATTATATTGGCAAACGTAAAAATCAAATTATACATACTAAACTAAGAGTAGGCTGCAGTAATCTAAATTTTCATAAATTTACTAGACATATTTCAAATACTCCAGAATGTTCATGTGGTAATTCAATAGAAGATCCTTATCACTATCTCCTTATATACTATTCAAAAAAAGTAGGGGATATTTGATTTTTAAGTGTTATTAAAGTCACCTAATGAAACTGACGAAGAAACAAATGACAAAATGAAATGAAGTTCACATTCATCGATTTATTCCAAATGATCGTTAGACTAAGTAAGGCACAGACTGACCATTATAAGGGTAAAATGATACCCGGGGTCAAACAGCAAAGTTACCACAGCATCACAACCAAGTCAGTAACGGGTAAATCCTCCTCTGTTTGCCAAACAAGCATTGATCCGACGTGGCATACTCCTAATGAGACGTCTAAGGTCATTTTGGTCCAGATTGTCCCATTCCTGTTGCAACGCAGCAGCAAGTTCTTGGACATTGGCAGGACGTTGTTGACGTTGACGTAACCTCTGTCCAAGCATGTCCCAGACATGCTCGATGGGGGAGAGGTCGGGACTCAGTGCTGGCCAAGGTAATGTGGTGATGTTCTGTTGTTGGAGGTAACCTGTAACGATCCTGCCCCTGTGACATCTTGCGTTGTCATCCTGGAAGATGAAACGGCGGCCATGACGTCGTGCGAACGGCACAACATGGACTGCCAAGATGTTGTCCCGGTAGTACTGGCCTGTAACACGCCCTGCAACAACATGTAAAGCCGTTCTTCCAGCAACAGTGATGCCTCCCCACACCATAACAGAACCACCCCCAAATCGATCATGTCTGATGACGTTAACGTCTTGGAAGCGCTCGTTTCGACGACGCCACACCCTCCTACGTCTGTCCAAAAAATCAACAGTGAACCTTGACTCATCTGAAAACATCACATTGCTCCAGCGTCGATTATCCCAGTGTTGACGATCCCTACACCAACGACGTCTTGCCTGAATGTGATGATCTCTCAAACAAGGGATCACGCGAGGACGTCGGGCGCGAAGGTGACCCCTATGCAGTCGATTCCGAATCGTCTGGCCACTCACTCTCACACCAGTGTCTGTTTGAAGACGAGCGCTGATCTGATTTGTTGTGATGACACGATTTCTCAAGGCCAAGGTACGGATAAATCGATCCTGGGCTTGAGTTGTCGCCCTTGGTCGACCTGAGCGTGGTCTGTCCTGTACAGATTGTGTATCACGGTATCTGGACCATAGCCTGCTTATGACAGACTGAGAAACATTCATCGTCCGCGCCACAACCGCCTGTGTTGTGCCGATCTGTAGCATGCCAAGGGCACGTAACCTTTCATTTTCGGTAAGCCGACGCATATCAAAATTTGTTTTCTGGTCACTAAAACAATTAAACTGATGTTTCCACCCTGGAATTCAATGCCACAATGACTGTAACATTCAAAGTCAGAGTCGTGCAAATCTTGGGTTGGACCCCCATGATGATCCCAAGCATCACCTGCATTCCATGCGGTAGCTATTGGTGCGTTTGGGCGTCACATGTAACTGGAAATGTTTCTTCTGTTAGGTTCTATAGTGACATTTTTTGTAGTCATTTGCATATTTTAGTATTATGCCCCCAAAATCAAATATCCCCTACTTTTTTTGAATAGTATTCAGATGCTCGAAATAGAACAATCGACATTTTACCCCCGACACGGAAAAACATTAAAGTGCTACTCTGTGGATCGGAAAAATTAAAATACGACGAAAACGTGTCAATATTTAACCAGGTGCATAATTTTATTGAAAACAAAACGAAAGATTTAAATTTAAAAAAAAATAGCGGATTTTAATTATTTCAAATTTATGTTTACATGTAAACATTGTTATGGGTTATGTGTATATATATATATATAATTTTCTTTTCTTCTTCTTTGTTTTTCAATCTATTGTAATATTATGTAATTTATTTGTAACCGAGAGAGGGGTTTATATAGGCTTTGCCTGTTTCCCAATCCCCTCAGTTTCTGAATAAATATTGTTTATATAAATAAAAATGTTTAATAAAATGTTATAGCCTAAGAAATTAATAGATAAAATTACAATGATAATACGAAGTATATACTGTTTAATGGATGTCATTACGAGTATACAAGATATTATAAATGTACATTTACAAGAAAATAAACAAAAAACAACAATTAAATAAGCATTCAACTAACAGTAATAATAGTAAGTTTACTAAAACGTTTGACTTTATGTATTTTACAATTTATTAAAGATCATTCTACACACAGTGATCCTTGTACTTTTTACTTCGAGAATAGACCACTGCATTAAATGGCCGCCATATCCAACAATTAGCATACTGTTTCGGAATTCGGCCCTACTCCGGTTCATATCTGTTATACATAAAAACACTAATTAAACCTTTTCAATATATATTTCCCGAAATTCTCGAAATATACTTAGTGTTTTCGACTAAAGTCGTCGATTTAGGACAGAAAATGTCTGTCAATGAGCTTAGTGTCTATTCTTAAGAGGAGTCAACTATAGACAGCCTAAGTTGAGTATGATTAAAGATATAATACAATTAACCCTTGAACACCTGGCACAGGTAATAATATTGACTGTCCTGGTACCTGGTAAAAATTAAGAGAAAAGTATTGTATTTATTATTGACTGTGTCTGTGACAGATGTTCTATGTTCAGGTGATCGTTTGATATTATTAAGTCACCTCCAGCCTCATGCATATAATCTGTACAAGATGAATTTAAAAAATAAAAAAACGACATGATTTTATATGACGTAACTGTGGGTTAGTGCTAAAACCTACAGTCCGAAGCCTCATGCATATAATTTGTATAATGTGGTGAATTTAAAAATTAAATAAACAAACATGATATTATATGACATAATCCTGGGTTAGTGCAGACTACAGTCTCAGGCATATAATCTATATAATAACATGAAGTTAAAAATAAATAAAAACATGATTCTATATGACATTATCTTGGGTTAGTTCTGTAGCCTATCAATCTGCAAGGAGATTTTCTCAGTAAGGTCGACATCATCAGCGTTAATAAACTGTTTTAAACGGAACATAGCCTGAATATGTCCGTTGTTAACAAGTGTTGGGTTAAATTCCTCCCGTTTAATCAGAACTAACTGACCATTCCCTTGTTTAATTTTATGACAATAGGATTCATTTAATTCAAACCCTTTTAAAGGATCATCTAAAAGAGATTTTGACATAACGGCTAGAACGGTACGACTGTTATGTATATTGGTAATATTAGCATCGGCAGTTACCTCCCCTATTATACCATCACGGAATGAAATGTAAGATTTTATCAAATTTCGATCAAAATATGGAATAAGATTCGCTATAACCCACAATCTATCGGGAGCATGTTCATCATTTACCAGAACAAATATATCATGTTGGTTCTGCTCATCTTCTCCAACTTCCGGCGTCCATTTCCGTTTCATCTTGGGTAAAATATAAATATGATATGACGCCATTATCTCGAACCGGAAGTAAATAATGCCAATAAGTAATAAAATGGACAGAAAACTAAATATACCCAACACAATACTTATAGTTACAGAGTTAGAAACTCGACAGTTAAATTCATCTAGTTGTGAATTAACAATAGTTATTCTCCCATCGCCATTAACTGTAGAACAAGTTATATTAGATCTGTTTTTAATGTTAGGTTTTGATTCAAACCAACCATTTAACCACAAATTATCACAAGAACAAATTAACATGTTATTAGAAAGATCAATCTCTGTTGATAGTAACTTCTGGATAGTTTCTGGAAGATATTTCAGCCTGTTGTTGGCAAGATTCAAATACTTCAATTTATCAGCAGAACTGGTAAACTCTGATGAAATATTTGTTAAATTGTTATTTGAAATGTCCAGATGAACAATTCGGCTCATATAAGGAAGTTCTGGTAAGATGCCAATGGAATTGTTCTGAAAGTTCAGAAATAATTTCTCATGGAATGGTAAACGTTTCGGCATTTCTGCGAGTCCAGCATTCTGACAATTAATGACCATTCTATCAGCTTCTGGTTGATCCTGACATAAACATCCGGAAGGACAGGAATCGGTGATGTTGCACACAAAATCAGATAAATTGCGATGTATCATACCGGGCTGACCCTTTAAATTGGGCGGAGTGTTGCAGATAAAATCAGTAGATGAACCATTTAGGGCACCCATCAATGTTCTTATAGCCGTACTCGAAGCCAAAGCTGCTATTGGATGTATTCGGCAATCACAATGCCATGGATTACGGTCCACGATAATATACCAATACAGCAAAGTGCTCAGCAATGATGTCAAGGGATTTCCTATGGCATCGAACATTTTTGTGTCCAAAATTTTCAGGCTGTTGTCGTTCAAATATATTACACCAGGTCCATACGTTTTGCTCGGATCCATTGTGAAGTTAGATTTGTTGGTAAGTTTTGTAATTTTGTTGTTACTCGCATCAAATAAACAGAAAATATGTGTCATGCCCAGGGCCCAAACTACGTCAACCTCTGTCAAATTATTATGATCCAAGCCGACTTGATTTATTTTCTTTAATCCATTATGAAAGACTCCCATCTCTATTGTATGAATTTCATTTCTGAACAAGTAAATGGTGCGTAATTTGTTCATGCCATCAAATATCCCGGCTTTTAAAACCTGAATTTGGTTGTCTCTTAAATCTAAAATCACCAATTCTCTCAAACAAGACAACTTTGGTAATTGCGTTATTTTATTGTTTTCAAGATCTAGATATTGTATTCTTGGAAAATTACAAATTTTTCCTGGAATCGAGGTCAAACAGCCATGCCGATGTGTAACTTTAAAGTTTGAATCCCGGGACACATTCGAAAAAAAGTAGCTAGTCGAATTTATTTCACAAGTTTCTTTGACATAAAGTCTGTTTAAAGCACGAAAATTATACGTGCAGCAATCGTTACAAAACTTCCAAATGTTCACTGATTCATGTCTCCGAGACAGGGGACGGCATTCTGGTTGGCAAACAACAAAATCTTGAGACTGTCCCATCACAAGAAACAACAAGAAATTACTGTCTTGAATTATCAACAGAATAAAGAGGAATATGTGGAATCGATACATCCTGTTTTATAACTTGTAATGTTATCTGAAATTTAAATATTTTCCTCTCACAAAACTGTTTTAAATGTTACGTATTGTCACAAGACTATAGATTGATAATATGTCTTTAGTTCATCTCGTTTCACCACTGTATCATCTGACAGTTTTACTTTAAGGATGTAGTTGGTGTTATTCCGGATCTTCTCATATTCTCATCAACCAATTAAAAACTTGCATTCTGTTTCTAATAATATGCATGGTTAATTGTTTACTTCCGTTTCTCTAAAACTAGACATCAATATGATATAGCTTCTTCCTTTCTATCATATTTATAAATTTAGGTACCAAATATATATGATTCAGTACTTGATATTATAAACCCAAACTTCAGTATGTGCGTATTATGTCGTCACCCTGTCCGTACGTACGTCAGTCAACAATAGGCTAGTTGCTACAGTTTTTGATGTATTCGTTTCAAGTTTGGTGTGAAGCATCGTGGACATGAGAGGACATACTTCACGAATATTAAACATTCTGCAACCTTTCGTACCAGAGCAATGCCCCCGTTTCCGAAAACCTTGTGAAGGCGATAAAGGCTAGTTTCGTATAAACAGATTTTATTGAAATTCGACATGTTAAATCATTTCAATAACAGGGTTGTACCTATTGGTCCATGTTTAAACCCCAGGAAATGAAATGAAATGAAATGGAGTTTAACGTCCTACTGTTCTGCTCCTAACCTGGGCTAATGAAGACGGGCATACGCCATACAGTGTGCTATGAGGGAAATTTTGCCCGGACAGCGGCACTACGGCCTACTCTTATATCGAATAAACCCCAGGGGCAGAGCCACGCACAATATTTGTGTTTAGGAATCGATCATCTTAGAACTTGGGATACTTATTCCTTCTACTCCAATGATAGCAACTATTGATTTTGATGCATCCCCCGACTCCCATGGGGGGTTCCACACCCACTTTTCTGTCTGTAAATAATCTACAGTTTGCAACGGTGTATTTGATTCTCCAAAAAGTACGACCGACGAACGCCAAAAAATATGGGATAATGCGACTTGATGATCGGGATTCATTTATTTCACGCATATTTTTTTATTCAGCTGTAAAAGATTAAAAGGCCATTTTAAGCCATGTCTTCTATAGCGTATAATGGGGTAATGCCGGCCATTTTAAGACATGTCTTCTATTCACTTAATTCATTAAATATTTTCATTAAATGTTATTGAAAATAACAATCGTTTTGTTATACGCCCACATTGAAATGTGGTCGTATATTGTCGCTCCCGTCCGACGGTTGATTTTCAGCAATTTCCGATAGTTACTACCATAGTTATGGCCCTTGATCTCTTTGAACTATCTTGTTGACGCTCTGGAAGCTAACGTTAATATCCAATTGACTTTAAATTTATATACAGTGTTTTAGGTCATGAGACACAGAAGCCTGTTGGTTTTCAAGGATTTCCCAAAATTACTGCCAGACTTATGGCCCTTGATCGCTTTGAAATATTTTGTGAACACTCTAGAGGCTAAAGTTAATATCCTATTATACGCACTGTTTAGGTTCATGAGACGAAGAATCCTATTGATTTTCAATTGGACACAGATCACCAAATATTCCTACGCCGTCACCCAGATCACCAAATATTCCTACGCCGTCACCCACGAAACAAGGGCCAAAGCTATTTTTAGTCTTCCTCTCCCTTTTCCTTTTACATGGCGATTTTTGTTGACTTTTTGGTGTAGAATCGAGGAAAAGGGTTTGAAAATACATTTTCTGCCAGGTTTTGGTGAATATTCCTAATTTTGATGCGGAAGGATACAAGAGTTGAGAGGTTGGTTAGGTTGAAATGTAGGGCCTGAAATTGCATGTTTACTTGTCTCTACTTCTAGCTTGTGTATCTCAAGTTTTTCATGAAGAACCTCATACGTGCTTTTGGGCAAGTGGTTGCCACATGTTGCTCCATCTGTGGTAGAAAGCGTTCTACCCAACGAAAATTTGGGAAAAAGTTAGAGCCGGTCTAAGATACGAGAATTAACATTGGAGTCAATGGGGAAATCTTTAGTGATCTGTGTCCAACTGATTTCGATATATACTGTCGGAGTTCTAGCCCTTGACCTCTTTGAAAAATCTTGTAGAAGCTTGAGACTAAAGTTAATATCTGATTTAGTTTAAATTTATTCACAGTGTTTAAGGTCATGAGAGAAATAATCCTATTCATTTTCCATAATTACTGCCAGAGTTAAGGCTCTTGACCACTTTGGGAAATCTAAAGACTATATCCATTTATTTTGTATTTTGATCTTTACTATTTAAGCCTATAAATCCACTAATTTTTAGATAATAATGTATTCAAGATATAGACCTAATAGACCAGTGGTTCTCAACCTTTTTTGCCAACGGCACACGTTGGAACACCAGGCTAAATATACATCAAAAATACTTGAATTTTGCAAAAATAAAGTCATAGACGGCATACAACCGTAGACAGAGACTAGTCACAGACACATAGAATGATATTATTAAGTCACCTCAGCCTCATGCATATAATCTGTATAAGATGCATTTAAATATAAAAACATGATTCTATGTGACATAACTCTGGGGTAGTGCTGCAGCCTACAACCTAACAAAAAGATGAATTTAAAAATAAAAAAAAAATATGGTTCCATGTTCAGGTGATCTTTTATCTATCTAAGGTGCATTTAAAAATTAAAGAAACAAACATGATATTATATGACATAATCCTGGGTTAGTGCAGACTACAGTCTCAGGCATATAATCTATATAATAACATGAAGTTAAAAATAAATAAAAACATGACTCTATATGAAATAATCTTGGGTTAATTCTGCAGCCTATCAATTTGTAAGGATATTTTCTCAGTAAGGTCGACATCATCAGCGTTAATAAACTGTTTTAAACGGAACATAGCCTTAATATGTCCGTTGTTAACAAGTTCTGGATTAAATTCCTCCCGTTTAATCAGAACTAACTGACATTTCCCTTGTTTAATTTTATGACAATAGGATTCATTTAATTCAAACCTTTTCAACGGATCAACTAAAACGGATTTTGAAATAACGGCCAGAACGGTACGACTGTTATGTATATTGGTAATATTAGCATCGGCAGTTACCTCCCCTATTATACCAATAAGATTGTGTATAACCCACAATCTACCTGGAGCATGTTCATCATTTACCAGAACAAATATATCATGTTGTTTCGGCTCGTTCTCGTGAATTTCCTGCGTCCATTTCCGTTTCATCTTGGGTAAAATGTAAATATGATATGACGCCATTATTTCGAACCGGAAGTAAATAATGCCAATAAGTAATAGAATGGCCAGAAAACCAAATATACCCAACACAATACTTATAGTTAAAGAGTTAGGAACTCGACAGTTAAATTCATCTGGTTGTAAATTATCAATAGTTATTCTCTGATCGCCATTAACTGTAGAACAAGTTATATTACATCTGTTTTTAATGTTAGGTTTTGATTCAAACCAATCATTTAACCACAAACTATCACAAGAAGAAATTAACATGTTATTAGAAAGATCAATCTCTGTTGATAGTAAGTTCTGAATAGTTTTTGGAAGATATTTCAGCCTGTTGTTTGCAAGATTCACATACTTCAATTTATCAGCAGAACCAAGAAACGCTGATGAAATATTTGTTAAATTGTTATCTGAAATGTCCAGGTGAACAATTCTGCCCAAATAAGGAAGTTCTGGTAAAATGCCAATGGAATTGTTCTGAAAGTTCAGAAATAAATTCTCATGGAATGGTAAACGTTTTGGCATTTCTGTGAGTCCAGCATTCTGACAATTAATGACCATTCTATCAGCTTCTGGTTGATCATGACATAAACATCCGGAAGGACAGGAATCGGTGATGTTGCACACAAAATCAGATAAATTTTGATGTAGAAAACCGGGCTGACCCTTTAAATTGGGCGGAGTGTTGCAGTTAAAATCAGTAGATGCACCATCAAGGGCACCCATCCATGTTCTTATAGCCGAAACCGAAAGCAAAGCTGCTACTAGATGTATTCGGCAATCACAATGCCATGGATTACCTTTCCAGGTAATTTCCCAATACAAGAAATTGCCCACCAATGATTTTAAGGGATTTCCTATTGCATCTAACATTTGTGTGTCCAAAATCCTCAGGTTGTTGTTGTGCAAATATATTACACCGGGTCCATACCTTTTGCTCGGATCCATTGTGAAGTTAGATTTGTTGGTAAGGTTTGTAATTTTGTTGTAACTTGCATCAAATAAACAGAAAATATGTGTCATGCCCAGGGGCCAAACTAGGTCAAACTCACTCAAATTGTTGTGATGCAAGGAGACTTTTTTTATTTTCTTTAATCCATTATGAAAGACTCCCATCTGTATTGTATGAATTCTATTTCTGGATAAGTCAATATCGCGTAATTTGTTCAAACCATCAAAGATTCCAGCTTTTAAAACTTGAATATGGTTGATGCTTAAAAGAAAAACCACTAATTCTCTCACGCACGACAACTTTGGTATTTGCGTTATTGTATTGTTTCCAAGGTCTAGATACTGTATTCCTGGAAAATTACAAATATTTACTGGAATCGAGGTCAAACATCTATGTCTATGTTTAACTTTAAAATTTGAATCATCGGACATAAACGAATAAATGGAGCTGTTCGAATCATCGGACATATCCCAAAAAAAGTAGCTGGCGGAATTTATTTTACAAAAATCGATGACGTGGAGTCTGTTTAAAGGTCTGATATTATATGTGCAGCAATCGTTACAAAACTTCAGCAGGTTCTCGCCTTCATGTATCCGAGATAAGCGACGGCATTCTGGTTGACAAACAACAAAATTTTGAGACTGTCCCATCACAAGAAACAAGAAATTACTGTCTTGAATTATCAACAGAATAAAGATGAATAATCGGAATCGATACATCCTGTTTTATAACTTGTAATGTTATCTGAAATTTAAATATCTTCCTCTCACAAAACTGTTTTAAACGTTACGTATTTTCACAAGACGATAGATGTAAAATATGTCTCTCGTTCATCTCGTTTCACTGCATCATCTGACAGTTTTACTTGAAGGATCTGGTTGGTGACGATAAATTTCCATTACATCAACACAGTGTTATTTATTCCAGATCTGTTCGTATTTAATGATGAGTAAATTCCCAACCCTATCTATCTGTTAGTTATATCAATTATTGTACAGCACTAGAGGTGAAATAAACTTAATCTAATCGAGTGAGATTTTACAATAAGTTATAGATTGCTTATTGCAACACCACCATATTCGACAACGTTTCACACATTGTATTTCATAAGTTTAAAAACAATGATTTAAATATACAGGCAGTGGGATTATTGGAAGATTGCCAGGTTTGATAAACCTCATCACCCAATCATAAACTGGCATTCTGTTTATGATAATGTGAATGGTTAATTGTTTACTTATTGTGATCGCGCTAGAAGCTGCAGTTTTTGAGAGATACGTTTGTGTATAGGATGGCGGTAATGAGAGGAGAAACTCCGTGAACATTCAACAGTCTGCGACTATTAGAACCCGAGTTACACGCCCTTTTCAAAAAGCCTTGTGGGCGCGCTAGGTGCTACAGTTTTCGACAGATTGTTTTAATGCATGCCCAAGCCCCAGGGACAGATCCACACCACAGTTTTGGGTGTATGTGTGTCTGTGTCTGCTACAGGCCGCAATTATTAACCAGGCCCGTAACTAGGGGAGGGGCGACGCAGTTGGGCTTAGCCCCCTTCCCCACGGTGATTAAATTGTCGACCATAGATATATATTGTCCGTTAATTTTACAGCACCCCTGAGAACACCCCCACCCCTCATTGTTTTGAGCTAGTTATGGCCCTGTTCTTAGTGTTCTTAACGGGTCATCTTGAAACATTGCATACTTATTCCTTCTACCCTAAGGATAGCCCCTGTAGTTTTTGGTGGCCCCGCCCCCTCCAGTACAGAGCTACGCCCATTGTGTGTCACCTACAAGCTGTGGGTGTTAATGGCATATTTATTCCTTATCCCCTAAGGACGACAACTGTTGATTTTGGTGCATGTCCAACCCCCATGGGCGATGTCACGCCTACTTTGTTGTTAAAATACTCTATAGTTCGCATGAATTAACAGATTTTGATCCAATTCGGCATTACCACTTGTTTCAATAACCGGACTGTACTTTTTCATATTAGCGCATGTCCAATCTCCAGCCAAGCCCAATTTTTGTGTTTATCGTCTACAGGCCGCAATTATGAATGGATCATCTTGGAACTTGGCATATTTATTCCTTATACCCCAAGGAAATGAAATGAAATGGGGTTTAACGTCCTACTGTTCTGCTCCTATACTGGGCTAATGAAGACGGACGCCAACTATTAATTTTGGTGCATGCCCATACCCCAGGGGTACAACCTCGGTTACCACGCCCATTAGATCATCCTGAAAATAGGCAAATGTATTCATTATACTCTAGGGAGTCTGCGCATGTTCGAGTCTCGTAATGCCTGATCAGTGTATGTTTTTAATCCAAAATTCTACTAGAAAACAATGTTGACATATTGTCAATGTGGCAAACAAAATGAAGAGTCACGGTGAAAAATATTCGGCAAGGATTCTAAAATAGCTTTAGACCAGCTTGTTCCCTGATCCGTTGTCATCCATTTGAAATAAGATATTTTTCACACACACACACACACACACACAAATATAGCTTTAATAGATAAAATGCATAAAATTACAATGATAATACGAAGTTTATTGAAATGTTTGATGGATATCATTACGAGTATACAAGATATTAGAAATATAAGCCTACATTTACAAAAAAAAAAAAAAAAATACCAATTAAAAAAAGTATTCAGATTCCAATGATTTTATGTATTTTACAATTTATTAAAGATCATTCTACACACAGTGTTCTATCTACTTCAAACTTCTAGATTAGATCATCTCTGTCCTAAATGACAGCCATATCCAATAATTAGGATACCGTTTCGGAATTCGGCCCTACTCCGGTTCATATCTGTTATACACCAAAATTCACTAATTAAACCTTTTAAATATATATTTCCCAAAATTCTCGAAATATACTTAGTGTTTTCATGTCTGTCAATTAGCTAAGCGTCTGTTCTCAAGGAGAGTCAACTATATACAGCCTAAGTTGAGTATGATTAAAGATATAATACAATTAACTTTTAAACACCTGCCACAGGTAATAATATTGACTGTCCTGGTACCTGGTAAAAATTAAGAGACTGTGTCTGTGACAGATGGTCTATGTTCAGGAAATCTTTTGATATTATTAAGTCACCTCCAGCCTCATGCATATATCAATCTGTTTCACAGAGAATTACGAGTCTCGTATAATATCTCTGTCATAGATGACTGCCTTAACACGTGCTGTCACAGCACGCGGTGTGAATCATTGGCTGAATGGCGCGTGTATTGTTTACATAAGACATAACTGCTTCGGAGAGAATGCTGCATTTTAGTCAATTTAATACCCATTTACAATAAATCGGAAATAATTTTTACCTACAAATACGTCAAACGCCTTTATTTATTTTTCCAATATATACAAAAAATGTTTTAGAATTTAATTTGTCGCAGGAAAAAAGTTAATATTTCTAGCTCATTAAGCCGCATCAATGTCATCCTTATCAGTGATTGTCGCGGCCAAGCAAATATTTACTGCGGATCAGTGTGGCATATATAAATATAAAAAAAACGACATGATTTTATATGACGTAACCCTGGGTTAGTGCTAAAACCTACAGTCCGAGGCCTCATGCATATAATTTGTATAATGTGATGAATTTAAAAATAAAAAATATGATTTTATAGGACATAAACCATGGGTAGTGTCACAGCCTATTAATCTGTAAGCATATAATCTATATAATAAAATGAATTTAAAAATATAAAAACATGATTCTATATGACATTATCTTGGGTTAGTTCTGTAGCCTATCAATCTGTAAGGATATTTTCTCAGTAAGGTCGACATCGTTAGCATTAATAAACTGTTTTAAACGGAACATAGCCCGAATATGTCCGTTGTTAACAAGTTCTGGGTTAAATTCCTCCCGTTTAATCAGAACTAACTGACCTTTCCCTTGTTTAATTTTATGACAATAGGATTCATTTAATTCAAACCTTTTTAAAGGATCATCTAAAAGAGATTTTGAAATAACGGCTAGAACGGTACGACTGTTATGTATATTGGTAATATTAGCATGGGCAGTTACCTCCCCTATTATACCATCACGGAATGAAATGTAAGATTTTATCAAATTTCGATCAAAATATGGAATAAGATTTTCTATAACCCACAATCTATCGGGAGCATGTTCATCATTTACCAGTACAAATATATCATGTTGGTTCTGCTCATCTTCTCCAACTTCCGGCGTCCATTTCCGTTTCATCTTGGGTAAAATATAAATATGATATGACGCCATTATCTCGAACCGGAAGTAAATAATGCCAATAAGTAATAGAATGGCCAGAAAACCAAATATACCCAACACAATACTTATAATTTTAGAAACTCGACAGTTAAATTCATCTAGTTGTGAATTAACAATAGTTATTCTCCCATCGCCATTAACTGTAGAACAAGTTATATTAGATCTGTTTTTAATGTTAGGTTTTGATTCAAACCAACCATTTAACCACAAATTATCACAAGAACAAATTAACATGTTATTAGAAAGATCAATCTCTGTTGATAGTAACTTCTGGATAGTTTCTGGAAGATATTTCAGTCTGTTGTTGGCAAGATTCAAATACTTCAATTTATCAGCAGAACTGGTAAACTCTGATGAAATATTTGTTAAATTGTTATTTGAAATGTCCAGATGAACAATTCGGCTCATATAAGGAAGTTCTGGTAAGATGCCAATGGAATTGTTCTGAAAGTTCAGAAATAATTTCTCATGGAATGGTAAACGTTTCGGCATTTCTGCGAGTCCAGCATTCTGACAATTAATGACCATTCTATCAGCTTCTGGTTGATCCTGACATAAACATCCGGAAGGACAGGAATCGGTGATGTTGCACACAAAATCAGATAAATTTTGATGTAGAAAACCGGGCTGACCCTTTAAATTGGGCGGAGTGTTGCAGAAAAAATCAGTAGATGCGCCATCTAGGGCACCCATCCATTTTCTTATATCCGAAACCGAAAGCAAAGCTGTTACTGGATGTATTCGGCAATCACAATGCCATGGATTACCTTTCCAGGTAATTTTCCAATACAAGAAATATTCTACCAATGATTTTAAGGGATTTCCTATTGCATCTAACATTTGTGTGTCCAAAATTCGCAGGTTGTTGTTGTGCAAATATATTAGACCGGGTCCATACCTTTTGCTCGGATCCATTGTGAAGTTAGATTTGTTGGTAAGTTTTGTAATTTTGTTGTTACTCGCATCAAATAAACAGAAAATATGTGTCATGCCCAGGGCCCAAACTAGGTCAACCTCAATCAAATTGTTGTGATGCAAGGAGATTTTTTTTATTTTCTTTAATCCATTATGAAAGACTCCCATCTCTATTGTATGAATTCTATTTCTGGATACGTAAATGTGGCGTAATTTGTTCAAACCATCAAAGATTCCGGCTTTTAAAACTTGAATTTGGTTGTTTCTTAAATATAAAAACACTAATTCTCTCAAACAAGACAACTTTGGTAATTGCGTTATTTTATTGTTTTCAAGATTTATATATTGTATTCTTGGAAAATTACAAATATTTCCTGGAATCGAGGTCAAACAGCTATGTCGATGTTCAACTTTAAAGTTTGAATCCTGGGACATATTCGAAAACAAGTTGCTGGTGGAATTTATTTCACAAGATTCGTTGACGTAGAGTCTGTTTAAAGCACTGAAATTATCCGTGCAGCAATCGTTACAAAACTTCTGCAGGTTCTCCGCTTCATCTAACCGAGATAAGGGACGACATTCTGGTGAGCAAACAACAAAATCTTGAGACTGTCCCATCACAAGAAACAACAAGAAACTACTGTCTTGAACTATTAACAAAATAAAAACTCTTGCGATGAATAATCGGAATCGATACATCCTGTTTTACAACTTGTAATGTTATCTGAAATTTAAATATTTTCCTCTCTCAAAACTGTTTTAAATGTTACTTATTGTTATAAGACTGTTGTAAAATATGTCTCTAGTTCATCTCGTTTCACCACTGTATCATCTTACAGTTTTACTTTCAGGATCTAGTTGGTCTTATTCCGGATCTTCTGATCAACCAATTTTGTTTCTGATAATGTGCATGGTTAATTGTTTACTTCCGTTTCTCTAAAACTAGACATCAATATGATATAATATACAACCAAATTTCAGTATGTGCGTATTATGTCGTCACCCTGTCCGTACGTCAGTCAACAATAGGCTAGTTGCTACAGTTTTTGATGTATTCGTTTCAAGTTTGGTGTGAAGCATCGTGGGCATGAGAGGACACACTTCACGAATATTAAACATTCTGCAACCTTAAGTACCAGAGCTATGCCCCCGTTTCCGAAAACCTTGTGAAGGCGATAAAGGCTACAGTTTCCTACGGGATCTTTTCAAATTTAGTTTGAAGCATTGTGGTCATGAGGTATTCACTGTTCCGCGACTTTCCGTACGAAGTTACCCCGGCCCCCACCCCTACTTTGTCGAAAACCTTGTGAACACAATATGGGTTTGTAGTTTTTGAAGGATTTTTCTAAATTTTTGTGAGAGGTGTTGGGGTTATGAGAGCATGAACCCTATCGATATACAAAATTCCGCGTCTTTCTCCCCTGGAGTCAACCCCCCCCCCGCCCCTTTTCCACAAGCCTCAGGTAAACGATAGAGGGTACTGTTTTTAACGAATTTGTTTTTCGAAATAGGTTTCTTTCTGTGTCTGTTTGACGCCTATAGGCGCAATACTTAATGGATCGTCCTTAAACATAGCATACCTATTGCCTAAGGATGACCACTTTTGGTGCAAGCCCGACCCCCAGAGACAGAGCCAAGCTCAATATTTGTGTGTGTGTTTCTTCCACAGGTTGCAATGATTAACTGTGATAGAATACATAACTCTTATTTATTAAAAATATATTTTAATACTGGATAACATATTTACAGGTACATATGAACATCATTTGGTTGGGTATAGTAACGTCTAGCTATAGCTGCTTCCCTTAGGGCTCACAGGATCCCTCTGCTCCGGTGTCGAGGGCAGACCCTCTCCCGAGGTCCGGAGGACCTCTAGGTCTCCCCCCCGTCTCTCTCCAGGTCTGCCTCTCTGCCCCTCAACTAGACTTTTTATACGCCCACATTTTCATGTGGACGTATATTGTCGTCGCCCCTGTCCGTCCGGACGTCCGTCCGTCCACAATTTGTTTGTGGACTCTCTACAGGTCACAATTCTTGTCCGATTTTGACGAAACTTGAAATATAGGTTTATCCCAAAACGATCTTCGCTGCTTTCGATATTGGCATGTATCGGATCGAAACTTCATGGATTATGGCCCCTGTTTGTACGTAAAATCACGTTTTTAGCTTGTGGAACCTATAGAGGTCACAATTTTTATCCGATTTTGTTGAAACTTGAAATGTAAGTTTATAACCCAAAGATCTCGGTTCCTTTTGATATTCGCGCATATCGGAACGTAACTTCCTGAATTATGGCCCCTGATTGTACGAAAAATCGCGTTTTTAGCTTGTGGGCCCTATAGAGGTCACAATTTTTATGCGCTTTGTTGAAACTTGAAACGTAAGTTTATAACCCAAAGATCTCCGTTCCTGTTGATATTCGCGCATATCGGGCCGTAACTTCCCGAATTATGGTCCCTGATTCTACGAAAAATCTCGTTTTTAGCTTGTGGACCCTATAGAGGTCATAATTTTTATCCGATTTAAAAAATCGTATTATTATATCACCGTTACACCCTAAGGACGGCCGAGTTCGAATTTCGTGAAAATCGGCCTAAAATTGACCGACAAAATGGCCGCCGTTCGTTCTCAAATAGCGTAAATATATGGTATATCAAGGTTGTGGACCCTATAGAGGTCATAATTTTTATCCGATTTTGTTGAAACTTAAAACGTAAGTTTATAACCCAAAGATCTCGGATCATGTTGATATTCGCGCATATCGGATAGTAACTTCCCGAATTATGGCCCATGATTCTACGAAAAATCGCGTTTTTAGCGTGTGGACCCTATAGAGGACATAATTTTTATTCGATTTAAAAAATCGTATTATTATATCACCGTTACACCCTACTGAGTTCGAATTTCGTGAAAATCGGCCCAAAATTGACCGACAAAATGGCCGCCGTTCGTTGTCAAATAACGTAAAAATATGGTATATCAAGGTTATGGACCCTATAGAGGTCACAATTTTTATCCGATTTTGTTGAAACTTGAAATATAAGTTTATAACCCAACGATCTGGGTTCCTGTCGATATTCGCGCATATCGGACCGTAACTTCCTGAATTATGGCTCCTGATTGTACGGAAAATCGCGTTTTTAGCTTGTGGACCCTATAGAGGTCATAATTTTTATCTGATTTAAAAAAAAACTTATTATTATATCACCGTTACACCCTAAGGACGGATGGTTTCGAATTTCGTGAAAATCAGCCCAAAACTGACAAAATAGCCGTCCTTCGTTCTCAAATAGCGTAAAAATATGGTATATCAAGGTTGTGGACCCTATAGAGGTCACAATTTTTATCCGATTTTGTTGAAACTTGAAATGTAAGTTTATAACATTAAGATCTCGATTCCTTTCGATATTTGCGCATATCGAATTGTAATTTCCTGAATTATGGCCCTTGATTGTAGGAAAAATCACTTTCTTCTTAGCTTATTCTTTATCCATCTCTTGCAAAATGTGGGCGTATCTTACATGGCAACCGCTTGTTAACTTCCTGTTATTATACAGATTATATGCTTGAGACTGTAGTCTGCACTAACCCAGAATTATGTCATTTTAAATCATGGGTTTTTTTTTTAATTTTTAAATGCATCTTATATAGATTAAAAAAATCACCTGAAGATAGAATCATATTTTTTTAATTTTTAAATTTATCTTTTTGATAAGCTGTATAGGCTGCTGCACTACCCCAGGGTTATGTCACATAAAATCATGTTTTTATTTCTAAATTTATCTTTGTGATAAGACGTAGGCTGCTGCACTACCCCAGAGTTATGTCACATAGAATCATGTTTTTATTTTTAAATTCATCTTGTACAGATTATATGCATGAGGCTGGAGGTGACTTAATAATATCAAAAGATTACCTGAACATAGACCATCTGTCACAGACACAGTCTCTTAATTTTTACCAGGTACCAGTACAGTCAATATTATTACCTGTGCCAGGTGTTCAATGGTTAATTGTATTATATCTTTAATCATAGGCTGTCTATAGTTGACTCCTCTTGAGAATAGACAATAAGATAATTGACAAACATTTTCTGTCCTAAATCGACGATTTTAGTCGAAAACACTAAGTATATTTCGAGAATTTCGGGAAATATATATTGAAAGGGTTTAATTAGTCTCCTTGTGTGTAACGGACATGAACCGTAGTAGGATCGCATTACAAAGCAGTATCCTAATTGTTGAATATGGCGGCCATTTAGGGCAGAGATGATCTAATCTGGAAATATGAAGTAGATAGATCACTGTGTGTAGAATGATCTTTAATAAATTGTAAAATACATAAAGTCAAACGTTTTAGTAAACTTACTATTATCATTATCATTTTTTAATTGTTTTGGTTTTTTTTTGTAAATGTAGGCCTTTATTTCTAATATCTTGTATACTCGTAATGACATCCATCAAACGTTTCAGTACACTTCTTAATTTCATTGTAATATTATGCATTTTATCTATTAAAGCTATGACGACAATGTGAGAGGTCTGTATGTAGTAGAATAATCTTGATTCAAATGTCTTTCCGACACGGAGCTATGGTGGCTAAGTGAGTCCGTCTGGAGGTCGTGGTTTTTTTTAATCAGATAAAAATTATGACCTCTATAGGGTCCACAAGCTAAAAACGCGATTTTTCGTACAATCAGGGGCCATAATTCAGGAAGTTACGGTCCGATTTGCGCGAATATCGAAAAGAACCGAGATCTTTGGGTTATAAACTTACATTTCAAGTTTCAACAAAATCGGATAAAACTTGTGACCTCTATAGGGTCCACAACCTTGATATACCATATTTTTACCCTATTTGAGAACGAACGGCGGCCATTTTGTCGGTCAATTTTGGGCCGATTTTCACGAAATTCGAACTCATTCGTCCTTAGGGTGTCACGGTGATATAATAATACGATTTTTTAAATCTAAAAACGCGATTTTTCGTAGAATCATGGGCCATAATTCGGAAAGTTACGATCCGATATGCGCGAATATCAACAGGAACCGAGATCTTTGGGTTATAAACTTACGTTTTAAGTTTCAACAAAATCGGATAAAAATTATGACCTCTATAGGGTCCAAAACCTTGATATACCATATTTTTTACCCTATTTGAGAACGAACGGCGGCCATTTTGTCGGTCAATTTTGGGCCGATTTTCACGAAATTCGAACTCATTCGTCCTTAGGGTGTCACGGTGATATAATAATACGATTTTTTAAATCGAATAAAAATTATGTCCTCTATAGGGTCCACAAGCTAAAAACGCGATTTTTCGTAGAATCATGGGCCATAATTCGGAAAGTTACGATCCGATATGCGCGAATATCAACAGGAACTGAGATCTTTGGGTTATAAACTTATGTTTTAAGTTTCAACAAAATCGGATAAAAATTATGACCTCTATAGGGTCCAAAACCTTGATATACCATATTTTTACGCTATTTGAGAACGAACGGCGGCCATTTTGTCGGTCAATTTTGGGCCGATTTTCACGAAATTCCAACTCGGCCGCCCTTAGGGTGTAACGGTGATATAATAATACGATTTTTTTTAAATCGGATAAAAAAATTATGACCTCTATTGGGTCCACAAGCTAAAAACGAGATTTCAAGTTTCAACAAAATCGGATAAAAATTATGACCTCTATAGGGCCCACAAGCTAAAAACGCAATTTTTCGTACAATCAGGGGCCATAATTCAGGAAGTTACGTTCCCATAGCTTTTGTTCGGATCCATTGTGAAGTTAGATTTGTTGGTAAGTTTTGTAATTTTGTTGTTACTCGCATCAAATAAACAGAAAATATGTGTCATGCCCAGGGCCCAAACTAGGTCAACCTCAATCAAATTGTTGTGATGCAAGAAGATTTTTTTTTATTTTCTTTAATCCATTATGAAAGACTCCCATCTCTATTGTATGAATTCTATTTCTGGATAAGTAAATGTGGCGTAATTTGTTCAAACCATCAAAGATTCCGGCTTTTAAAACTTGAATTTGGTTGTTTCTTAAATATAAAAACACTAATTCTCTCAAACAAGACAACTTTGGTAATTGTGTTATTGTATTGTTTTCAAGATCTAGATATTGTATTCTTGGAAAATTACAAATATTTCCTGGAATCGAGCTCAAACAGCTATGTCGATGTTCAACTTTAAAGTTTGAATCCTGGGACATATTCGAAAACAAGTTGCTGGTGGAATTTATTTCACAAGATTCGTTGACGTAAAGTCTGTTTAAAACATGGTAATTATATTTGCAGCAATCGTTACAAAACTTCGGCAGGTTCTCTGATTCCCATATCCGAGATAAGGGGCGGCATTCTGGTGGGCAAACAACCAAATCTTGAGACTGTCCCATCACAAAAAACAACAAGAAACTACTTTCTTGAACTATCAACAGAATAAAAACTCTTGCGATGAATAATCTGAATCGATACATCCTGTTTTACAACTTGTAATTTTATCTGAAATCTAAATATTTTCCTCCCACAAAACTGTTTTAAAAGTTCCTTATTTTTACAAGAGTGTTGTTGTAAAATATGTCTCTATTTCTTCTCGTTTCACCACTGTATCATCTGACAGTTTTACTTTCAGGGTCTAGCTGGTATTATTCCGGATCTTCTCATCTTCTCATCAACCAATTAAAAACTTGCATTCTGTTTCTGATAATGTGCATCATTGACGTCATATATAGATAGACCGCTCACGCCTTATCATCCCAAACTTAGGCTGCCTATCTACAGCTACCTCCGGCTGAGAATATTCTGAGAAGTATGATGTAGATGGGTCGCTGCGTGCAGTATGACAACTTATGAGCCGCCATGACACACAGCGCGAGTTTTCCCTTGAGGGCAGAAGCCGCGAAAACCAATGTAAACAATCGGCAAACTGATGGTGAACGTACATCAATTATTGGAGGAATTTAGGGTCCTATCGACAAGCCCAACATATTAATTTATTTAATTGAAACCGTAGCTTTATTTTTGTATAGTTTTTTGGGAATTATAAAGCGTTAAACATTTTTTTTCATAGGTAAATACAGATCGATACAGTGATGATGGCGCTTGTAAAAAATATTTTTAGAATAAAATAAACCAATAATTTAATATTGAAATATTTGAAAAATAAAATTCATTGCTTTAAAAACTTGCGCTCTAAAAGGCTGTGTCCTGCGATTTACAAAAATGTTTAGTTTGAAATTTTAAAGTTGGTAGTTTTTGTTTAAATCGAATTTTGAAACTGCTACGCCCATATTTTTATGTTGAAAATTTGGTACCGATATTTTATTCTATTTTTTTGTAATTGGAACTTCTGCAACAACTTTCATAAGTATATGAAATAATTATAAACATGAAGATCGTATTTTTTACTTCATTATCTATATGTTTAAAAAGTATGTCAACACAGATGTTCTTGAAGAAAAACTTGGAAGTTTTAGGGTCCAATTATGGAATTTTATTTTTTTGTCAAAATTATAATTTAGATAGCTGCTGGAAATTGTGTCACCACTTTCCTAAGTATATGAAATAATTAAAAACGCGAAGGTCGTATTTTTTACTTCAATCTTTAGATATTTTAAAAATTACGCAAACTGGCAGGTATTGTGGGGGCGGGGGGGGGGGGATTTTGAAATTACCACGCCCATTTTTTAATGTTAGAAATTTTGGGTACCAATATTTTATTCTATTCTATAGCTACTTTCTTAAGCATATAAATAATTAAAACATCTAGGTCATTTTATTTACTTCATTATTAAAATTTTTATACTTAAACCTGATAGTTCATTTTAAAATTTCTCGTTTGCCCCTTGACTCAGTTATTCTCAGACAAAAAATTTGGTATGATTTATCAAAATAGACAAAAAGTAATAATGAAAATGTATTTTAATATGAACAAACCAACAATGAGGCTGATGTCCCTAATAAAAAGACTAATTAGTAGATGGCACACTTGACATTTTTTATTTGCTTATTTACCTTTTTATATAAGGCGCCTGTCCAACCTCGTGGGTTTTCTCCGGGTCCTCCCGTTTCCTCCCACTGCTAAAGACCCCTACGCGCAAGCGAATTATTAAAAAATAAAATTGAACCATGTGTTAGTCCCGAAATGACCTAGTTTGTGTCGAGTAGACGTTAAACCCCATCTCTCTCTCTCTCTCTCTTTTATATAAGGATCAACCATTTTCGCCATGTATCAAAGTTCTCACTTGATCAGAATAAAAGTTGTCGAGCCCCAATAATCAAATTGCTCATCATCGAAGTTAGTCAAGGTATTGGTGTGATGATAAACGTCAGGTTTCACCATTCTCACTCAATTAAAATGAAAGCTGTCGAACTCTAAAGGCTCGACCAATCTATTGGTTAGTTACTCTGCTTAATCGGAGTCGTAAATGCTCATTATGGATTACTTACTCCTGGTTTTGATGTAATTAAACATCAGGTGCGAAGAGAAATGGGGTTTAACATCCACTCGACACAAACTAGATTATTACGGGACTACGTATGGTTCAATTTATTTCAATAATTCGCTTGCGCGTAGGGTTCATTAGCAGTTGGAGGAAACCGGAGGACCCGGAGAAAACCCACAAGGTT
The DNA here is from genome assembly GCF_932274485.2 of Patella vulgata. Taxonomy (NCBI): domain Eukaryota; kingdom Metazoa; phylum Mollusca; class Gastropoda; family Patellidae; genus Patella; species Patella vulgata. The sequence continues at coordinate 4,777,477 of NC_065885.2, read as the reverse complement.
GAACAGGCGACCCTACTCCTTGTCATGTACAACCAGGGAATCGAAAACCATGCCAGTTCACTCAATGACAGACCTTATGATACAAGGCACATACACACACGGCCCCTGTATATGTACTGGCAATACAAGTTTTATTGTTCGTCTGACAAATTACCACACACTTATGATTTTTTTGCCTCGTTGACTTTTATCTTTTCAAAATAAGAATATTCTTATAATTGTAATCACATGATTTCTGTATGTACAGGTAAGCCTCTGTGGATGATTATTTTGCCCCATTTGCTTTTAGTCAGTGATGCAGGACGGAGGGCCGGACAAGGACAGCAGTCTAGTCATTCAGATGGGACAAAAAACTGATGTCCCATGTACACGTTGACGTGCAAGTAAAAGATCCCTTGGCAATTGGAATTCGATAAAAGAGTAGGCTGTAGTGCCGCACACGCTAACCAGTCTGCTATCCACCCCCCCCCCCCCCGATTCAACAGCATGTTTCATCCCTCTGTCCCAAAGTATAGACCAACCAAATTGCATATCTCTGCTTAGACCAAGCAGAAGTTGCTCATAATCGAACACAATCGAGGCACATTTGACCAATTACCCCAAATTGGGACCTGGAACTCACCAACTTCCAGGTAATATGGCGGTTTGGTGGCTATTTTCAGGTATATATGAATGAATATATAGACCTGGGTAAAGTTATCCATATCTTGCAATGAATTCATATTCTGTAAGTTAGAGCCTCCCAAATTGGGCCCTGCATTTTCTACAACCGGAACTGACTGGACGTATGTTTTATTCTCCATCTGAACGAGTAAACCACACTTTCCTTGTTAGAAGGTAGAACAAAAGAACAAAAATATCAACAAATAAGAATCATATCCATAAAGAAAATTTCTTTATTCATTCTTGAACACTTTTTATGTTTGAAATGGTCTGTAGTTTCTAGTCTGGAGGTTACGGGTTTGCTCTCGGTGTTGGCCGAGAAAGTTCATCTGGATTTTCCGGCGTGGTTTCCCCTTGTAAGTGGTGCAGTAAGCCTACAGAGGGCTCGACTTGGACAACTATCGAGTCATTTGGATGGGACGAAAAACCAAGGCCTCATGTACACATTGCCCAGCCGGGGCAGAACATCAGAATGATAAACTCTATTTCATTTCTGTTGTGAGCCGAAATGTTTGAATCTTTTAGTTAAATAACAATAAAATATCATTTTCTGTGTGACATAAAGTCTTATTTTGAAAAACTTGTTATGTTATTCATGGATGGATGTAGTAGGAAACATTTCATCTTATGAGACCTACAAAAGAAAGTACAAGGTTTAAAGATTTATCATCACTTACATAAAGAATATTAAAGAGCCCGAGGGGAGGTCATATTTCAAGAACCTGTGTGTCAAGCCTTTAAGCCTGTCCAGCTTTATTGTACCTAAATTTACATTTTGAGGACAGCTAATTTAAATTTATCCCTAACCCTCTTTCTGATCAAATATATACAAATCGCTTTTATTGAATTTTTAATGCATATCTTTATAAATAGCACTTTGAATTGACAAAATGCCTAGACCCCATTTATTTTAATTAAAGTGGAAATTTTTATTGGGAATTGCTTTGTAATCTTAACAGAAGCTTAGGTAGCTTTTTGAAATCTAAAAGTAATTTTACTATTTAATGAAGTTAATGAAAATGTAAAGTTTCTTTTTCATTTAATTAATTTGGGCTTATTACTATCATCATATATTTTGTATTATATAGTTTTTTTTATAAAAGGCGGGATGTTAGAAAGGCTATTGTTGACTAATCTTCAACCCCTTATCATATTCTAATACAAAAAAAAGTTATAATCGACCGGGTTTTTTTTCTTGTAAAATAATAAAAATGGTACACGACCAAACGGGACTGGCTAAATAAAGAATTAAAACAATGATTGATAAATAATAATGCTGCTAAACATGACTATATGTTGAAGGCCATAGCGAGGTCACTTTAAAATTCATTGTTCTTTAATTATCTTGTTTTGATTTTGAAAAATTATTCCAGGTAAAAAAATATTATTCCAGGTAAAAAATTAAATTTTATAACGCCACGGTACGGTCCATGTCATTATTACACTGTCACTGTTCCAACTGTTAAGGCCTAACGATAAAATGCTTATTATACAAACAAAATATTTACTGAAAACTAATAGTATCGATAAAAAAAATTACTTACGCACTTTCAAATATTTATTTCGGACATAGTTTGTCAGTTTTGCAGTGATAGTTTGGATTTTCTATTATTCCAAAACTCAAAACACTGTCGTACAGATGGCAGCCATATTGGTTTCTTCCCTTAAAGACCACATAAGATTAACAATCTTAATTGAATGTACTTATAGCCAATGGTTACTATACCCATTTTACGGCAGTTCAAACCAATCTGATTAAAATTAATTCAGCTATTGAGGTTTAAGTATCCGAAAGCCCAAAACGGTTTTCAAATTTTCAATTACAACCTTAATCCGGTTGATTGGCTGGTGACGTCACAGGCACTACACATACGATATACATTATCTATACAATACACACCACCAGTTGACAAGTGTGTACGTGTCGGTCCAATTAACATGTTACTGGCATAATCATAATCACCGAATTATCGTCTTGTGTTATTATAGATTAGACATTTGTGATTGGAATATTTTAAGGTGAATTTAAAATGCCGCATCATGCCGTAGATCCATTTAAGGTGCCATTGTTTAAATAGGCTCCGTGACAACTGAAGAAGACCAAAGCAATTAGCGCATTTACCGGTAATTTGGATAACTCCGCAATACTTGATATCCCAAACTATTCTCTATAAGTACATAAATACAAATGGTGCCAGTCAATTGTCGATATATTCATTATTAGCTACATATACACAAAGAACAACTTTTATCGTAACTCCATCTGAAATTCACAGCGAATATGGAATTTTTCGATGACCATGCATAGATCACCCTCATTTCTCAGCCAATCAACGCTGGGAATCTTATTGCCATGTACGGTTCCATGCACTACGGGCGTAGAAACTGGGGTTAAACTTTGGCGCGACAATTGCATGGGATTCATGGACATGAATATCAAATACACTTGATCATACGCAGAGTTCCTGATGCCGTTTGGTGAGTGATTAAACTGTCAATGCAATTTTAAAATACTTATATTATAAAGAAGATAACCTTATCCCTCGAATAATTTATATTCAGATTTCATATCAAGTCAATTAAAGGTTGTTTAAACGCCAGTCAACAAATAATACGAAGCTACTTGATTACAAAAACACCAGTGAGCAATAATTATTGGGTAAATAATAATTATAAACAATTCTTGAGTAAAACTGAATTATTTTATACAATTAATAGGTGTGTGTACGATTCTACCATTAGTTCATTCGTGGGTACAACGCACACGTTCCACCTAGAGTGATGTCTTTGATCTGACCGGCGTAAAAAAGATAATTACCTAATCAGCATTCTTAATCGCACTAACAATCACTGCTAACACGGATATTTAATTTAATTTATGACCCCAAGTCTGTATAACTTTAGTCGGATTGATTAATTGATGACAGATATTAACGCCACTACTTGCCATAATACACAAAGATAGTTAGATGACCCCTGTCTGTTATTCCATTTAGATGGTTACCAACAAAATGTATTTGTACGGTTAATTCTGACGTATATTGAGATATTTTTTCGTATTTCATTTTTACGGTCTATTTCAGAGTAATGAAGTCAAATCCGCGGTACGATGATAACGGATCGTCATTTACAAATCGCTTTTCAATCATGTTTGACTTTTATGATACATTTCGCATGACCACATCTTTTTACCCCTGTACTCTTTTACTCGGGGAAATTAACCACAATACTCTTTTGACGAATATGTATCTTGAATCGATTGGACTGCTGTCGTGAGAAACGAGAGCGACCGTACATTATGAAACAAATTCTAAATTGGATCTTAAATTAAAATGAATTACAAAACAAATTATTCCGTAGTCAATTGTTTTATTTAATTAGGGGGATTAAGGAATCAGTCAGGCGTTAATGAATACACAGGCCGGCTGTATATAGGTAATTAAGGAATAAACATTCTGAATATGCATTCGGTCACTGTGACGTCACTGGCGTCTGAGGGGATTAAGAGTGTTTTCGATAATTGGCAAAGTCGTTTTTACGGGAGGTCTATTTTTACGACTTTGAGTGAAGATAACTCAATTAATTTCAATCAGATTGGTGTGAACTTGCCGTAAAGTTGATATAGTAACCATTGCCTACACGTATCGTAAAGTTCCCAAGGCCATCTTATGTGCACTTTAACGGAAGTCACAGCGTCTGTACCACGCGATTCTGGCGAATAGGCGGTTTATCTATATATGAAGTCAATGATGTGCATGGTTAATTGTTTACTTCCGTTTCTGTAAAACTAGATATTAATATGATATAGCTTCTTCCTCCCTTTTCTATCATATTTATAAATTTAGCTACCAAATATATGTTTCAGTACTTTATATTATACACCCAAATTTCAGTATGTGCGTATCATGTTGTCACCCTGTCCGTACGTCAGTAAACAATTGGGTTGTTGCTACAGTTTTTGATGTATTCGTTTCAAGTTTGGTGTGAAGCATCGTGAGGATGGGAGGACACACTTCACGAATATTAAACATTCTGCAACCTTTCGTACCAGAGCTATGCCCCCGTTTCCGAAAACCTTGTGAAGGCGATAAAGACTACAGTTTCTTACGGGTTCTTTTCAAATTTGGTTTGAAGCATTGTGGTCATGAGATATTCACTGTTTCACGACTTTCCGTACGAAGTTACCCCGGCCCCCACCCCTACTTTGTCGAAAACCTTGTGAACACAATATGGGGTTGGTTTTTTTTAGGATGTTTCTAAATTTTTGTGGGAGGTGTTGGGGTTATGAGAGCATGAACCCTATCGATATACAAAATTCCGCGTCTTTCTCCCTGGAGACCCCCCCCCCCCCTTTGCCACAAGCCTCGTGTAAGCGATAGAGGCTACTGTTTTTAACGGATTTGTTTTTTGAAATAGGTTTCTTTCTGTGTCTGTTTGATGCCTATAGGCCGCAATACTTAATGGATCGTCCTTAAACATAGCATACCTATTGCCTAAGGATGACCACTATTGGTGCATGCCCGACCCCCAGAGACAGAGCCAAGCTCAATATTTGTGTGTGTGTTTCTTCCACAGGTTGCAATGATTAACGGATCGTCTTACTACTACTACTTGTTAGTTGTGTTTTACGTCCGCTTCCACCGAGGTGATATCGCAGACAATTACATGTTATGTGTTCAAGGTGCATTAATTTACAATGTGGTTAGTGAGAAATATTAGGATGGTTAGGTTTTCATATATATGTACACAGGACAATAAACAACAGTAGGATAACATGTGCAAAGGACGAAACAGGTGTTAGTAGACATTTACAAGCATGCGATTTGACGCAACAGACATCGTCTTAAAACTTTCCATGCTTATTACTTATTACCCAAACGATGATCCCTATTGTTTTTGATGCATGTCCAACCCCCAGGGACAGAGCAACGCCCATTTCTTCTTTATGTGTCACCTTACAGGCCGCAATTTGTTTTGGGTCGTCTTGTAACTATTTATTCCTTATATCCTAGAAACGCCAACTATTGATATTGGTACATGCCCAGCCGCCAAGGGGGATGTCACGCACAGGTTTTGGTAATTTTCCGGAGGTCGCACGTATAAACAGATTTTATTGAAATTCGACATGATAAATCTTTTCAATAACAGGGTTGTACCTATTGGTCCGTGTCTAAACCCCAGGGGTAGAGCCACGCACAATATTTGTGTTTAGGAATGGATCATCTTAGAACTTGGGATACTTATTCCTTCTACCCCAATGATAGCAACTATTGATTTTGATGCATCCCCCGACTCCCATGGGGGGGTTCCACACCCACTTTTTTTTTGTCTGTAAATGATCTACAGTTTGCAACGGTGTATTTGATTCTCCAAAAAGTACGAACGATGAACGCCGAAAAATAGGGATAAAGTGATTTGATGACCGGGATTCATTTATTTCACGCATATTTTTTTATTCAGCTGTAAAAGATTAGAACTACTGGAAAATTAACAACAAAACGAAACGTCTATTTTAAAGGCCATTTTAAGCCATGTCTTCTATAGCGTATAATGGGGTAATGCCGGCCATTTTAAGACATGTCTTCTATTCACTTAATTCATTAAATAGGGTAAAATGGGGTAATGTCAGCCATTTTAAGCCATGCCATCTGTTCACTTAATTCATTAAATAGGGTATAATGGGTAATGTCAGCCATTTTAAGTCATGTCTTCTATTCACTTAATTCATTAAATCGGGTATAATGGGGTAATGTCAGCCATTTTAAGACATGTCTTCTCTTCACTTAATTCATTAAATAGGGTAAAATGGGGTAATGTCAGCCATTTTAAGACATGTCTTCTATTCACTTAATTCATTAAATATTCGTTTGATTTCTTGTATGAAAATAACAATCGTTTTGTTATACGCCCAATTTGAAATGTGGTCTTATATTGTCGCTTCCGTCCGTCGGTTGATTTTCAGCAATTTCCGATAGTTACTACCATAGTTATGACCCTTGATCTCTTTGAACTATCTTGTTGACACTCTGGAAGCTAACGTTAATATCCAATTGACTTTAATTTATATACAGTGTTTTTAGGTCATGAGACACAGAAGCCTGTTGGTTTTCAACGATTTCCCAAAATTACTGCCAGACTTGTCGCCCTTGATTGCTTTGAAATATCTTGAGATATAACCGTTGTTCGGTCTTCACTCCAGACCTGCGTGGCCATGGATTCCTTACTCGATGACATTCATTCCAATCATGTAGCCAAAGTTTTACGCTCTGGGTTCACTCAGCGCGCTTCTGGTAGTTATGAGAGACGGAGAGAGAGAGAGAGAGTGATGGGTTTAACGTCCACTCTACACAACTGGTTTAATTTTATGTCAATGATTCGCTTGCGCGTAGGGGTCTTTAGCAGTGGTAGGAAACCGGAGGACCTGTAGTAAACCCACGAGGATGGACAGGCGACCCTACTCCTTGTCACGTACAGCCGGATATTTTCGAAACCACGCCAGTTGACTCAATGACAGGCCGAGAGAAGATATACCCCATCTACAACCCAGAAACCACCAACTACATCTCGTACTTGTCCAATTTGCAAACAAACTGGTCGACTGAAGTAAAACCATTATCTGAGTACTTGCCCGTACTTACCTCCCGCCGACCAATGCCCGACAAACTCTTTGTGAAGACGAATACTTTAGATGATTCACCCTCGTGTGTCGTGTCAGCACTAAGCAATCACCCAACATTAAAGCATTCTACAGCTACCATCCCCTCCAACTAATATTAGACTCTGGAGCTGAAACCAACATGATAAAGGCGTCTACAGCACACCACATCGTAGCAAACATTGACAAGAGCTCTCAACAATTTCTCTAAGCTGATGGAAAAACAACACTCATATCACGTTGTCGCGTAATCACCACAACCGTCGTCTTGACGCCTTAGTTGTATAGAATCTTGATGTAGAAGTTCTGGCTGGTAACCCCATTGATGGTTTTATTGAACGTGTATGGGCCCCTTTACTAACAGCGTTTGAACAAAGTGTTTTACGTATGTTTAGCCTCATATTCCTGAAGCAATGGTCAAGAAATCCCTCTCTGTCCATTATTAGATTGGCTTCTGATACTTGAGCTTTTGAGGGAGTGTTTGTATTTTTCCCGTTCAATTAAATCTATCCCAAGTACAGCAACATGACAGCCCTTCGTTTAATCTGGGGTCTTCCCTAAAACTTTGGACAGTGATATAAGGTATTAAAACGGTTTAAAGGACAATATTGGTGTCAGTCATTAAAAAATATGTGATAGAACTGGTTAAATACATCCCAAATATAACTTTAACACAGAGATCATTGCTACGGGAGATGTGTAACAAGCACGTGAAGAAACGGGAAGTGACGACAACCATGACAAACACGAGTTATCCTACTATATATAGGGTGACCCATGCACCTACAGAAATACAGTCAACCGCTGATAGTTCGAGACTACCACTGAAGCGTGCACATTCGCCGTGTCGAGGCCAACTTTCTGACAGTATGATACTATAAATAGCCATGGCACGTGCAATTCTCTACAAATCTATCAACTATTACAGCCGTAAAAAATTTATTGTTGACGATTTTGAATAGCAGTAAAATTAAGCTTCTTGGTTATTACAGCAGATTTAGAAATTACGTTCGTTTCATTTTTTAAATCGCTTTATCATTAACTGTACCGTTAAGAGTGGCATCTTTTGGTTTAGTACAAATAATATCTCTGAAACACTCGGGTTAGACAGGAACATGATACTAGCAGTAGTTTCATTTTACTTTTAAAAGCTTCTTAAAACAATTGTTTAGCTAGCTAACGTGCTCATTTCTAAATTCAATTTCTTGTTCTAGCTTTCTGTTATGTTTCGTAAAAAAGTAGTCTGTCAATCAGCCCTAGAATGGTCGATAGACTGGTTAAGCGAGACTAATTTCAAAACAAGGGCACATAACCTATCTTTTACTCAAAAGTGTCTGGATGTTATGGACGACACATGGAACCAGTTTTCAGTCTATTATTTATAGATGATTAATGGTCATAGCTTATTAAGTACAACATGATCGTTTATTTAGTGACTACCGGGACAACATCTTGGCAGTCCATGTTGTGCCGTTCGCACGACGTCATGGCCGCCGTTTCATCTTCCAGGATGACAACGCAAGATGTCACAGGGCCAGGATCGTTACAGGTTACCTCCAACAACAGAACATCACCACATTACCTTGGCCAGCACTGAGTCCCGACCTCTCCCCCATCGAGCATGTCTGGGACATGCTTTGACAGAGGTTACGTCAACGTCAACAACGTCCTGCCAATGTCCAAGAACTTGCTGCTGCGTTGCAATAGGAATGGGACAATCTGGACCAAAATGACCTTAGACGTCTCATTAGGAGTAGGCCACGTCGGATCAATGCTTGTTTGGCAAACAGAGGAGGATTTACCCGTTACTGACTTGGTTGTGATGCTGTGGTAACTTTGCTGTTTGACCCCGGGTATCATTTTACCCTTATAATGGTCAGTCTGTGCCTTACTTAGTCTAACGATCATTTGGAATAAATCGATGAATGTGAACTTCATTTCATTTGGTCATTTGTTTCTTCGTCAGTTTCATTCGGTGACTTTAATAACACTTAAAAATCAAATATCCCCTACTTTTTTTGAATAGTATATGAGCCGAATTGTTCATCTGGACATTTCAGATAACAATTTAACAAATATTTCATCAGAGTTTGCCAGTTCTGCTCACAAACTGAAGTATTTGAATCTTGCCAACAGGATCAACCAGAAGCTGATAGAATGGTCATTAATTGTCAGAATGCTGGACTTGAAGAAATGCCAAAACGTCTACCATTTCATGAGAAATTATTTCTCAGAACAATTCCATTGGCAATTTACCAGAACTTCCTTATATGAGCCGAATTGTTCATCTGGACATTTCAGATAACAATTTAACAAATATTTCATCAGAGTTTGCCAGTTCTGCTCACAAACTGAAGTATTTGAATCTTGCCAACAACAGGCTGAAATATCTTCCAGAAACTATCCAGAACTTAACATTAACAGAGATTGATCTTTCTAATAACATGTTTATTTGTTCATGTGATAGTTTGTGGTTAAATAGTTGGTTTGAAACAAAACCTAACATTAAAAACAGATCTAATATAACTTGTTCTGCAGCTAATGGCGATCAGAGAATAACTATTGATAATTTACAACTAGATGAATTTAACTGTCGAGTTTCTAACTCTGTAACTATAAGTATTGTGTTGGGTATATTTGGTTTTCTGGCCATTCTATTACTTATTGGCATTATTTACTTCCGGTTCGAGATAATGGCGTCATATCACATTTATAGTTTACCCAAGATGAAACTGAAATGGACGCAGGAGATTCACGAGGACGAGCATAAACAACATGATATATTTGTACTGGTAAATGATGAACATGCTCCCGATAGATTGTGGGTTATAGAAAATCGTGATGATATAATAGGGGAGGTAACTGCCGATGCTAATATTGCCAATATACATAACAGTCGTACCGTTCTAGCCGTTATTTCAAAATCCCTTTTAGTTGATCCGTTGAAAAGGTTTGAATTAAATGAATCCTATTGTCATAAAATTAAACAAGGGAATGGTCAGTTAGTTCTGATTAAACGGGAGGAAATTAACCCAGCACTTGTTAACAACGGACATATTAATGCTGATGATGTCGACCTTACTGAGAAAATCTCCCCACAGATTGATAGGCTGCAGACCTAACCCAAGATTATGTCATATAGAGTCATGTTTTTATTTATTTTTAACTTCATGTTATTATATAGATTATTTGCCTGAGACTGTAGTCTGCACTAACCCAGGATTGTGTCATATAATATCATGTTTGTTTATATAATTTTGAAATTCATCTTAGTTAGATTATATTGAGGTGACTCAATAATACCAAAAGATCACCTGAACATAGACCATCTGTCACAAGAGACAGTCAATAACAAAAACAATACTTTTCTCTTAATTTTTACCAGGTACCAGGACAGTCAATATTATTACCTGTACCAGGTGTTTAAGGGTTAATTGTATTATATCTTAAATCATACTCAACTTTGGCTGTCTATAGTTGGCTCCTCTTGAGAATAGACACTAAGCTAATTGACAGACATTTTCTGTCCGAAATCGACGAATTATTTCGAGAATTTTGGGAAATATATATTGAAAATGTTTAATTAGTGTTTTTTGTATAACAGATATAATCCGGAATAGAACTGCATTACAAAACAGTATCCTAATTGTTGAATATGGCGGCCATTTAGGACAGAGATGATCTAATCTGGAAGTATAAAGTAGATAGAACACTGTGTGTAGAATGATCTTTAATAAATTGTAAAATACATAAAGTCAAACGTTTTAGTAAACTTACTATTATCATTGTTTGTTGATTGCTTTTTTAATTGTTGGGTTTATTTTTTGCAAATGTAGGCCTATATTTCTAATATCTTGTACACCATCAAACGTAATATACTTTGTGAATTATCATTATAATTTGATGCATTTTAAATGTAAAAGCTTTTTTTTTGTGTGTGTGAACAATATTTTATTTCAAATGGATGAAAACGGATCAGGGAACAAGCTGGTCTAAAGCTATTTTAGAATCCTTGCCGACTATTTTTCAACGTGACTCTTCTCTTTGTTTGCCACATTGACAATAAAATAAGTCAACATTTTTTTCAAGTAGAATTTTGCAATTAAAAACATACACTGAACAGGCATTACGAGACTCGAACATGCGCAGACCGCATGTTAATTTAATCGCTAAATTTTACTTGAAAATATTTTGAATTATTAACAATCTGTGTCAGATATGGTAAGAAATAATTCATTTTACGAAAATAAAGAATCACGATGAAAAATAGAAGGCAAGGGTTCCAAAATGACCTGAGAACAGAATTTTACCGTATTTTCATATCGCAGCTAAATAGGAACGGTCAGAGTCAGCTCCTAAAGGAACTAGTGTCAACCCAATTCCATTCTTCGCAGACAAAATAAGTGTAACGCTTTCGCTGCATGATACGTCCACATTCCTGCTTTGATTGAAGGGATAAGAACTGTCAGCTGACAACTTCCGATAAGAGCCAGTTCGTAAAGGAACGTCCACATGATACGTCTACATTCCTGCTTTGGTTGATATGATACTTTTTAAAATGACGAGAATGAAATATTAAATGGCTGCAATGACAAAATATTAGTATAAACACGGGTGTGTAACAGCCCCTGGGAGTCGGGCGTGCCCAAAATCAATAGCCCCCGTCTTTAGAGTATAATGAATACATTTGCCTATTTTCAGGATGATCTAATGGGCGTGGTAACCGTAGTTGTACCCCAGGAGTGTGGGCATGCACCAAACGTTCCAAGATGATCCATTCATAATTGCGGCCTGTAGACGATAAACACAAAAATTGGGCTTGGCTGGGGATTGGACATGCGCTAATATGAAAAAGTACAGTCCGGTTATTGGAACAAGTGGTCATGCCGAATTGGATCAAAATCTGTTAATTCGTGCGAACTATAGAGTATTTTAACAACAAAGTAGGCGTGACATCGCCCATGGAGAATGGACATGCACCAAAACCAACAGTTGTCGTCCTTAGGGGATAAGGAATAAATATGCCATTAAGACCCACCGCTTGTAAGTGACACAAAAAGCAGAAATGGGCGTAGCTCTGTACTGGAGGGGGCGGGACCACCAAACACTACAGGGGCCATCCTTAGGGTAGAAGGAATAAGTACGCAATGTTTCAAGATGACCCGTTAAGAACACTAAGAACAGGGCCATAACTAGCTCAAAACAATGGGGGGGGGGGGGTCTTCTCAGGGGTGCTGTAAAACTAACGGACAATATATATCTATGGTCGACAAATTAATCAACCTCCCCCCCCTGCGCCGCCCCTCCCCTAGTTACGGGCCTGTAGCAGACAGAGACACACATGCACCCAAAACTTTGGTGTGGATCTGTCCCTGGGGCTTGGGCATGCATTAAAACAATCTGTCGAAAACTGTAGCACCTATCGCGTTCACAAGGCTTTTGAAAAGGGCCTGTAACCCGGGTTCGAATAGTCGCAGACTGTTGAAATGAAATGAAATGGGGTTTAACGTCCTACTGTTCTGCTCCTAAACTGGGCTAATGAAGACGGGCATACGCCATACAGTGTGCTATGGGGGAAATTTGGCCCGGGCAGCGGCACTACGGCCTACTCCTATCTCGAATTCCAACTGCCAAGTGATATTTCACGTGCACGCCAATGTGTACACGGGACCTCGGTTTTTCGTCCATCGGAACGACTGGACAGCTGTCCTTGTCAGGCCCCCCGTCCTGCATCGCTGACAAGGGGGAACCACGCCGGAAAATCTGGATGAACTTTCTCGGCCAATGCAGGAATCGAACACCCGACCTCCAGGATAGCGAGCCAGCATCTTACCCACTTAAGCACGTGATCCCCCGCAGACTGTTGAATGTTCACGGAGTTTCTCCTGTTATTTCTGCCATCCTATACACCAAATTTAAAACGTATGCTTCAAAAACTGCAGCTTCTAACGCGATCAAAATCCAATTGTTTGAATGGCGGGCGGACACGGTGGCGACATAATACAAACATACTGAAATTTGGGTGTATAATATGAAGTACTGAATCATATATATCTGGTACCTAAATTTATAAATATGATAGAAAAGGAAGAAGCTATATCATATTGATGTCTAGTTTTACAGACACGGAAGATAAGCAATTAACCATTCACATTATCAGAAACAGAATGACAGTTTTTCATTGGGTGATGAGGTTTATCAAACCTGGCATTCGTCCAATACTTCTGCTGCTTGTATATTTAAATCATTGTTTTTAAACTTATGAAATACAATGTGTGAAAAGTTGTCGAATATGGTAGTGTTGTAATAAGCAATCTATAATTTAGTGTAAAATCTCACTCTATTAGATTAAGTTTATTTCACCTCTAGTGGTGTACAATAATTGATATAATTAACAGACAGATAGGGTTGGGAATTTACTATCATTAAATACGAGACGATCTGGAATAAATAACACTGTTACACTGTGTTGATGTAAAACAAGATTATCTTTCACTAACCAGATCCTGAAAGTAAAACTGTCAGATGTTGCTAAGTAGATCCTTAAAGTAAAACTGTTAGATCCTGAAAGTAAAACTGTAAGAAAATTCGTGAAACGAGATGAACTAGAGACATATTTTACAACAACAGTCTTGTGACAATACATAACATTTAAAACAGTTTTGTGAGAGGAAAATATTTAAATTTCAGATAACATTACAAGTTGTAAAACAGGATGTATCGATTCCGATTATTCATCGCAAGAGTTTTTATTTTGTTAATAGTTCAAGACAATAATTTCTTGTTGTTTCTTGTCATGGGACAGTCTCAAGATTTTGTTGTTTGCCCACCAGAATGCCGACCCTTGTCTCGGAGACATGAAGCAGCCAACCTTTGGAAGTTTTGTAACAATTGCTGCAAATATAATTTCCGCGCTTTAAACAGACTCTACGTCAACGAATCTTGTGAAATAAATTCGACCAGCTACTTTTTTGCGAATGTGTCCCATGATTCAAACTTTCAAGTTACACATCGGCATGGCTGTTTGACCTCGATTCCAGTAAATATTTGTAATTTTCCAAGAATACAGTATCTAGATCTTGAAAACAATACAATAACACAATTACCAAAGTTGTCTTGTTTGAGAGAATTAGTGGTTTTAGATTTAAGAAACAACCAAATTCAAGTTTTAAAAGCTGGAATCTTTGATGGTTTGAACAAATTACGCGTCATTGACTTATCCAGAAATAGAATTCATACAATAGAGATGGGCGTCTTTCATAATCGATTAAAGAAAATAAAAAAAGTCAACTTGGTTCATAATAATTTGACAGAGGTTGACGTAGTTTGGGCTTTGGGCATAACACATACCTTCTGTTACTTTAGCGTGAGTTATAACAAAATTACAAAACTTACCAACAAATCTAACTTCACAATGGATCCGAGCAAAAGGTATGGGCCTGGTAAAATATATTTGAACAACAACAACCTGAAGATTTTGGACACACAAATGTTAGATGCCATAGGAAATCCCTTGACATCACTGATGAGCAATTTCCTGTATTGGTCAATATACATGGGGGGTAACCCATGGCATTGTGATTGTCGAATACACACAATAGCAGCTTTGTATTCATTTACAGCTATAGAAACATTGTGGGCTGCCCTAAATGGGGTACAGACCGATCTTATCTGTAAGACTCCGCCCAATTTAAAGGATCAGCGCGGTTTGGTACATCAACATTTATCTGATTTTGTATGCAACATCACCGATTCCTGTCCATCCGGATGTTTATGTCAGGATCAACCAGAAGCTGATAGAATGGTCATTAATTGTCAGAATGCTGGACTTGAAGAAATGCCAAAACGTTTACCATTTCATGAGAAATTATTTCTGAACTTTCAGAACAATTCCATTGACATCTTACCAGAACTTCCTTATATGGGCAGAGTCGTTCATCTGGACATTTCAGATAACAATGTAACAAATATTTCATCAGAGTTTGCTAGTTCTGCTGATAAATTGAAGTATTTGAATCTTGCCAACAACAGGCTGAAATATCTTCCAGAAACTATCCAGAACTTACCATTAACAGAGATTGATCTTTCTAATAACATGTTAATTTGTTCATGTGATAGTTTGTGGTTAAATAGTTGGTTTGAATCAAAACCTAACATTAAAAACAGATCTAATATAACTTGTTCTACAGCTAATGGCGATGGGAGAATAACTATTGTTAATTCACAACTAGATGAATTTAACTGTCGAGTTTCTAACTCTGTAACTATAAGTATTGTGTTGGGTATATTTGGTTTTCTGGCCATTCTATTACTTATTGGCATTATTTACTTCCGGTTCGAGATAATGGCGTCATATCATATTTATATTGTACCCAAGATGAAACGGAAATGGACGCAGGAAATTCACGAGGATGAGCAGAACCAACATGATATATTTGTACTGGTAAATGATGAACATGCTCCCGATAGATTGTGGGTTATAGCGAATCTTATTCCATATTTTGATCGAAATTTGATAAAATCTTACATTTCATTCCGTGATGGTATAATAGGGGAGGTAACTGCCCATGCTAATATTACCAATATACATAACAGTCGTACCGTTCTAGCCGTTATTTCAAAATCCCTTTTAGATGATCCTTTAAAAAGGTTTGAATTAAATGAATCCTATTGTCATAAAATTAAACAAGGGAATGGTCAGTTAGTTCTGATTAAACGGGAGGAATTTAACCCAGAACTTGTTAACAACGGACATATTCGGGCTATGTTCCGTTTAAAACAGTTTATTAACGCTGATGATGTCGACCTTACTGAGAAAATCTCCTTACAGATTGATAGGCTACAGAACTAACCCAAGATAATGTCATATAGAGTCATGTTTTTATTTATTTTTAACTTCATATTATTATATAGATTATATGCCTGAGACTGTAGTCTGCACTAACCCAGGATTATGTCATCTAATATCATGTTTGTTTATTTAATTTTTAAATGCATCTTAGATAGATTAACAAACAAATATTTCAGAACTTACCACCAACAGAGATTGATCTTTCTAATAACATGTTAATTTATTCACGCGCTAGTTTGTGGTTAAATGGTTGGTTTGAATCAAAAAGATCACCTGAACATATAACCATATTTTTTAAATTCATCTTTTTGATAAGTTGTAGGCTGTAGCACTACCCCAGGGTTATTTCACATAGAATCATGTTTTTATTTTTAAATTCATCTTGTACAGATTTTATGCATGAGGCTGGAGGTGACTTAATAATATCAAAAGATCACCTGAACATAGATCATCTGTCACAGACACAGCCTCTTAATTTTTATCAGGTACCAGGACAGTCAATATTATTACCTGTGCCAGGTGTTTAAGGGTTAATTGTATCATACTCAACTTAAGCCGTCTACAGTTGACTCCTCTTGAGAATAGACACTTAGCTAATTGACAGACATTTTCTGTCCTAAATCGACGATTTTAATCGAAAACACTAAGTATATTTCGAGAATTTCGGGAAGAATGTATTGAAAAGGTTTAATTAGTGTTTTTGTGTATAACAGATATGAACCGGAGTAGGGCCGAATTCCGAAACAGTATACTAATTGTTGGATATGGCGGCCATTTAATGCAGAGGTCTATTCTCGAAGTGTGAAGTACAAGGATCTCTATGAAGTAGATAGATCACTGTGTGTAGAATGATCTTTAATAAATTGTAAAATACATAAAGTCAAACGTTTTAGTAAACTTACTACTATCATTATCATTTTTTAATTGTTTTGTTTTTTGTTTTTTTGGAAATGTAGGCCTTTATTTCTAATATCTTGTATACTCGTAATGACATCCATCAAACGTTTCAGTACACGTCTTAATTTCATTGTAATATGCATTTTATCTATTAAAGCTATGACGACAATGTGAGAGGTCTGTATGTAGAATAATCTTGATTCAAATGTCTTTCCGACACGAAGCCATTGTGGCTAAGTGAGTCCGTCTGGTGGTCGCGGGTTCGACCCCGGTGTTGGCAGAGAAAATTCATCGGGATATTCCGGCTTGGTTTCCTCTTGTCAGTGGTGCAAGGACTGAGGGCCTGACAAGGACAGCTGTCTAGTCGTTCGGATGGAACGAAAAACCAAGGTCCCGTGTACACATTGGCGTGCACGTAAAAGATCCCTTAGCAGTTGGAATTCCATATAAGAGTAGGTCGTAGTGCCGCTGTCAAGGCAAAATTTCCATCAACAAAGCACACTGTATGGCGTATGCCCGTCTTCATTATCCCAGTTCGGAGCAGAACAGTAGGACGTTAAAATCCATTTCATTTCATTTTGTCAGCGGTGCAGGACGGAAGGCAGGCCTGGTTAGAAAAGTTGTCTAGTCGGTAGGATGGTACGAAAAACCGAGCTCCCGTGTACACATTGGCGTGCACGTAAAAGATCCCTTAGTAGTTGGAATTCCATATATAAGTGTCGGCCGTAGCGCCGCTGTCTGAGTAGGACGTTAAACCCATTTCTTTTCTTGTGAACTTTACACAAAAGCAATTTAGCATATAAGGGAAACAACTTAAATTATTCTTCAAAATAAATCAAATTTCTTCCCAGTCAACTTCATTGTTAAGTCCATAACATTTCTTAGCCACTAACATTTCTATTGAACATTCCAATGATTTTAATCTCTATATCCACACAGAGGCCGATATTGAATTAGTCTCGGTCACCCAGAACCTCCTAGTCTTCAACATACGGAGGGTCTGGGAAGGTTGTCAATATTTGACGTAAAGTCCATTGCCCATGCGTAACCGGGAGTTTGGTTTTTAATGTGGTTAATTATCCAGTCTCTTAGCCAAGTCACGTAAGACTTGCGCCCCTTTCCACAATAAATCCCATAATTCTTGCATTAATATAAACAAACATGAATCGTGACGACGAATTAGGATTAATTTTAAAAGCATAGATATGGCCCATGAAGAGATAAATTTTACAATAAAAAAATTAAGAGTGTTAGATATTGAACTCGCATGCAATCAAATGGATTTTATGAAATGGCATTCTTAAATTAATTTCATGGGCGTAAACATCTTGTTTTAAGAGGAGTAACCTCCCTTGGACAGTGTTTAAGATAATGAAAGACCGGATTATCTAGCCAATTTTTCTCAAATGTTGACAACCTGTCCAGACTAATATTCGTAGAATATTTTTCTGGATGATAGAGGCTAATATTGAATTGGGTTGACCATTTTGATTTCTTGCTAGGAATGGTCAAAGGAATCTATAGGCAGTGACGTCATTGTAGTTGTCGATAACCTAATACATATATGTCTACTTCTTGAACCTTCCGCCCCACAATTATAAATATTCACCAAAACCTGGCAGAAAATAGAAATTCAAACACTCTTCTTCGATTCTAGACCATAAAGTTCACAAAATTGTCTTGTAAAGGGGGGGATACCTCATTCTCCCAAAACCTAACTTTAAATAATATATATAGACCTACACATTTTCAAAGTGTTCAGCAAACGACGAGGATTTGCTATTAGTAGGCCAATGGGTCTATTACAGTGATTCTCAACCAGTGTGCCGTGAGATCTTCCTAAGTGTGAAACGAAATTTTGAACGGCACACTAAGAAAATGCGAAAAATCACGTGATCCCAATTTAATATTCACTGGTGTCTACTGGTAAGTTCATAGCTGTGTTTTACTTTATTTAGTTTGAGTCATTCTATGTGTCTGTGACTAGTCTCTGTCTACGGTTGTATGCCGTCTATGACTTTATTTTTGCAAAATTCAAGTATTTTTGATATATATTTAGCCTGGTGTTCCAACGTGTGCCGTTGGCAAAAAAGGTTGAGAACCACTGGTCTATTAGGTCTATATCTTGAATACATTATTATCTAAAAATTAGTGGATTTATAGGCTTAAATAGTAAAGATCAATATACAAAATAAATGGATTTAGTCTTTAGATTTCCCAAAGTGATCAAGAGCCTTAACTCTGGCAGTAATTATGGAAAATGAATAGGATTCTTTCTCTGTGAATAAATTTAAATTAAATCAGATATTAACTTTAGTCTCTGGAACCTAAAAAGTGCGTATAATAGGATATTAACTTTAGCCTCTAGAGTGTTCACAAGATATTTCAAAGCGATCAAGGGCGACAAGTCTGGCAGTAATTTTGGGAAATCGTTGAAAACCAACAGGCTTCTGTGTCTCATGACCTAAAAACACTGTATATAAATTTAAAGTCAATTGGATATTAACGTTAGCTTCCAGAGCGTCAACAAGATAGTTCAAAGAGATCAAGGGCCATAACTATGGTAGTAACTATCGGAAATTGCTGAAAATCAACCGACGGACGGGAGCGACAATATAAGACCACATTTCAAATTGGGCGTATAACAAAACGATTGTTATTTTCATACAAGAAATCAAACGAATATTTAAGTGAATAGAAGACATGTCTTAAAATGGCTGACATTACCCCATTTTACCCTATTTAATGAATTAAGTGAAGAGAAGACGTGTCTTAAAATGGCTGACATTACCCCATTATACCCGATTTAATGAATTAAGTGAATAGAAGACATGACTTAAAATGGCTGGCATTACCCATTATACCCTATTTAATGAATTAAGTGAACAGATGGCATGGCTTAAAATGGCTGACATTACCCCATTTTACCCTATTTAATGAATTAAGTGAAGAGAAGACATGTCTTAAAATGGCCGGCATTACCCCATTGTACGCTATAGAAGACATGGCTTAAAATGGCCTTTAAAATAGACGTTTCGTTTTGTTGTTAATTTTCCAGTAGTTCTAATCTTTTACAGCTGAATAAAAAAATATGCGTGAAATAAATGAATCCCGATCATCAAATCACTTTATCCCTATTTTTCGGCGTTCATCGTTCGTACTTTTTGGAGAATCAAATACACCGTTACAAACTGTAGATCATTTACAGACAAAAAAAAAGTGGGTGTGGAACCCCCCATGGGAGTCGGGGGTGCATCAAAATCAATAGTTGCTATCATTGGGGTAGAAGGAATAAGTATCCCAAGTTCTAAGATGACCCATTCCTAAACACAAATATTGTGCGTGGCTCTACCCCTGGGGTTTAGACACGGACCAATAGGTACAACCCTGTTATTGAAATGATTTATCATGTCGAATTTCAATAAAATCTGTTTATACGTGCGACCTCCGGAAAATTTCCAAAACCTGTGCGTGACATCCCCCTTGGCGACTGGACATGTACCAATATCAATAGTTGGCGTTTCTAGGATATAAGGAATAAATAGTTACAAGACGACCCAAAACAAATTGCGGCCTGTAAGGTGACACATAAAGAAGAAATGGGCGTTGCTCTGTCCCTGGGGGTTGGACATGCATCAAAAACAATAGGGATCATCGTTTGGGTAATAAGTAATAAGCATGGGAAGTTTTAAGACGATCCGTTAATCATTGCAACCTGTGGAAGAAACACACACACAAATATTGAGCTTGGCTCTGTCTCTGGGGGTCGGGCATGCACCAATAGTGGTCATCCTTAGGCAATAGGTATGCAATGTTTCAGGACGATCCATTAAGTATTGCGGCCTATAGGCATCAAACAGAAAGAAACCTATTTCGAAAAACAAATCCGTTAAAAACAGTAGCCTCCATCGCTTACACGAGGCTTGTGGCAATGGGATGGGGGGGGGGGGTGACTCCAGGGAATTTTGTATATTGTTGCGCAATCAACCCTCCGGCTGGCAACCAATGAATTTGCGGGCGTTCTGTAGCTGTACGTAAAGACCCCCTGCAATAACCCAGACACTAACAGATAACAGAGTACTTCAATTAGGAAAAACACTAACTTTATTAAACAAATATATACATGTATAATAAATACAATATATACATGTATAATAAATACAATATATACATGTATAATAAATACAATATTTAGCGAGAGAAAGTAGCTTTAAAAATGTACATCGAAGTGAAAAGATTTACTAGGTTTGACGTTGAAAATAGTTTTACTGGTATTTAGTTTTTAAAGTAGTTCTGGATCTATAGATAAGGTTTTCCTGTAAATATAAATCTCAAGCCCAAGGAGTTATCTCCCTTCAATGCCCAAATTCTGTTCCAGGAACAATTACAATAGTAATAAGTATTTCAAGTATTTCTAATGAGCATTAACCTTACCGGTATTTATGTTCTGCTACTAATACTATTCATAGTAGCTTATGTAATAACCGGGTTAATGCTTCGTGCACCGGATTCGTTTAATTAAAAGTTGCTTTATTGCTGATGAGCAAGCTTGGTTGTGAGGTCTTGAAAATTAAAGAGAAGGAAGTCTATAGTCTATATATAAGAATAGGTTACAGTGTTTGACAGAACGTGTCATATATGAATATGTGAAATATACAATAATGAATATATAATATATATATATATATATACTACCCCCTCCCGCCCATCCTGTTTATATATATATATATATATGGGCGGGAGGGGGTAGTATACTCGCTTGACTGCAAGAGGCACTATTTGGTATAATGCGCGTCACATAATAATAACGTCACGTGATATTGACATTTGCCGCCAGATGTTCCCAAAAGGTAGATCACGTGATGACTTTGTGACGTCATAGGATATCAGTAAAGGTCACGTGAGGTATGACGCCCATCGAGACAAGGGATTCCCAACATGTAGATCACGTGATGATTTTGTGACGCCATGGGATATCCGTGGAAAGCACGAGAGGTGTGACGTCACTGGAGGCAAGGGATTCTCGCCCTGTGGACACGCTAAATGTCACGTGATATGTGACGACACGGAAATCCCGACAGGTACGTCACGTGATTGTGGAAACCTAGAGCGGCACGAATATAGTGGACATCTATATCTTGAAACGTGTAAATATAACATGAAATAGACAATAATGACCTTTAAAATAAACGTTAATTTAATAAAAATAGATAATAATGCCATTTAAAGTCAATACGCTGAATATTCGTAGAACATAACGAACAAGTGCGGATATAATATATATATATATATACCAAATCCTAATACGTGTATAGATACAATCAAGAATCTCAATAAGTATGTCACGTTATTGGGGAAAACAAGAGAGACGCGAATATAAAAATATATATATATCCTGAAACGTGTAAAATAAAACGTAATTAGGTATTGAAGGACCCTTAACGTGACTATGCCGAATATTCGTAGAACGATACGAATACGTGTGGGAAAATAGAAATACATGTAATCCCGATAACATGTCGCCTAACTAGCTTACCGATAGGTAACGATCTTAATAAGCCTTAATATACATAGCGCGTGTATAAAGTTTATCTACATGCGTATTTGTGGAATATAAGCATAGAAATAGATACATTACATACATACATACATTTACTAAAGAGGACCAGCACATAACGATCTAAAGTACGTTCTTACCTTGAAAATAAAAGAGAGAAAGTCTATAGTCTGCTAAGTTGGAATGTGTTGAATTCCCGCTCAGCATGCCTATTTAAAGACCGTCAACTATTGTGCTCATCTTCTGCAGATGATTGGCTGAGAGCTGTCACGTGACGTAGATAGCCCCAGCTTCAGGGCTTAATTGCCCGTATTGTTCAAGTTAATCCTTTAGTGCTGGTTGAAAAGCGAGAAACAATAGACCAACTCTAAATTATTATCCTAGGTAAACGTACTTAGTTTATGAAACAATGGGTATAGATGGGTGACAGATCTGACCGAGTAACTGTCAGTCTGCTTGATTGACACCCCTCTACATTCGGTTCGAAACACCAGATTCGGTTCAAGGCACCCAGCTCGTTCATACAAGTATTGTGAAGCACCAGATTCGGTTCAAAGCACCAGATCAGGGTTGGTAGCACCAATTGTCTGGTTATAACACCACTTTAGGTTCTACGGACAAATCTGATCATTCAATTATAATAGGAGTTGCTATATATTTTCCTACCAGTAACTCACAGTTAAGACAAAAGTCAAAGGCACGGTAAACACCGAATATATGACTTAAATTTTACATTAAAAATAGGCCTTCTTTTTAAAGAAGTACATGTATAATCGGGTTCCCCAACAAGTCAGGTTGAACAACCTACTACAATCTCATAATTAATTTCTCATAGTAAAGGGGCATTGATATGGCGGGTTATCAGGTTCAAAATGCGATCAGCAGTAGAAAGTATAAAATAAAAAGCAAAAGAGAAAATTCTTATCCAAAATGGACATTTTCATGTGGGAAACATATACCGCTCGTGCTTTTCAACCTAATAAGTCCACCTTTTCAACTTTAAGTCGTAAATACTCTACTTTCAACAACCGAATTTCTACTTTCAATAATCAACTTGGCATTCGACTTTCAACTTCAGATTTTCTACTCGAGATTTTCTGCTCGAGATTTTCTTCATGCATATTATCTGAACGACTAAACAGCTGTCCATGTCAGTCCTTCCGCCCTGCACCACTGACAAGGGGAAATCATGCCTTGTTTGATATGTAATCAGTAAAAAATAATAAGAACAAAGAATAAAATCCAGCAGTTTATTATTTAATAATTCTAATACAAAGAACTGACCTTCTATACCACACATGCGTAGAGAGTTTAAATTACTTTAGCACACTGACGTTTAAATACAAAATATACAAAGTATAAAAATACAATATAAAATAAAGATTAAAATATACATTATACAAAAGGTAAATCTGCCTATTACAGGTATTTCTTTAGGCCTGAAATGTTATATAAACTATTAATTAGACATTTAATATCCAGACCAATTAACACTCAATGCCATCTTTTGTGTCAGATTTTCATTGGATTTGAATCCAATTTGCTGCTCAACGCTCATTGGTGATTTAATCCAAAGATAGGTTGCCAGGCAACGAAACATATGCCCAAAGCAGCTAAATCGTCCGGGCAGTCAACAAGAGTTGTCGTATATTTTTACTTTTTTTCAGTAATGAAACTTTTATAATACAGTAAAATCTGATTAAGAGTAACAGCTCATTAAGTAATTATCAGAAAATCATTAGAATTTGTTTGGTTTTTATAAAGTTCTGCCCCATGCTAACGAAACATTTAATATCATAGATTTAGCTGTTGAAGTTCATTGAAAATCAATATACTTGTTCCTCTCAAGACCTTAAACTATGTGTATCAATCTGAAATCAATCGAATGATAAAATAAGTCTCTAGTGTGTCCACAAGATATTTTGAAGTGATCAAGGGCCATAACTCTGACAGTAATTATCGGAAATCGCTGAAAATCAATAGGCTTCTTCGTCTCATGACCTTAAACACTGTGTATAAATTTAAAGTCAATCGGATATTAACTTTGGCCTCTAGAGCGTTCACAAGATTTTTTGAAGTGATCAAGGGCCATAACTCTGACAGTAATTATCCGAAATCGCTAAGAAACGATTATCCATTTTATTGTTCAATTTTAAAATCTTGCAGGTGTATGCTATTATCAGATGATTGTGGCATATGAGATTCTTTGTAGGTGTAAAGATTAAAATCATGGGAATATTTAATAAAATTTTATAGGCTGAGAAATGTCATGAATTTAACAATGAAATCAATTGAGAGGGAATTACTGGTCTGACTCCATTGGCAGTATTTTGAAGAAAAATTGAAGTTGCCTCCCTTCCATGCCAAATCGTTTTTGTTTGTCCGAAATAAAACGGCAAACCGTGGCGGTAATAAAGCCTTGTTTCTGAGTAAGGTTGCTGCGTGATCCGATTGTTAATTCATCAAAAATAGTTCATGAAGACACTGTCTGTCGAGCGTATGAAAACTCTTTATTTTGGGATTGTTTGCAACATTTAATTTTATTGCAGAAGATAATGTGTTTAATGTCTCGTGAACACACTACTTTGGCCACTTGGTAACAAACACACCGGTATTGTAAGAGCACCGTTTCCGCCTTCAACTGTTTGAGAAATGAAATGAAATGAAATGGGGTTTAACGTCCTACTGTTCTGCTCCTAACCTGGACTAATGAAGACGGGCATACGCCACAGTGTGCTATGAGGGAAATTTTGCCCGGGCAGCGGCGGTACGGCCTACTCTTATATCAAATTCCAACTGCCAAGGGGTCTTTTACGTGCACGCCAATGTGTACACGGGACCTCGGTTTTTCGTCCCATCCGAACGACTAGACAGCTGTCCTTGTCGGGCCCTCCGTCCTGCATCACTGACAAGGGGGAAACCACGCCGGAAACTCTGGATGAACTTTCTCGGCCAATGCAGGGATCGAACACCCGACCTCCAGGCTAGCGAGCCCGTACGATTATTTGAAATAATGGTACTCCAACATCAAAGGGTGACGTCATATCTGTATTTTAAACAAGATTAATGTCGTGTTCAGTCCATTTTTACCATTATTCCGCTCAAGTCTTCTTTGTGCTCAGTGCTTCTACTGCTTTGAAGTAGTAGTTTATAGATAGTCCCGTGGGGTTCCCATTGCGTTTATGGAGTTTATAATACGACCATGGCGCGGTTACCAAGCTTGCATTACGCTCCTATGGCGACCATGCTTTTCATGTGCGACTTGCCATAAAAGTTCATACATTAGGGCGTATGTCGTCATCTTGAAATTTCCAAATATCTGATCAGCTGATGTAGGGGGTATTCGATTGAATGTTCCGGAATAAAATCCTCTCAATTCCCAAAAAGTAACAATCGTGTGAAAAGGGGGATTTCGGGCTACAACGCATGCGTCGACTGCATAAATTCGGATGGAACGAAAAACCGAGGTCCCGTGTACACATTGGCGTACACGTAAAAGATCCCTTGATAATTTGAATTCGATATAAGAGTAGGCCGTAGCGCCGCTGCCCGGGCAAACTTTCCCTCATAGTACACTGTATGTCGTATGCCCGTCTTCATTAGCCCAGGTTAGGAACAGAACAGTAGGACGTTAAAACCCATTTCATTTCATTTCATTTCATTTCAATCGAGTATCCCCAATATCTCAATCAACCATGCAGCCGAAACATATTCGTTGTGTTTAATTACGTCACAATTCTACTCACACCACCTCCGTGGTCGGGACTAACAGAAATGTGACAGTACTGAATTCCGCGTTACTCAATTGCAATTCTGTCAATTCGGGACGTTCTGGGCTGTGAATCGAGCATCCCCTTATAGTCGCCGTGATCACGTGGTGGTATAAACGCACGTGCAGTCGCGATACACGTAGAAGACATGCGGTAAGAACCCCATGAGTGTGGTTAGAGCGCCGCGGGTTCGCCGATGATCGCTGTTGCCATGCCAATGGATCTCAATAGACACGCCATAAGCGCAGAGAGGTCGTGAAGGACGCGCCGTAAGAACGCGACTTTTTTCAAGTTTGTAATTTTTTGGGACATGAGAGACTTTTGGCAAGCGTCAATTTCTGGTCCGTATCGCGTATCCGTATGGATTTTACGTGTGACGTCATCAATGTGTGTGCATTTCTCATACGTGATACGCCACACGGATACGGCAGCACGTATCGAACAGCTTTCATACGGAAAAGGTCCGTATAACATTGTCGTGTCCTTTTACCGTCTTTTTTGCTACTTTTAGACGCTGAAATGTATCGTAGCGTTTTTATGAATCTTTGTGTATTCTAGAACACGAAGGTGTATATTTGATGTGATTTTAACCATGATGGTTGATCTACGTGCTAAATTTAGGGAACGGAACCTTGCAATTCTGTAAATGATTTTATTTTGTGGTAAAGGGGTATTTACTTTCTGAAATGATACATTTGTGAAACCAAAATTGCAGTCGAGTCGAAGTCGAAGATTTTTAATAAGATTCGACATTATTTTTTTTTTAATAGCCCAGCGACTGTCGGGCGACTTTATTCCCTCCGAGAAATTGTCGGCTCTAATAGGCACTTGACTAGTACTGATGGTGATCTTGGTAGATATCTGCCATCATGCTGTAATAGAACTAAGCTCAGCTGATCGACGCACACGTACACGACGTGAAAATCTGCCCAAACTCTAAAACTACATTGACGCAAAGTATCACGTATACGATACGAATACGTGATACGGATGGGAAAATTCCGCTTGCCAAAAGTCTCTATTTTCTCGCGTTGTTTTCACGTTTGCCGTATGGTCGAAGCAGCGCAGTGAGGACTGCATCATGACAACGTTTAGCTCTGTATAAAGTGCTAAGAAAGTTCTGTCCTCGGACTTCGTTCGTTCGTGGGGTTTTACGTCCGGTTCCACCTTGGGTGATATCGCAGACATGTGTTTCCTAAGAAACCAGAGAGTGCCACGTAGTAGGCTTAGTCCGGCCTAGGTAGGAGACATGAGATTGGTAAGTAGGAAGTAGGCCTATTCAGTCTCGTTTCCTTAAATAAAGACATTACCTTTTGCAGGGTAGCGTCCAAGGTAAAATATCATGGTGGGAATGTGCAGTCTGGCCCGCATTACCATCAATGCTATGATCTTGCCGAGGCTAGGTTTGTAGACCTGGCTGGCAGTTGGACCCGGTGGAATGCCGCTTGCCTGAGCTAGACTCTCGGACTGGTCTGCATTTATGGCAAGGTTTTGGGGCGTTTGTGTGTAAATTTTCCACATTCCAGAATCCTCCAACCTTTTCTAGATCCATCCATAACCTTCCAATTATTTCAAAATATTGCTTCCAGAAGTTTCCTGGTTTCTAGAGGTTTCCAAGTAAACGATAGATTTCGATGCATTATTTCGACCTCATCACGCCCAACCGTCAAGGCTTCTTTTACGTTCACGTACCCCAATGTGTACAGGGTATGATCTTTTCACGATAAGATAACAACATCAATGTTGATTTAAATTGACCAATAAGTCGTGTTTACAATGTCGAAGACTGTGAATGATATTGAGTTAGAGACCTGGTTACTTAAAGCCGAGGATGAGGGTGGATGTTCAAGACTATAATTTATGTCAGAAATGCCAGTGTCAAAAATATTACATATCTTGGCTGGAGGTCCCCCATATCTTGAGGTATTAAGCTTCAGGCTATGGATAAATCCTGCACTGTCTGTACTCTAAACAAGAGTTAAAACCAACAACTCGCGAAACATTTTGTTTTCTATTAAAAGAATTTCTTAATCATTATGCCAACCGATTTTCGATTAACCGTTGTCTGGGAACGTCAAAAACAACATATTAGATGTGACCAGACTTGTTTCCCTCTTCGGTAAGTTAAGCACGGCTTCTCTTTGAGCACGTCGCTTTGACCTTTGGACCATTACAATTACAGTTTCATTTCAAGAAATACAGACATTTCTTACATTAAACTTCAAAGCCTTCGATGAGAATAACTGATGATGCCGTCTAGATAGTTTCTTTCGCACCCCGTAGCACAAATTTAATTCACGGGCAGACTACAAACAAACACTTGATTTCTAATAAGCTTAATTTTAGTTTGTAGGTCGATAATGGCGCCGCCGACTATAAGCTTTATACGACCTGTCCTATTGTATATTTATCTAATTGAAAGCTGCGGAAACTCACAGTAAACATCAAAGCCGAGTTTTTGCTTGAGTCTGTTCATCAATTATTAGACTGATTTAAATTTTCTTGAACAAAGTAAATGTACACGGATTTAAAAACTCTTTGTTTCCAGTCTAGATTAATAATTGTATTTACAATTCGACTTTTATAAGTTAGTGGTTTACAGATAAACAAACAGATATTCTAGATACAAACTGAACAAAAAGAGTCCAGATTGTACCTTAAAACGGTAATAATGAATAAATGTTTTATTTAACATACATTATGCACAAGCTAAATCTGCCTATTGCAGATCTTTCTTTATGGCTGAAATGTTATCTAAATTATTAATTAGACATTTATTAACATAAAAAGACCATAATCAACACTCGATGCCATCTTATGTGTACGATTTTCTTTGGATTTGAATCTGATTTGCTGTTCAACGTCCATCGATGATTAAACTCAAAAATGGATAATCGAGACTATGTTTTTTTATCGTTCAGACTTTAGTAATGATGATCGAGGCTAGGACGAAAATTCAATCGCTAAATTCTCGGTTCAGAATGGATCAATTTGACTGAAATTTACACTATCTAGTGTTTAATTATTAAAGTGAGAACTGTCAGCTCTTTATCTTATCACCCATAATGTATCTTTAAAGATTCAGGACAATTAAGGACCCATAGATCCAAACATAATAGATAACAATACATTACATCAAGGGAGCTACGGTGATTCGGTGAGTTAGACGTTCGTTCGATAACCGGGATATTCCACCCCTGTGTTCACTGATGAAATTGGGGTTTAGCTACAAAATGAAATGAAATGGGGTTTAACGTCTTACTGTTCTGCTTCGACTGGACTAATAATGAAAACGGGCATACGCCTCACAGCGTGCTATGAGGGAAACTTTGTCCGTAGGGTGGCACTACGACCTACTCTTATTTCAAATTCCAACTGCTAGGTGATCTTTTACGTACTGCACACCAATGTTTACGCGGGGCCTCTGAATTTCGTACCATCCGAACGACTAGACATTGTCCTCCGCCCTGCATCACTGACATGGGGAAACCACGCCGGAAATTTAGTCGTTACACGGTACACTTGTTTCTATTAATCTGAGTTGCATTCTGATCTGATGGGAACCTGGACGCCCCCTCCCCCTCCCGTCCCTCGTACAACTTCAGAAGATATACATTGGTAAGATAAGATTTAGGACAGGACTCATGATCTATTTACACCCCTTGCGTGTTGTGCTCACAAAATATTCAAAAGGTCTTCCAAATGTCCTTTATAACACACTGTATGATGTATGACCGTCTTGAAACATCGGTATTTTCCGGCCATGCACCCCCCCCCCCGACTTGTCAGTGATGTAGTTTACATGGGACAAAAACCGAGGCCCGTGAACACATTGGAGTGCATGGAAAAGAACCCTTAAAAGTTGCGTTGCTGTCGGGGCAAAATTCCCCTATATCACACTGTATGGCGTATGTCAGCCTACAGTATCCCAGTCGGTACAGAACAGTAGGACGTTAACCCACATTTCATATCATCCCATTTCATATAAACCCGTCCTCATTAGACCGGGCAGTCTTCATTAGCCCAGTTCGGAACAGATAAATCCCATTTCATGCATGTCCGTCTTCCAATCTGATTAAAATACAGATCTATATTTCGTTTGGTTTTTTTATACTTTCGATGGCCTACACTACATGAAGATCTGACAAATTATTGTGGGGGGAGTTCACGTCAGGGGTCAAACGAACGAATTTTGACCCTATGACGTGTGGATTTTGATTAATCAATCAGCGTTGACGTTTCTAGTGGTTTACCCACAGTTCCGTGAATAAAAAGGCCAAGAACTCGCCGTAACAGACCGTTTCATTGGCTAATTCCTCACATCAACTAGAACGCCTGTTATATATCAACTCTTCCAGATCCTAGTGTAGTGAAGACAAGTAAAACGAAATTTTGAACTATAAAAAACGAAACGAAATAAGATCTGTGTTTTAATCAGATTGGCCCGTCTTCATTATCCCGGTTAGTAAGCATAGGCGTACGGGGAATTTTTTGACGGGGTGGGGGGGGGGGGCGCAGGTGGTTGGTGCCCAGAAATGTAGTTAGCTTCTTAGTATGTTACATAATGATAAAAAATTCGCTGTTAAATTGGACACATTCAAGAACACAATATGTTTTTTATACAACTTTTACAAAGTACAATTGTGTGCCCAAATTTTCCCAGCATTTGGTGCCCAAAATGGGTGTGTGGGCGGCCGGCCCCCAGCTCGTACGCCTATGTTGGTATGGACCGAAAGATAGGACGTGAAAGCCTATTTTAAATTTGTTTCTCGTAACTTATAGATTTACACGCGAAGACTGGTTAGTAAGAAATTACAATCAATTTAAATAGTCTACTCTAATTCCGGGTTTCCAATGTTGTTATTTAGCCATTAGACCTTCTTGCACAGGAATAGGATATACCATGGCCAGGTCGTCAATATTCATCAGTCACTGAGTATAAAATATAAATAATTTGTAATGGCTATTATCCAAGGAGAAATCAAGAATTTTAATAAGGGTGGGTTATTTCTGAAAAATGTTTTTATTTTTAAATTACATTAACGTCATCCAACAGAGCGAGCGGTATAAAGCCTTAACCAGTAAACTTGGAATGGTGATGTGGTATCAGAAATTGAACCCCGCTAATACACAGGGAATTACTGTGGCAATAGAGTATGTTAATTGTTAGAATGGAAATGAAATGAAATGAAATGGGGTTTAACGTCCTACTCTTCTGCACCTAACCTGGGCTAATTGAAGACGGGCATACGCCATACAGTGTGCTATGAGGGAAATTTTGCCCGGGCAGCGGCTCTACGGCCTACTCTTATATCGAATTCCAACTGCCAAGGGATCTTTTACGTGCACGCCAATGTGTACACGGGACCTCGGTTTTTCGTCCCATCCGAACGACTAGGCAGCTGTCCTTGTCAGGCCCTCCGTTCTGCATCACTGACAAGGGGAAAACCACGCCGGAAAATCGAGATGAACTTTCTCGGCCAATGCAGGGATCGAACACCCGACCTCCAGGCTAGCGAGCCAGTGCCTTACCCACTTAGCCACGTGATCCCCTGTTAGAATGGAACTACAATCTGCCCGGAGATTGTTAAAGCAGTCTCTGTATGCGAGAACTAAGAGAAGTTATAAAGATATGAAATTGTTATATATGTACACTCCATGGCGAATCAGTCCGGTAACACAACAACATTACCTAATATCTTCATGTAAACTTAAAGTTATGCTTTCGTAGAAAAATAAAATTAACATGTAAACAGGGTTAGGGCACATGAATGTTACCGAAGATTGTGGGTTAGGAGAGAGAGAGAGAAATGGGGTTTAACGTCCACTCGACACAAACTAGGTCATTTCAGGACTAACATACGGTTTATTTTTTTATTTCAATAATTCGCTTGCGCGTAGGGGTCTTTAGCAGTGGGAGGAAACCGGAGCACCCGGAGAAAACCCACGAGGTTGGACAGGCGACCCTACTCCTTGTCACGTACAACCGGGGATTCGAAACCACGCCAGTTGACTCAATGACAGGCTTTATGATACAGCACGCACGCGCTACCCATTCAGCCATCCAACCCCCCTTGTGGGTTAGGGTTAGTGTAAGGCTGAGGGTTAGGTCTTTGGTTATCGCTAGTCCTATTCACATCTCGTGACCTGGAGGAATTTATCCGTGTATACATTGACCTGCATGTAGCAAGTGAAGTATTGAAATAAAATTGAACCATGTGTTAGTCCCGAAATGATCTAATTTGAGTCGAGTCTTATTATCAACCCCAGTAATATCTGTTTTAGTTGTACCAGACAAGGCTCGCTAGTCTGGAGGTCGCGTGTTCCATCCCTGCATTGGCCGAGAAAGTTTATCGGATTTTCTGGCGGATTTTCCCCTTGTCAGATGTGCAGGATGGAGGGCCCGACAAGTCGTACCGATGTCTAGTCGTTACGATGGGATAAAGAACCGAGCTCCGGTGTATACATTGGCAATTGGAATTCGATATAAGGCTAGACCATAGTGCCGCTGTCTGGGCACAATTTCCCCCATTGCACACTGTATGGTGTATGCCCGTCTTCGTTACCCCAGTCGGAGCAGAACAGTAAAGCGTTAAACCCCATTTCATTTTCATACCCCACTTTATATCATGTAATTTCCTTGAAGGAAGAAAGACCATGATGTAGTGACGTGGGGAATAAAATAATCTATGCAATTGATCTACTTGTGAAGGTCTGTATATCGGGCCATCTTCAGAGCTATTTCATTAATTTCTCTGTTTCCATGTCAGAAATTGACATTGAGTAAAGTAGAAATTGAATGAAACTTACATCTGGATTATTAATCAGTGAAAAGATTGTAGAAAGTGGAGGAGACCATTGGCTCATCTCGCAATAACTTTCTTATAACCCATTTCCTGGAGAAGGTCGTGCCCAGTAGAGGATTAGAACTATATCGATCTCAATGATTGATCACTACAAACTCTCTCTAGCGCCATGACTCGACGATAGAAATCAGTTAGCAGGCAATACAATAAATATTCTACCTCCATCTATTCCGCCATGTTATTAAACGACATATGTAAAGCCCATTGCTTGATGGATAGCCGTGTTTAGAACAAACTTATTAAAACATCTATTACCAGGACGACTTCAGCTGGCGTCTCTTCTACCATATTGGTAACAATTTTCCTACTTATTATTAGTCAAAATCTCGTTAGATCTAATAAATAATATAGTTTCGCCGTGGGCAAGCTTAGACGAGATAAAGCCCGACGTCGCCTCTTCATCAAATTCTACTTAGTTTTGGTTTATGATAGTAATTGTGTCAGTTTTCACCAAATCAAACCACAATTGTGTTAATCTTGTCTGCTGTATCGAGTAGATGGAGCAGGGTATTTTATTACTTTATCGTCTGTTACACTTTTACAATTTTAAGTGGTTTTCAGCTTTTACTAACTAAATTCTAATTCTTCAAACTCTTTGCAATATCAGTGTGTTGGTGTTTTAACTTAACCCGAGTAATGGAAAAATAAATCGCGAACGGCGAGATGTTTTACAGAATTAAAAAAAAGGAAAATCTCTTTAAAAGGCGATCTTTGAAAAGCCGTATCTGTAAGAAAGATTTTGAAATGTCGGAATCACTGTAATGGAGAGGAATTGTTGTCTAAAAAAGAAGAAAAAAGTAATCTTTAAAAGCTAGAATCTCTTAAATAAAGGAAATAGATTTTTTTAATTTACGAATTTCTATAACGGTGATCGTGAAAACTATTCGGGGATTCGAGCTTGAAAAATCTTTTATTTTAAAGATACATTATGGAAGATTAAATAAAGAGCTGGTAGTTCGCACTATAATAGTTAAACACTAAATAATGTAAAAGGAATATCTGAACCGAGATATTAGCGATTGATTTTTCGTTCTAGACTCGGTCATCATTACTAAAGTCGGTACGATAAAAAAAAAACAGTCTCGATTATCCATTTTTTGATTTAATCATCAATGACCTTTGAGCAGCAGATCGGATTCAAATCCAGTGACAATCCGACACATAAGATGGCACCCACCGAGAGTTGGTTAAGGCCTTTTAATGCTAATAAATGTCTAATTAATAGTTTATATAACATCACAGGCCTAAAGAAAGACCTGCAAAAGGCAAATTTAGCTCTTGCATAATGTTTGTTTAAAATTATATCTTTAATATGGACGTGAAATGGGGTTTAACGTGCTATTTGTCTGTGCCGAGTTTTAGTACTGTGGACATTGTTTTTAAGTGAAAAAGAAAAACACCCGGTCACCTGAATTCGATGAAGATGAGGCGGAAACGCCACTGTCTGGGCAAATTTTCCCTTTTATTTAGTATTCTGTATGGTGCCATTCTACATCTAGAGAGGTTCATACTTCGAGAATAGATCTGTAGACAGGCAGCCTAAGTTTCGTATGTGCATGGTCATTCTAGACTCAAGACTAGTAATTATTTCCCCTTATTTCATGGCACTTGAAACTGTTAACAGAGAAAAACTGTGTGGTTTTCGATGAAAGTGTTAGAAAGTTTACAGGATACATTTATGTTCAAAAATAAAAATGTTCTGTGGAATTCAAAATTCATGTGCTTTTAAATTATCAGATTCCATACTGGGGGGGGGGATGATAAAGCTGTTGCAGTGTTACATAATCAGGTTATTTTAACTTACTTATCCTATGGAAATACAGCTATATAGGTGATATTTTAAAATTGATAGGCATGTTTCAACATCTTAGATTTGACCACAATTTGGCACTTGAAACTACGTTAACAGAGAAAAACTGTGTGGTTTTCGATGAAAGTGTTAAAAAGTCTAATATTGCATCATGATGACTGTTTTAAAGTATTTTCGTTGAATTTGGATTTATATTGAATTTATCTCATCTTTTTACAGAAAGCATTTATGTTCAAAAATAAAAATGTTGTGTGGAATTCAAAATTCATGAGCTTTTATATTTCTGTCTAAAATTCTGATGTATTATAGTGTTTGCAGAATGCCGCACTGCTCATCTGAAAATGCATGGATTTTCATAATCTTTGGCCAGGGCATTGCATATATATTTGTTTATTAGATAACAACAGATTTGTTCAGACAGCAGCAACATGTGAGGTATACAGGACCCAGACTAATAATTATATCCCCTTATTTATAAATGGACAATTTTTCCCATAATTTTTTTTCTCCACTCTTCCTGCATTTTTGGGTTGGCTTTTTGGTCTAGAATTGGAGAAAAGGGATCAAATTTGCAATTTCACAGCATATTTGGGTAATACTGATGATATTACACGGAGGAATAGGGAGTGTAAAGTGTCTTTCTGCAGAGCAATCATTGTTTCGGAAGTGAGATTTTCATCCCAGTCAACATCAAATCCCCGTATCAAAAAATCTAAACGGTCAACCCCCTACAAAATTATGATGAGGATATTGCCAAATGTGGTCCCCATTGTGCCTATAAAGATTGGAACCAACGGAATGTTGAGCAAAAAGCTACAGCCTGTGATGTAACAGCCATTTAACATTGAAGTCAATGGGCAAATAATTACTAGCCTGAGACCTTCTCCCAAGCATAGTTGTCATCCCTTGCAGTTCACACTAGCGAAACTTGTTGATTCCCGATTAGTGTAGAAAAGCAGAACATTAAACCCCATTTCATTTCTGGGATGGACAATTTGTGACGCGACGTCTTGAGTGACGTCATTTGAGGGCGGTATCTGTCACCTCTTATCTAAAGGTTGGGTCTAAATATTAAGGCGAGCTGCAGATTTTGTAACGATCACGAGATGATAACAGCGCTAGCCCTAACCCTAGACATAGCCCTAAACCTAAGCCACAATCCCCGGCAACAATCGCGTGCCCTACCCTGTTTACATCTCCTGACCTTGACATCTGCAAGCGGCCTTAATATTTAGACCTGACCATTATCTAAACGTTGGATGGACGAAACGAATAGGTATCAATAATCATAGCGATTAATATAAAGCTAGTCCATATTGTAAGTGGAATTGTAACTTAATTTTCCATTAACCCATTTTTGGTACATGGTTCCAAAACATAAATTATGAATTGAATATAGTAATATAATGATAATTTATCAGCCATAAGAACGTATCTAGATGTTCTTATTCAAGGAAAATTCAGCTCTGAGGAGTTACTTCCCTTTACCAAAATGTCAGCGTCCTCAAGTCGGACCCATGTCGCCAAAAATACAAAGAATTAAACATTTTGTGCATTGTTTAAATAATAAAACTTTTGCATTGGCCAAATAAATGCATTGTTTACTTTATCAAATACACAATTAGCTTATTTATGTGTAATCGCTCATAAGCTATAACGTAATGAATATGCGTCCCATTGGGACGCTGCCCACGAAAGACCACATTAATGGTCGTATTGATTTTTTCTTTATTTAGAAAATTGTTCAATGTATGTCACCGCGGTGTTCACTTAGATAATTTGTGCACTAACTCATTTTAAGATTATTGATTTGTTATTAGAAGTTAGTGAAACCTTATGTGAACGCAATAAAGCCAATTATTTTTAACATATTTTGTTTTCAAATTTCGTGTGAAGCACTGGGCTCATCCAAGGATGATCACTGCTGAAATTCGGCGTTCTAGAACTTTCCGTACCGGATTTATTTCAAATTTTGTGTCAACCATTGGGGTCATGAGTGTACAAACATTATTGATATTCAGTGTTTAGTAGCCTTCCATTTCGGAGTAATCTCCCTTGTCCACAGACCTTGTGAACGCGATAGATGCTACAGATATTTATGTATTTATTTCTATCAGTTTATCGTTTAATGTCTTGTAAAATACTGTATCAATAGGTAGCGTCCAATTATTGGGACGGAATTAAGAATGAGAAGATCGTTTAATGCCTTGTAAAATACTGTATCAATAGACAGCGTCCCATTATTGGGACGGAATTAAGAATGAGAAAGGTTTATGGAAGATCGTTTATAATGTCTTGTAAAATACTGTATCAATAAGCAGCGACCCATTATTGGGACGGGATTAAGCACGAGAAAGGTTTATGGAAGATATGTCGAAATGGTTTGAAAATGGTATTTTAATCCTGAATTCTACAATATGTCAAAATCAGAAAAATTTAAATAAAAACCATCAAAGGGTTAAGTCCGGCTTTCCTGAAAGTTGGGTTTACCGATCTTTAGGAACATAAACAACGATATTATTAATAATCTTCCGATTAGAGCTCGTTCATAATAAAAATGGAAATGTAACCTCGGTTGCTATATTAGCGTGGGCCGCCCAAGAACACCCTATGAAATGGTCAATCGATAAAAGATTGATAAATCAAATGCAGGGAATTAGAACTTTAACTAATACCAGATATCTTCTGACAATCAAATATCTTCAGTCAACTTTGTTTTCCATTTTTAGTAGACATTGATTACCCTTGTGGTTTAAGCTGATCTGTTGCTCGGGGCGTGTGGAAGTGAAGAGACAGTTCATCTTTATATAAATACCACAACAATATCTGACAATGACATCAATTACTTGTTTAATACAGCATCATGTAGAGACAGGACGTCCGCTTCACTCTCTTATCCCCGTAGAGCAAACTTCAAGCCACAAACACGTAATAAAGAATTAAATTATAATCTCTCATGTTTTACTAAGAACAACTCTTGTAATGAAATAAAATGAAATGGCGGTTAGCGACTCACTTTTCGGAACCGATTAGGTTGATGACGACGGACATACGCCCCCCAAATGTGCTATGGAAGACAATAGAGCTACGAATTCCAACTGGCAAGGCCACACCAATCTCCTGTAATCTGGAAAGTCTTTAGAATGCAAATTTGAGAAAACAAGATGAAACTGTTTTGTTTCAGGATTAAGCTACTGGCTATAAAACAAGCCTTTTCGGTGAAGGAGAAAAACCCATATTATATACCAAGTCTAACTCAATTTTCACCACAATTTGACTGTATACAAGTGACCTGGATGTTTCGCCCCACCCGAACAACTCTTATAATATGGATTCGCTATGATTAAAGAGCACTGCATCGACATGAATATTAATGAAAAGTGAAAAGCCGTTTAACGTCCTACACCGGTTGGATACACAGAAAGAAAATGAGAGAGAAAGAGAGAGGGGGGTTTAACGTCCACTCGACACAAACTAGGTCATTTCGGGACCAACACATAGTTCAATTCTTTTAGCAGTGGGGTCTTTAACAGTGGGAGGAAACCGGAGAAAACCCACGAGGTTGGACAGGCGACCTTACTCCTTGTCACGTACAACCGGGGAATCGAAACTACGCCAGTTGACTCAATGACAGACCTTATGACTTATGATACAGCGCGCACGTGCTAACCATTCGGCCATCCAACTACCCCCAGAAAGAAAATGAAATGTTCGGAACGGGAAAAACATCCGGCATAGAACACCGTATAACGCATGATCGTCTTCACCAGCCCAGTCGGAACAGAATGGTAGCACACTAAACCCCATTGTATTTCGTTCTCGAACGACATAACACCTGACTGTGAGCCGATTAATTTGTCATGTTCGTCAGAAAAGTA
The DNA here is from genome assembly GCF_932274485.2 of Patella vulgata. Lineage (NCBI taxonomy): Eukaryota > Metazoa > Mollusca > Gastropoda > Patellidae > Patella > Patella vulgata. The sequence goes on along the minus strand of NC_065885.2, from coordinate 4,738,530 downwards.
GGAGGCAATTCCCATTTCATTTCAATTTGCAATGTTTTCGGTTGCTTGGCTGTTATGGGTTGTGCTGGGAATAGGCTAGCTGACGGGTTGTCATAGGGATATTTACATACTTTTCTTACACACTTAAAGTAGCCAACTCTCACTGAAAGTCCTCGACATTGCAAACATGAAATATTTGTCAATTTAAATCAACATTGGTGTTGTGATCTTACCGGGAAAAGATGGGGTTCTGATATCCAATGTTTAAGACACAATAAACATTTTCAGCGCCATTTGTAACATGGGACTCGAAGAACGAGGCTAGACATATTCTACAAGTCGTGCCAAACGGTGACCCCATATTCTTATCTGGAGACAAACATAATAAATATTATCGGTGTAGACTTGAATAACCAGACGCTAGAGATTGCCATTCGTTGAACATAACTGATTAGAAATTACAGTAAAAACAGAAACGATTAAATGTAAATCAGTTTATTTTTCTACGAAAGCACAGCTTTAAGTTTACGTGGAGATACTAAGTAGTTTTGTTGTGTTAGGGGGCTGATTCGCCACGGAGTGTACATGTATAACAATTCCATATCTTTATAACGTCTCTTTGCTCTCTCATACTAAAATGAAATTCCTTTTGCACTGGAGATTTCTTCATAATCGCCGGGCAGATAGTAGCCCTTTTATAACAATTAACACACCCTATTGCCGCAGCAATTCCTGAAGCGGGCATCGTAACTGGTCGTACCACAGCAAGCTGGACTGATGCCGGATCTGATGTTAATTCGTCCCCCGCAACATATTCTAGTGCTGTAATCGTAACTGGTTGTACCACAGCAAGCTGGACTGATGCCGGATCTGATGTTAATTCGTCCCCCGCAACATATTCTAGTGCTGTAATCGTAACTGGTTGTACCACAGCAAGCTGGACTGATGCCGGATCTGATGTTAAGTCGTCCCTCGCAACATATTCTGAATCTGGTGTCATATGTGCTTCCACCGCAAACAGCTGAAAACAGTAAATAATATCTAGACTCAAGTATCTAATGTCAATTATTGGTGAGGACAATCTCTAACATTTGGATGTTAAAATTTAACGCTTTCAATAATCAGGAATTTGCAATATATCTATTGTGAATTTTGTAAATAAATTTTGAATTTTGTAAATAAATTTTGAATTTTGTAAATAAATTTTGAATTTTGTAAATAAATTTTAAATGAATTTTGTCAATAAATTTTGAATGAATTTTGTAAATTAATTTTGAATTTGAATTTTGTAAATAAATTTTAAATTTGAATTTTGTAAACTTTGAATTTTGGAAAATAAATTTTGAATTTTGTAAATAAATTTTGAATTTTGTAAATAAATTTTGAATTTTGTACATAATGTTGAATTTTGTGAAATAATTTTCAATTTTGTAAATCAATTTTGAAATTCGTAAATAAATTTTGAAATTTGTAAATAAATTTTGAATTTTGTAAATAAATTTTGTAAATAAATTTTGTAAATAAATTTTGAATTTTGTAAATAAATTTTGAATTTTGTAAATAAATTTTGAATTTTGTAAAATAATTTTTTTTATTTTGTAAAATAATTTTGAATTTTGTAAAATAATTTTGAATTTTGTAATAGATTTTGAATTTCGTAAATTAATTTTGAATTTTGTACTAAAATTTTGAATTTTGTACTAAACTTTTGAATGAAATGTTATACAATAACCTCGTAAATTAATTTTGAATTCCAAATAGTAGAGTAATTTCAATCTACATATAACCACTACACCACATGAAGAATACACTTGTCAAGTTAATTATAACTAAAGAAATGCCACGGGGGTGGCGGATGCGAGTAACTCGTGCGTGTAAGAATGAACCGGGCTATATTGCACTAAACGTGCGTGTAAGATCACAAGGTCTGTTATTGAGTCAAGTGGCATGGCTTCGATTCCCCGCGTAAAGGAGTAGGGTCGGCTATCCAATCTCGTGTGTTTTCTCCTGGTCTTCCGTTTACCCCCCACTGCCAAACAAAGACCTCTACGCACAATCGAATTATTAACATAAAATTAAAACATATTATGTTAGTCCCGAAATAACCTAGTTTGTTTCGATTGGAGGATTATTAATTTGATATCATATCAGTTAAATATGTTTACTTACCAGTGTATGACCCAAATGCCTTTGTCCCAATAACACACACCAATACAAAAAATATACCAGGAACTAACAAATGTAGTTTTACCGCCATTTTGCTTTATAGAAATCAATTCAAACTGCTTTACCTGAAAAATATAAATGTTTATATACGCCGCCAGTGATTTCTTTAGGTTTACCTGATACCTTTAACATATGAACGAAAATTTAAAATTTAGTACATATTGTAACTAACCCTTTTTTTTTAAATAGCATGCATTGAGTTTAATAATATATGAATGAATGAAACAAAATATTAGTTACGTTGTACTTACCCCGTCTAAATATGATACCGTTCTGTCAAAATGCTTTGTAATTCAGGGCTTTTTTATATGAAAATAAAACCACACGCTTGTTAATCAGAGCAAACCGTACAATATGTAAATGAATGACTGTAAACACACCGTTTGTATTTAAGTGTATTTTTAAAATTAAACGGGTTATGCGATTGATAGTCAAAATCTCCCCTTGACACTGTAATATAGTGTTCAGATAATCAAGACTACATGTATCTTGATTATATAACATTTGCTCATCAAGTGATTCGGGGGTGGGGGGGGGCTAGTGGTGGTCTAGAGTGTCACGTGTCGACGTCTAACTAGCCGGTGACCTCTGGCTTGCGGTTGTGGTTTCGATCCCTGGTGTGAGCGTATGTGGCTTGGAGATAGGGGCGCCTTCTCCACCTCGTGGATTTACTCCGGGTACTCCGGTTTACTCCCACAGGAAAGACCACTGCGCGTACGCTAAGACAATGAAAATGAAAACAAAGACAACTTGTCTGCGATATCACCTTCGGTGGAAGCTGACGTTAAACACTAAGAACAACAAGGGTCTGGGTAATCTGGATGGTATATAGATACACGACACCCGACACTACCTGAGGTTGCACGAGTGAATGCACCAGGAGAATAAAAAAGTCTTCAACACACATGGTTGTTGGTTGGTCATATATAGATGATGCATGTAGATAAATATTACAGACACGACAAAGAAAGGTTTGGAGCGCTTAATATCGATTGAGGGAGAGATAGAGAAATTGGGTTTAACGTCCTCTCGACACAAACCAGGTCATTTCGGGACTAACATATGGTTTAATTTTATTTCAATAATTCGCTTGCGCGTAGGGGTCTTTAGCAGTGTGAGGAAAGCGGGGGACCCGGAGAAAACCCACTAGGATGTACAGGCGACCCTAATCCTTGCCACGTACAACCGGGGATTCGTAACTACGCCACTTGTCTCAATGACAGGCCTTATGATACAGCACACACGTGCTAACCATTCGGCCATCCAACCCCGCTAATATCGATTGAGTGTGTCCTCTCATAACTTGGTGCTTCACATCAAAGTTGAAAACGGATAACTTAAAGATACATTATGTCAGCGTTTGATCAAGAGGTGGCCGTGCTTGAAATTTTCATTCAAATTATTAGGTCCTACTGTTATATCAAATTCCAACTGTCAAGGGGTCTTTTACGTGCACGCCAATGTGGACATGGGACCTCGGTTCTTTGTCTGGACAGCTGTCCTTGTTAGGCCCTCTGTCCTGCACCACTGACAAGGGGGAGCCACGCCGGAAAATCTGGATGAACTTTCTCGGCCAATGCAGGGATCGAACACCCGACCTCCAGGCTACGAGCCAGCGTCTTACCCACTTAGCCACCGTGAACCTCGGTTAAGGTTCAAACATGCTGTTTTCGTCGTACATGGTCATAACAGATGTCAGTATTTCATTTTTAGAAACCTACTCTACTTATGTATTTACATCCTGTTATGGAATATAGAAAGGAGTAATGACCTGGGAATTGCATATCAGCATAAAATTGTCACGTGTCACGATGGTCAAGGTCAAAGCCCTAGTGTCTCTTGCTTGTGAAAAACTGTACTACTGTGGAAATCACAAGAGCCTGTCGTGAAATGAATGGACACAGATCACCAAATATTTCTGGGTGACGAATGTAGGGCGAAAGTTATTTTAGTCTCTCTCTCCCTTTCCCCTCCTTTTGCTTGGCGATTTGTGTTGACTTTTTGGTGTAGAATCGAAAAAAAGGGTTTGAAAATACATTTTCTGCCAGATTTTGGTGAATATTCATGATTTTGAGGCGGAAGGATACAAGAGTTGTTAGGTTGGTTACGTTGAAATGTAGGGCCGGAAATTGCATGTTTACTTGTCTCTACTTCCAGCTTGTGTATCTCAAGTTTTTCATGGTGAACCTCATACATGCTTTTGGGCAAGAGTTTGCCACATGTTGCTCCATCTGTGGCAGAAATCGTTCTACCCAACGAAAATTTGGGAAAAAGTTAGAGCCGGTCTAAGAGACGAGAATTAACATTAAAGTCAATGGGGAAATAATTATATAGTGATTTGTGGCCGAATGACAGAAATCAACCCGTGGTAATTATCGGCCTTGATGCTACCCGAGACAGACCGGGGGTCGAGGATATCTAAACCATTATGTACCATAGTTTTGTAAATAAGGAGGTCGATCGTCAAATGAATATGAATTTTCCGATATGTTAATCGCGAAATGACATAGTTGCTCTTAAATGAATATATTGTTAGCGCTCAAAAAATATCTGGATGCAAGAGACTTGGTGTAGAAAATTCTTGGTACACCGCGCTGTTAACCACCAATAGATGTTTTAATGACAATAATTCAAATACTTTATTCAGCTCGGCGCAAGACTTAAAATGAGTACATACAGTTCGTTTAGCTTGATTATTATGTAGATATAATCTATATGTGTTGCATATATCGGACCTTTCGGTTGAATCATATCATAATCTTATTTCATAGTTTTACGTATTTGTCGACATAATACTTAAAATGTACAGATCCTGTTCGTTTAACTTGATTATAGATATTATGTATCCGTGTTGCATATACGACCTTTCGGTTGAATCATATCATAGAAGTATCTTATTTCATAGTTTGTCGACATTAAGGTGTGCTTGTTCTATTGTTCCATTTAGCCTATGCATTTTCTTGATTGACTTGACTAAACAAAACATTTTGTAGGAATGTCGGCTTTTATAGATTGAACAAAAAGCTGATAAATGTTGCGATGTGTGGAACATGCTTGAGGCGATTTGTAACAAATCTCAGACACGATATATATTTGATACTAGTTGAGCATCAGAACAACATGATTATTTCATTGGAAAAGGGGCGCAAATACCCAAACGAGTCGGACAAACTCTAAACCAACTGTGTCCCCTTCACTGGGCCCCTTCAGTGCCTGTCTACCTGTGGAATAACATGTACATTATTTGTATCTGTTAAATTTGTGCGGTTTATATATTAGATTAATATTATTATTTACATATGGGCGGGGAATGATAACGTCTTACCCCAAACAAATTGCAAAAGAAACCAGAAAGTTTCAGAGAGCGATATCTCGTATCACATGTCACGGATGAAACACATGTCACGCTAGACACCTTTTATTTAAATAAGTCTGATTTCACACTGATTTTAAGGTTTTGCCGATTTTAAATGTTTTATCCATTAGTCAATTTAAAGAAATTTCTATTTTCGAAAACTGGCACACAATCCGGAATGGCTCTAGACCAAAACATCATGCAATTTCAGGCATTTATTTTGCCGACTAGAAAGTAAAAAGGTTTTATCTCCCAAATTACAATTTAAAGTTTCATTTTTCACTTTATCCGTCTGCACAAAAAAATCTGATTTTTAAAAGCGTATGCAAGTTAAATATATTTAATAGCGCTTTTATCTGGTGTATCTTTTATTTCATTTTCTTATGAATTAGACTATATTATTATAACAATAATGTGCGGGGTTTTTTTGCATAATAATACTAATAATAATAGCTATACTTTTCGTTTAAAAAATGTATGTTTTATCTGTTTTTCGTGGAATTCTATGACATATCCATCTACATCCCTGTCAAGTGCAGCTAAGTTCGACACAACAGTATGATAGAACATAAAATAGATAGTGAGTAGGTACAAATACTTGGGACCTAAGATGGCGTCTTTGTACACTAAGACTTGACGTCATATTTTCATGTCGCAACTTTATCTATATACGGCTTTGGTCAAGGTCCTTTAAACATAGAAATAAATAATCCACAGCGTACCAGAATAAGCGCCGAATTGTAATATACTATTCAAAAAAAGTAGGGGATATTTGATTTTTAAGTGTTATTAAAGTCACCTAATGAAACTGACGAAGAAACAAATGCCAAAATGAAATGAACTTCACATTCATCGATTTATTCCAAATGATCGTTAGACTAAGTAAGGCACAGACTGACCATTATAAGGGTAAAATGATACCCGGGGTCAAACAGCAAAGTTACCACAGCATCACAACCAAGTCAGTAACGGGTAAATCCTCCTCTGTTTGCCAAACAAGCATTGGTCCGACGTGGCATACTCCTAATGAGACGTCTAAGGTCATTTTGGTCCAGATTGTCCCATTCCTGTTGCAACGCAGCAGCAAGTTCTTGGACATTGGCAGGACGTTGTTGACGTTGACGTAACCTCTGTCCAAACATGTCCCAGACATGCTCGATGGGGGAGAGGTCGGGACTCAGTGCTGGCCAAGGTAATGTGGTGATGTTCTGTTGTTGGAGGTAACCTGTAACGATCCTGGCCCTGTGACATCTTGCGTTGTCATCCTGGAAGATGAAACGGCGGCCATGACGTCGTGCGAACGGCACAACATGGACTGCCAAGATGTTGTCCCGGTAGTACTGGCCTGTAACACGCTCTGCAACAACATGTAAAGCCGTTCTTCCAGCAACAGTGATGCCTCCCCACACCATAACAGAACCACCCCCAAATCGATCATGTCTGATGACGTTAACGTCTTGGAAGCGCTCGTTTCGACGACGCCACACCCTCCTACGTCTGTCCAAAAAATCAAAAGTGAACCTTGACTCATCTGAAAACATCACATTGCTCCAGCGTCGATTATCCCAGTGTTGACGTCTTGCCTGAATGTGATGATCTCTCAAACAAGGGATCACGCGAGGACGTCGGGCGCGAAGGTGACCCCTATGCAGTCGATTCCGAATCGTCTGGCCACTCACTCTCACACCAGTGTCTGTTTGAAGACGAGCGCTGATCTGATTTGCTGTGATGACACGATTTCTCAAGGCCAAGGTACGGATAAATCGATCCTGGGCTTGAGTTGTCGCCCTTGGTCGACCTGAGCGTGGTCTGTCCTGTACAGATTGTGTATCACGGTATCTGGACCATAGCCTGCTTATGACAGACTGAGAAACATTCATCGTCCGCGCCACAACCGCCTGTGTTGTGCCGATCTGTAGCATGCCAAGGGCACGTAACCTTTCATTTTGGGTAAGCCGACGCATATCAAAATTTGTTTTCTGGTCACTAAAACAATTAAACTGATGTTTCCACCCTGGAATTCAATGCCACAATGACTGTAACATTCAAAGTCAGAGTCGTGCAAATCTTGGGTTGGACCCCCATGATGATCCCAAGCATCACCTGCATTCCATGCGGTAGCTATTGGTGCGTTTGGGCGTCACATGTAACTGGAAATGTTTCTTCTGTTAGGTTCTATAGTGACTTTTTTCGTAGTCATTTGCATATTTTAGTATTATGCCCCCAAAATCAAATATCCCCTACTTTTTTTGAATAGTATACAAACACAAATCTGTTAGCTACGTAAATATTATTCCACATCAAGTGACTGTTAAAACCGACAATTTTTAAAGATGCATTATTCAAGAGCTAAATCTGCCTATTGCAGGTCTTTCTTTAGGTCTTAAATGTTAAATCATTAATTAGACATTTATTAAGTTTTCGACGCAAAAAGTTCAGCATATCCAGAAAAGCGAGAGAGAGAGAGCGTTTAACGTCCACTCGACACACACACTAAACTAGGTCATTTCGGGACTAACATATGATTCAATGTTATTTCATTAGTTCGCCTGTGCGTAGGGGTCTTTAGCAGTGGGAAGAACCGGAGAAAACCCCAGAGATTTTACAGGCGACCCTACTCCTTGTCACGTACAACCGGGGAATCGTGACCACGCCAGTTGACTCAATGACAGACCTTGTGACGCACGCGTTAACCATTCGTCCACCCAACCTCCGCTAAACGTCAAGATAACATGTCTAAGTTACGTCACAGCGATAATAATTGATGCAATTCTCCTAGTTGATTAATGAATTGATATTTCTTTTTTTTAAAAAAATTTTTTTTATAACGACAGCATTATAATCCACTGACAAATGGTTTTCATCTTAATGTATATTGAATTAGTCTTCTAAAAACATAAATAAACGTCATTAAGGTGAAATAAAATGGGTTTTACCGTCCTACTGTTCTATACCGACTGGGTTAATGAAGACGGGCATACGTCATACAGTGTGCCATGAGGCTAGTCTTATTCCGATTTTCAACTGGTTTAGATAATAATGTATATTAAATTATTCTACAAAGAATATATTAACATCATTTCTAAATACGAATATGTATAAATGTATTTTATTATAAAACACAATTTATATGAAAAGCAATAACTGGTTTATACACATGAAGCACGACGTTTCGACAAGTATCCTTGTCATAATTTGACACAGAAATATGCGCTGTGTATAGCAGTGCTTGAGTGGTATTGGGTATGTTCAAAAGGAACACTGCGAGGAGTGTTGGGACCCCTAGGCTTCAGTCAGCTTGCCAAGCCAGGAGGTAACTCTGGCACTGCTGACGACTTCTCACAGCTTACAATTAATTATCTCCTGCCTGTGTGATCTCATGAAATTAAAATCAATTAACGGGGATCACGTCTCCAACTTCGTGGGTTTCCTCCGGGTCACCCCCCCCCCCCCTACACACACACACACACACACCGCCAAATGGTTAGCGCGTTGTATCATAAGGTATGTCATTGAGTCAACTGGCGTGGTGTCGATTCCCCAACCCTCAAATTTGTACCTGACAAAGAGTAGGGTCGCCTGTCCAACCTCGTGGGTTTTCTCATGGCCCTCCTACTGCTAAAGACCCCTACGCGCAAGCGAATTTTTGAAATAAAACTGAACCATACGTTAGTCACGAAATAACCTAGACTATCGCGTGGGCGTTAAACCCCCCTACCCCCCTCCCCATCCCCAACTATAAAAGGGAATCATTGAAACAAAATTAATCCATATGTTCTTCCCGAAATGACCGGGTTCGTGTTGAGTGGAAGTTATATCCCATTTCTCTTTTTGTCGGTGCTGACAAACAGGATGTAAAACCCGCGTTTGTTTTCATTTCATTTCTGTCACAGGTACGAAGTCAAGTGGGAAAGACGCTGGCTCGCTAGGGGTCTTTAGCAGTGGGAGGAAACCGGAGGACCGGAAGAAGACCCACGAGGTTGGACAGGCGGTGGTTAAGTGGGTAAGACGCTGGCTCGCTAGCCTGGAGGTGGCGTATTCAATCCCTGCATTGGCCGAGAACATTCATCAGGATTTTCCGACGTGGTTTCCCCTTGTCAGTGGTGCAGGACGGAGGGCCTGACTAGGACAGCTGTCTAGTCGTTTGGATGGGACCAAAAACAGAGGTCCCGATTATACATTGGCATGCACGTAAAAGATCTCTTGGCAGTTGGAATTTGATATAAGCGTGGCCATAGTGCCGTTGACCGGGCAAAATTTCCCTCTTCATTAGCCCAGTCGGTTCAGAACAGTAGGACGTTAAACCCCCATTTCATTTCATTTACCTACCCCACTTTATTTCATGTAATTTCCTTGAAGGAAGAAAGGCCATGATGTAGTGACGTGGGGAATAAAATAACCAATGCAATTGATGTACTTGTGAACGTCTGTATATCGGGCCATCTTCAGAGCTATTTCATTAATTTCTCTGTTTCCATGTCATTTCATAGTGCAAGCAATTACACCATGAATTTCTACAACCTTTGCAAAGCCCATGTGTTCATAAAATCTAAAATTATTCCATGATATTTACGTGTAACACGCGTATAAACACATGAAATAAAAAAATGACCCCTTGAAATATTTGTAGAATAGACGCCCCTATTTTACGAAAAACAAGTTAAACAGCTTGAACAATGCAATATGCGGCTCCAAAATCATTCGCCAAATTAAAATTACACAAACCACTATGATTACTGCCAACATGGTTTTAGAAAAAATTCTAAAAGGCGGGAAAATGGTTGAACAGAGCAATTAATATCGTGTAATTTAAGATTCCAATCTAGAATGAATTTAAGTTTCTTCAAGTTTTTGCTTCCGCCATTAATATTTTCCATCTTAATATTATCGATAAAAATCAATTTCTGTGGTTTGATCATTTCTTTTCACTAAGATAGACTAAATATTGGAACATTCAAAATTTAAATATAGGATATAGCATGTCAATTGAAATGGTAAAGAAATTAATATTTCTTCCTGGCTAATTCCATTACATGCATCGGTAGCTCAAAAGGTTCCTTACAAATACTTGACTGGTGGAATTAAATTCTAATTTAGATTTTATCCTGCTACCGATCTGTTCGGCTTCTCGTTTCCCTTTTCATTGATTTTATTCGTAATTACGTCTCTTCTTATTTGAATAAAGATGGCGCGATTTATCTATTGACCTTTCGGAACATGCTAAATTCGATTTGTTGTAGATCTGATCCACGTATATGTTTGACGCTGTTTATGTTTAAAACACAATATATTCAATATGTAAAATATAAAATATGTAAATCTGGAATCAGACCGAGGTTGAATATATATTGTATTGCCTGCCGGAATGCCCCTCTATAAAAAAAATCTATTAAAAGAAGTCATGTTTGTGTCACGTGACTTGACTGACGCGGTACCTAGCAACGGTTGCGAAGCCGGGGGAGAATTCATTGCATATACAAGACGACGTTGTCTTTAAAGATGGGTTCCCAGAAAAGTATTTATCGTGTGGTTATTTCCAATAAAAGTATGGCAATTTTGGTATATATGGAAAGTAAAGATATCCAATCTTACTACAAAAATACTGGATTCCCCGAAAAACACTCATGGAGCGTATACAGGACAGAAATGTAAAGGTTCCCCTAATCAACAGCCCGACGATTAGGAACTTCTCTGCACGCGTGATGTCAAAGGTCACAAGCGAACATTGAGCGCTTGATGTACAAGTTGATAAACTTTATGAAGAGTTAGACGTACAATACTTTCTGAGATAAAAATGACGGAAAAAGACGCGGGTAGTGGATAATCCGAGAATTTAATTGGGATTCAATATTTGTAATAAATAGTAAGCGATTAAAGACAACATCGTCTTATGTATGCAATGAATTCTCCTCTGACTCCCAAGATGTGACGTAAACATGACCTGGTTTGATCGAATTTTAATAGCAGGGCATTCCTTCGCAATTACAATGTTTGAGAAGGATTTGAAGCATAATTATGACAAATTAATTAGTTTGAATATGTTTTTGGTCCATATATACCATTAAATCACCAAGTTTGTACACGGGAACCCATCTTTAATCGCTAATTAAATTCTCGGATTATCCACTCCCCACGTTTTTTCCGTGGTTTTTATCCCAGAAACTTTTGTACGTTTAAGCTCCCTATCAAGTTTATCAACATATAATGCTGGGAGATCAGGCAATCTTCGCGTGCAACCTTTGGCGTCACTCGAGCGGACAACCCTAATCGCCGGGTTGCCGGTTAATGAAACCCTTACATTTTTGTCCTGTATACGCCCCATGAGTGTTTTTCTTCGAATCCAGTATTTTTTTATTTAGATTGGATGTTTCTAATTTCCATATATACCAAAATAGCCATTCTTTTATTGGAAATAACCACCCGATAAATACCTTTCTGGGAATGTATCTTTAACACCGCTCTTTTCCACTGTGCCTTTAAGTGTTGATATATATATATATATATATATATATATATATATATATATATATTGAGTGTTTTATATTTATTTGCGCTACAATGATTTGTGTATTTTATTATTCTTTTTTTTTATATTTTACAAATTGTTTTTGTAAAGGCCACTGAGCAACACCTGTGTTGGATAGTCGGCGCTATATAAATGATAAATTGTTATTATTATTATGTTATGACGTGAGATAGATCGATAAAAATTTCAATTCGTCATATCTTTGTAATTACTGAACAGATCTGGGCAACGTTAGAACAGATATTAGGACGTAGGATAGATCGATGAAAATTTTAATTTGTCATATCTTTGTAATTACTGAACAGATCTGGGCAACGTTAGAACAGATATTAGGACGTAGGATAGATCGATGAAAATTTCAATTCGTCATATCTTTGTAATTACTGAACTGATCTGGGCAACGTTAGGACAGATATTAGGGCGTAGGATAGATCGATGAAAATTTCAATTTGTCATATCTTTGTAATTACTGAACAGATCTGGGCAACGTTAGGGCAGATATTAGGGCGTAGGATAGATCGATGAAAATTTCAATTCGTCATATCTTTGTAATTACTGAACAGATCTGGGCAACGTTAGGACAGATATTAGGGCGTAGGATAGATCGATGAAAATTTCAATTCGTCATATCTTTGTAATTACTGAACAGATCTGGGCAACGTTAGGACAGATATTAGGGCGTAGGATAGATCGAAGAAAATTTCAATTCGTCATATCTTTGTAATTACTGAACTGATCTGGGCAACGTTAGGACAGATATTAGGGCGTAGGATAGATCGATGAAAATTTCAATTCGTCATATCTTTGTAATTACTGAACAGATCTGGGCAACGTTAGGACAGATATTAGGGCGTAGGATAGATCGATGAAAATTTCAATTCGTCATATCTTTGTAATTACTACCCCCGTCACACCGGGGTGTCTCCTTACTGCGACGGAAAATGATCACAGAGCGCGTCAAGGTCGCCATAAGCGCGGTAAACGCGTGGTGGAAACGCCAGATATCGTGCTGTGGTCTCCATGGTCGTGAATGATCGCCTAGTCAACGCGCTTGTTTTAAGCATGTTCAAAACAAACGCTAAGACTTTGCGATCTAACCTTGAAAGTTGTAATGCCAAGTCAGACCGGGGTGGCGTACTTACTGCGCGGCGACCGTACGGCGACCAGAAAATTCACAAGGTCGCCGGCAAACGTGAACACAACGTTAGGACTGATATTCCGGAGATTCCACTTTTACAATACTATAGTAAGAGCAGCTTCTTACGCAATCTGATTAAAACACAGATCCTATTTCGTTTCGTTTTTTATAGTTCAAAATTTCGTTTTACTTGTCTTTACTACAGTAGGATCTGGAAGAGTTGCTATATAACCCGCGTTCTGGGTGATGTGAGCGATTAGCCAATGGAACGGTCTATTACGGCGAGTTTTTGGTGTGAGGTGCACGGAATTGTGGGTACCCCACTAGACACATCAACGCCGATTGGTTAATCAAATGTCTGACACGTCATAGGGTCAAAAGCTGCTCGTATTACCTCTGACGTGACCTCCCGCGACAACCGGTCAGATCTTCATGTAGTAGAGGCTATTGAAAGTATAAAAAACGAAACGAAATATAGATCAGTGTTTTAATGAGATTGCCCCTAACTCTTAAGATCACGCATAGCCTTTAAAGCTCAACTTTTAAAGATTTTACTTTCAGTATTATCTGGTTACAAAGACCCAAACTTTAGAAATTCCTACATTAAAAAATCTAATCCCCTTTCTTTTAAAAGGGATTCTAACTTTCAAAGATTAATGATTCCGTCTTTTTAAAAACACATCGCCATTAAAATCATTACGACTTTCTTAGAGATACGGCTTTTCAAAGATCACCTTTTAAAGAGATTTTCCCTTTTTTTTAATTCTTTAAAACATCTCGCCGTTCGCGATTTATTTTTCCATTACTCGGGTTAAGTTAAAACACCAACACACTGATATTGCAAAGAGTTGAAGAATTAGAATTTAGTTAGTAAAAGCTGAAAACCACTTAAAATTGTAAAAGTGTAACAGACGATAAAGTAATAAAATACCCTGCTCCATCTACTCGATACAGCAGACAAGATTAACACAATTGTGGTTTGATTTGGTGAAAACTGACACAATTACTATCATAAACCAAAACTAAGTAGAATTTGATGAAGAGGCGACGTCGGGCTTTATCTCGTCTAAGCTTGCCCACGGCGAAACTATATTATTTATTAGATCTAACGAGATTTTGACTAATAATAAGTAGGAAAATTGTTACCAATATGGTAGAAGAGACGCCAGCTGAAGTCGTCCTGGTAATAGATGTTTTAATAAGTTTGTTCTAAACACGGCTATCCATCAAGCAATGGGCTTTACATATGTCGTTTAATAACATGGCGGAATAGATGGAGGTAGAATATTTATTGTATTGCCTGCTAACTGATTTCTATCGTCGAGTCATGGCGCTAGAGAGAGTTTATAGTGATCAATCAATGAGATCGATATAGTTCTGATCCTCTACTGGGCACGACCTTCTCCAGGAAATGGGTTATAAGAAAGTTATTGCGAGATGAGCCAATGGTCTCCTCCAACTTCTACAATCTTTTCACTGATTGATAATCCAGATGTAAGTTTCATTCAATTTCTACTTTACTCAATGTCAATTTCTGACATGGAAACAGAGAAATTAATGAAACAGCTCTGAAGATGGCCCGATATACAGACGTTCACAAGTAGATCAATTGCATTGGTTATTTTATTCCCCACGTCACTACATCATGGTCTTTCTACCTTCAAGGAAATTACATGAAATAAAGTTGGGTATGAAAAGGAAATGAAATGGGGTTTACCCTCCTACTGTTCTGTTCCCATTGGGCTAATGAAGACGGGTATACGCCATACAGTGTGCTATGAGCAAAATGTTGTCCGGGCAGCGGCACTATGGCCTACTCTTATATCGAATCCCAAGGGATCTTTTACGTGTACGCCAATGTATACACAGGACCTCGGTTTTTCGTACCATCCTAACGAATAGACAGCTGTCCTTGTCAGGTCCTGCGCCACTTGCAAGGGGAAACCACGCTGGAAAATCCCGTCCCCAAAAACATATGTATAATAAACCATTGATGTTTGTTCCATATAACTGTGTTAGTTCTGTATACCCTCTACAAACGATATACACGGAATATCGTCAACATTCGCTATCCCCTTCAAACGATATAAACGGAATATCGTGAAAATTCGGCTTCCTCTAAAACAGGATATGAGCAAAGCGCCACCTTTAATCTTCGCTTAAATCCTTTGATGGGCCTCTTTGTAATCCGATTGAACCCGAGTTAGAAGTTTCTCGACCCTTGATATTTTGATTTTGTTAATCATCAATTGGCAACTAACAATAAATATCATCAAAACATCCAAGTAGTGTTCACACATTCGCTCACTCTCAATCAGTGCCATTTTTAAAGATGTATAAAAGTCCGAAACACTATCCGAAATTCAGATAATATTCTACAATGACAAACGCACAGCTTTGTACCTACAAGTCGCGGAGGACGATATCATTGTTCAGGTGGTTATATGTATACGGACCGATCCAAAAATAAATGAATTGGCCGACTGCGTAATAAACCAATGGTTCAAAGGAGAATATGCTACTCATCAGTGGAACCACTACGACACAGGGGAACACAGAACCAAAAACACTCTGGAAGGGGGTGGCATTCAAGGATCAAGAAACTAGTTTAGAAAGCTCATCCGAATGTTTTTGAAATGATCGTACTTTTACAACAAGAGCAAAATATGATTGAAATAAGAATCGTACTGTATTCAGACCCAGGATTTAAAAAGAAGACACGAAGAAGAAGAATGAACTTTAGTCGAGTATTTAGACAGGGTGTCTTATTTGGCGAAATTAAATTTGTTAAGTTTTTATTTCGGAAAGTCATATGTCAAGCATGTTGCTAAAATGTTAGTTAATTAACCATATTAGGAATTGTGAAAGTGTTAATTCTTATCATAACAATCTATAACACCATTGTTACATTTTTAATCCATTTTAATCCCTAAAAGCTGGATTCCAACGAAGGCATCGAAAACAACTTGCTTTAATCCGTTACGGTCAATAATTGCTCCTTCGTGGGAATAAACCTGAAAGTGATTCCTCACAAAACTTAATTTAGATGTATTGTCATGCAACGATAACGTTTTAATCATACAGAAAAATGAATGATAGCCCCCTCGACCATGGTTAATATGATTCATACGACACTTTGATAATACGTTCGAGATACTGTTGCAATATTAATTATTATGAACCGTGGCTGGCATATAAAAATGCAGTTGATATATATTTTCTAACATCATGTACTTTAAAACAAGAGTACGGAGAGAAGTTGGTTATATCCAATGTCCTAATAGATAACGAAATATAATTGACACATATAAAAATGAGTAGGCGCAAGTTTGAAAAACTTAACGAGTCGCCCTTTCCTCATATATTGTTATAATCATTGAACTGTTAGCTAAACAATATGTAAAATATCATTTAAAGGGGGCAAATCTTTACATTAGTATCTCATCCACAGTCTTCGACATTGCAAACATGACTTGCTTGTCAATTTAAATCAACATTGATATTGTTATTTTACCGTGAAAAGATGGGCTTCTGATATCCAATATTTAAGACAAAATGAAAATTTAAAAAATTGGCACACGAATCGCCATTTGTAATTAAGCGACTTGATGAACGAGGCTAAACATATCCCACAGGAGAATGTTACCGGTGCAGACTGGAATAACCAAGCGCAAACGTCTGCCATTCAATTTAGAATTTTCGTGTATTTCACCAAACATAACTGATTATAAATTACAGTAAAACAGAAACGATTGTATGTAAATCATGCATTCATATTATATTATTATATGCTTTGCGACCCATTTGTGTCCCAACTGGGTTGGTTTCGATTCCCTGGTTGTACGTGACAAGGAGTAGGGTCGCTTGCAGTCCAACCTCGTAGGCTTTCTTCGGATCCTCTGGTTTCCTCCCACTGGTAAAGACCCCTACGGTCCCCAAGCGAATTATTTAAATAAAATTGAACAATGTGTTAGTCCCGAAATGACATAGTTTGTGGCGAGTGGACGTTAACCCCCCCCCTCTCTCATTTGTATCCTATTCTAGGTGCCAGAGAATGGAGAATTGGTTCCTTTAAATACCCCAGTATATAATGTCAATAAGGTAATAAATAATTTGAATTGTGACATGTATAAAATAGACCGAGAAAAGAATTAAAAACATCACGTACATCATGTTATTCCATATGTAAGGTATAATTTAAAGGCGATATTGGTGTCAGCCATTATCACATATGTGATTAGAACTGGGTAAACACGTTACAAATATAATTTTAACACACAGATTGCAACAGATGCGTAACGCATTTGATGAAACGGAAGTGACGCCAAAAAAAAAATGGAAAACAAGAGTTATCCTTCTATATAACTCTATATAACTGACTGAAGTAACGAGAGACAACAGATACACAGGCGTATTTCTGCTCACTGATAATTCCTTCGAAGAAGAAAAGTTGTTATACGAGACTTCGAGAGGATGTCTGACAATGTGATAATGGCTGACACCAGTATTGTCCAAATACCGCCATCAGACTGGGGTGACGTCCTTACTGCCCTGCTACGGCGACGGAAATGGTGTCTGAGCACGTCAAGATCGTGGAAATAGCGTCGTGGAACCGCCAGATTTCGTGCTGTGTTCACCATGGTCGCCAATAATCGCAAAGTAACGACGTTTGTTTTGAGCATGTTCAAAAAAAAGCCAAGATTATGCAATCTGAACTGGAAAACTGTGGGAACGCGACTTTTTTCAAGCTTGTAATTTATTTGGACATTTTCTCGCGTTGCGTTCACGTTTGCCGGCGACCTTTTGCATTTTTTCCTCGCCTAACAAATCAGGCAGTTAGAATTAAAACAAACACATTGTATGTTTATATGTATAAACGACCAGCCGATCCGAAAACCCGAACAAAAAAAAATCCATCTTTCACGGGGAAATTGGGACACGTTATAGCATTTTTTTTTAAAAAAGGAGAAAGACATTTATGTTCTAATTACAGACCAATATCACACCGTAGTTCCTTGGGTAAAGTAATGTTTTAAAATAATATATAACCATATTTATAACTTCGTTGATACTAATAACATGATAATCTAACAATAAACTTTAGAGGCATTTAGTAACTGGATAGAGCAATACACAAGAACACATACTTATGGAAAAATAGCTACTTTGGGAGACGTTTCGAAGAGTATTCTCTCAACGTTATCAAGCTAATACGAAACCGTCGAGAGAATACTTTTCGAAACGTCGCCCCAAAAAATAAGTAGCTGTTTTTCAATAAGTATGTGTTTTTGTGTATAATCTAACAGACTGAGTTTCGCCAAAATGACTGTGCTGTTTACCAACTGGCCGATATGTATAACCATGGTTCTTCCTGTTTAGAAAAAGGGCGTACGGTAAAAGCTACCTTTGTTTATACGAATAAAGGCATTTGATAGGTTATGGCCTCGTGGCTTAATAGTATATATATAATAATACACAAATTAAACTAACTTGGAATTAGAAATGGTGTTTTAAATCTCCCCAAAAGTTATTTATCCTAAAGAAAGCAATCAGTTACTATTAATGATTCCTTGGCTTTTAAGATTATATATTCTGGGGTACCCCAGGGGTCCGTACTAGGACCGTTCCTTTTTCTATTAACGATATTATAAATTAGCTCCCGATTAAGATTATTAGCAGATGTATAGACTTTACTCTTAACCTTCCCGTAATGTCATGGATTGTGATGAATTATTCACTAATGTGTCACCATCCTGTTCACAAAAAATTGTTTTGATCCACTTAGTAAGTCGTTTTCTAGAATGATTTGATTAAAGTGCCTCTCTGATTTTAAAATCGTAATGACGGTGGGTTTTTTTGCTGTTTAGTATATTACACACCCTACACACAAGGAAACAAATTAATATAAGCCTACCTGGCTTGTTTTTGTATTCTGTTTTTTTTTATGTCTTTAAATTGTACAATATGTTTAAAATATATACTGTTTAAACCAATCATCATAAATTGGTTTGTTTAGGCGTATAAATACAAGTAACAAGTCCGGACTGAATTGTCACTCTTTACACATTTTATGCTTGCGCGGACTAATTGGTTTTATTATTTAATGTAACTACGATCTATGTTTGCTTCAAATCTACTTTATTTATTAAAAAATAATTTTAAAAATAGTTTCACAATTCTATTGACAATGAGTAAACAGCTGTTATTGACGCCTCATTAGCTTGGCCCTTTTTCATTCCTCTCAGTGAAAGAAGCGACCAAGCGAAAGTTTACTGCGGGATTAATATAGTTAAATTTAAATATAAGCAACGTGAAACAAATTTATAATACATTTCTAATATCACAAGTCTTTGTAACATTTATGAAAATCACATTTCGATGGCGAGAATCTATTTTTGGTTCTCTTAAAGTAAAATAATTCTCCTGGAATTGGAGATTTTAATGGATCCATGGAATAGAAAGCTTTTAACAGATTTACTTTATTTTGTTTAGTCTTTAATGAAGATAGATTACTGGGGGATATGTTTGACGAAGTCGTGGATACAAAGCTATAATTTATAAATTTTAAAACAATATATATATTGGAGAGAGAGAGAGAGAGAGAGAAAAATGGGGATTAACGTCCACTCGACACAAACTAAGTCATTTCGGAACTAACATATGGTTTAATTTTATTTCAATTATTCGCTTACACGTAGGGGTCTTTAGCAGTGGGATGAAATCAGAGGACCCGGAGAAAACCGACGAAGTTGGACAGGCGACCCTACTCCTTGTCACGTACAACCGGGGAATCAAAACCACGCCATTTGACTCAATGGGAGACTTTATGATAGAACGCGCATGCGCTACCCATTCGGGGATTGGAAACCACGCCAGTTGATAAATATATTGGATATACCGTATTACTCAAACGGATTATTTAACGATTATTTTTTCTGGTATAGGCTATATCTCTATGAAATAGCTGAATGGCTCAGTGGGGAAGACGTTGGTTCGCTAGCCTAGAGGTCACGTGTTCAATACCTGCGTTGGTCGAGAAAGTTCATTGGGATCTGGGGATCATGTGGCTAAGTGGGTAAGACGCTGGCTCGCTAGCCTGGAGGTCGGGCGTTCGATCCCTGCATTGGCCGAGAAAGTTCATCCAGATTTTCCGGCCTGATTTCTGGCTCCATCGCAGCGAAGAATACGTGACATGACGAGGAAAGGAAACTACATGTAGCTTGATTTCACCTTTCCCACACCCAACTCATACGCCTATATCATTTTGCTCCTCGGATTTAGACATTATATTTTTCAGTTGATGCGAAGATGAAATTTATTTATTTTAAAAAAATATAGGTCAGTTGTTGTTTTTTCCAATCTGCGGCCAATGAATAGCCTAGAGGATAGATGCGACTTCATGGTCTTCACACTGGGGCACAGGAAGGCCCCCACTAACATCACCAATCACCACCATTTCCATCCAAACCCTAGACTCGCTACAATAGGTGGCTGAAAATTGACCAAAAATGACCTGAAAAATGGCCAAATTGGCCAAAAATCACCCAGAGGCTGTTTCTCAATAACGGTGAAATTTTGAGATCGGCCCTCCCGGTTGTGAAGTAGTCTTGAGGAGTCCATAAAATCACCCGAGATGAACTTGATCTGCCGACCCCCACCTTCTGCATGGTTTTCTCATGGAATAACTCTTAAACCGTTCCACACTGATGACGTGGTAGCTTTGATTACGTAAATAGCAGATTTGCTAACGAAAATGGATATCAATATTTGTAATTTACGACTTTATCGGTGTTTTTTTTGGTTTTTTTTTTTAAACCTTGAAGGTATCTTAGATATTGATGTAGTTATAGCGTGTTCGATAAAATAAGTCATGACAAGACCTCGAGTTATCTATTAGTGTGGAAAGTAGGCTGCTGCATCATAAATATGTAACAGAAAGGAAATGGGATTCGACCTACTTTTGTCCACCTACTGGGATGATGAAGACTGGCGTAGCATACGCCACACACTATGCGGTGAGATAATTTTTGTCCGGACAGTGGCGCTACGGCCTACTTTTACTTCGAATTCCAACTGTCAAGGCGGATTCGTTTACGTACACGCCAACGTATAACCTATAGGGTACCTCGGTTTCTCTCAAAGATTAAAATGTTTTGAGAGGGATTGGAAGCAAACTCTTGATTGATAAATTAGTTCAGATGTATTTGTAGCTCAAATGTATCATCAAATAACAAGGTCATTACGTGGGAATGAATCTTTAAATCTTCCGCTAAACTAATGACACACAACCCACGCATCGGTAATCGAGGCAATGTTGAACAAATAAACAAGGCCAGCAACCTTGCTTTTAACAGCTCGATTATTAAAATTTAAAAAAAAAGTGTATTACAAACTTGACGAATTGCTCTAATAGGAGTAAAATACATTAAATGGCTTGCGTGGTTTCTGTCACTAAGTGTATACATCGAGCACTATTCGCCTTTTCTATTTAAATATCATTGATAGAGAGAGAGATAGGGAGAGGGAGGTTAAACATCTACTTGACACAATCCAGGATATTTCAGTGTTATGATTTAATGTTATTTGAATAAATCCCTTGCGCCCTAGAGTCTTTTAACAGTGGGAGTAAACCGGGGGATCCGCAAAAAAACGCACGTGGCTGGGCAGGTGACCCTACGTCTTGTCACATAGACTACAAAGTGGGGATTCGAAACCACGCCACTCAACTAAATGACAGAACTTATGACCCCCCCCCCCTCAATTTGAGAAAAAAGGTTTATCAACTTGAAAACCTTTTGATCTAAAATGCACGCGTTAAACCAATCCGCCACCCAACCACCCTTTAATCTGAAGAATCATCAAAAAGTTATATTAAGCCGATAGTCCATGTTATACACGTTATTCATGTTCCACTCTCGTGTTTAACGAATAACATTTTATAATTGCTGGAAAAAACATCAAATATTCTAAAATAAAATAATATTAAAAACAAGTCATGAATTGCACGAGGTTTATAATTGCTCGAATTACATCAAATATTCTAAAAAAAATTATATAAAAAAACTACCCAGAAATTACACAAGTTTCGTTTTTGTGAAGTGATTGTTGATGTTCCGCAATATGATTATCTTTCTGGCATCACGCAAGAATATTATTTATTTGGTTAATGTTGATGTTTATTCTATCATGCATGGTGCCACAGTACTATTAATGTCCCGGACAAAATGACACATGGAATAAGTTAATGTTTTTCAGCAACCCTAATTTTAAAAACTCTATCTTCCATTTATCCGTGAATTGGAGTTCAACGTCTTTACTTTGGCCTAAAATAAAAACAGCTGCCATTTTTAAAATTATATAATTTGGTGTTAAAATAGATTTTGAGAGAAATGGTGTTTTCGTGAATATTACCCCAACATGGATTCCTCTCCGGGTCAGGTAATTAATGGCGTATTATTATTTTAGGATACCCCATTTTTATCCACCATTTACACTTCGTCTCCACATCAGGTGAAAAACATGCCTGGACAATTCAACTGTAATTGTTTATTTAAATGCTGGTGTAGGACTATTATGTATAATTACCGTTACGTGAGTGTGGTATATTACTACGCGGCGGGAAGTTGGCAATTTCTGTATGTAAATGGGCAACAACAACGTTAAATGACTTCCCGATTTACTTCTACATTGTTCTATATATGGTGAAATGAAATGAGATTTTTCGTCCTACATTTTTTACTGCCAAGGGGAAACAAGCTGGAAAATTTTGGCGAACTTTCTAGACCAACACCCGGATAGAAACGAAATGGGGTTTAACGTCCTACTGGGCTAATGAAGACGGGCATACGCCATACAGTGTGCCGTGAGAGAAATTTTGCCCGGACAGCGGCACTATGGCCTACTCTTATATCGAATTCCAACTGTCAATTGATCTTTTACGATATAAGAGTAGTCGGTGCAGTAGGACGTTAAACCTCAGTTCATTTTATTTCCGATCAAGATGTCCCCCTAGCAACACTGTATGGGTATGCTCGTCTTTAGTGACCTTGGTGGTATAGAAAGGTTATAACATTAATACCCGGGTCATTTCATTTTATTTTTATTTTTTATTATTATTAGCCTTACCGTATAAAGGAACCCGCTAACAGGAATCAAATCAAAACCATTCTAGTTCACTCGGTTACATGTCATAATTTCATTCAATCTAAATAACTGTAAGATTCAGTGGTCATTTTAGATTATATCTATCGTCAAGGGTAATGTTTAAGCTGGTCCAAATGAAATGAAATGGGGTTTAACGTCCTACTATTCTGGTCTGACTGGGCTTATGAAGGCGGGCATATGTCATACAGTGTGCTATGAGGGAAATTCCAAGGGTAAAGGGATCTTTTACATGCACTCCAATGTGTACACGGGATCCCTGTTTTTCGCCTATCCGAACGACTAGACACCAGGAAACCGATAAACAACGCGAAAAGCCCCTGGTTAGCGAACCAGTGTCTTACTCATTGAGCCAGCGCGGTTCTCTAACCTAGTCAAGAAAACTAGGGAGCGATTATACGACAGTCCATACCAAAGGTGTAGTGTGGCGTACTAGCGTCAGGGACAAGGATGCCGTGGATCGAGCATATGAGAATGGCGAGGGTAAAATTTAAAAATCTATTATTAGTACTTACTGGTTGTTATGCTTAATCCCAAATCAGCAACTTAAAGCATGTACGATGTATGTCCAAAAAGTAATATGCGATCTATATCCCCCACGCAATTTTTTCAACCGTTTCTCCAGCATTTTGGATGGCTATATATCGAAATTAAAGCACGTTGTATTCATGTTTTCAATGCCAAGTTTATACTATCTGGAGATCGCGTGTTCGATCCTGCATTGGCCGAGAAAGTTTCCCCTTGTCAGTGGTGCAGGACAGGGGACGTGACAAAGACAGCTGTCTAATCGTTCGGATGGGACGAATAAACGAGATCCCGTGTATTCATTGTCGTGCACGTAAAAGATCCCTTGGCAGTTGGTATTTGGTATAAGAGTAGATCGTAGTGCCGCTGCCCGGGCAAAATTTCCCTCGTAGAACACTGTATGGCATATGCCCATCTTCCTTAGCCCAGTCAGAGCAGAACCGTAGGACGTTAAACCCCATTTCATTCATTCATTCTAGAAACATGAACAGATTGGTTCATTCTGCACTCTTGTACGTGGCAAGGAGTAGGGTCGCCTGTCCAACCTCGTGGGTTTTCTCCGGGGCCTCCGGTTTCCTCCCACTGCTAAAGACCCCTACGCACAAGCGAATTATGTAAATAAAATTAAACCATATGTTAGTCCTGAAATGACCTAGTTTGTGTCGAGTGGACGTTAAACCCCATTTCTCTCTCTCTCTCTCTCTCTCATTCTGCACTCTACTTCATTCCCCGAGAATAGATCTCTGCCCTAAATGGCCGCCATATCCAAATATTAGTATATTGTTATGTAATGCGGTTCTATTCCGTTTCACATCTGTCATACACATAAGGACTAAATAAACCTATTCAATTCCATTAAATGGAAGCAGAATAAATACTTCTCAAAATTCTCGAAGTATACTTAGTGTTTTCGAATAAAATCGTCGATTTAGTACTTAAAAAAATGTCGGTCAACTAGCTTAGTGTCTGTTCTCAAGCGGAGCTAACTGTAGATAGACAGCCGAAGTTTAGTATGCAGATTGGTTGTGATTGGGTGATCCGTTCATCATGGCGAGACAGGAAACTTTTGGGACACTCAGTCTGTATATATTTTATGATGACTCTTTAGATATTAACAACAACCCAACTGGTATGCTGATTTAAACCAGCTAGAATTTGTGAAGAAGAAATGGAGTTTAACTTCCATTGTCTAAACCTACCCTTCATCGAATTCCAACCATCGAATGATATTTCAATCTGATTAAAACACAGATCCTATTTCGTTTCGTTTTTATAATTGTCTTTACTACACTAGGATCTGGAAGAGTTGTTATCATTGGCGTGTTCTGAATGGTGTGAGGAAATAGCCAATGACACGACCTGTTACGGCGAGATTTAGGCGTGTTTTGCACGGATCTTTTGGTAATCCACTAGTAACATCAATGATGATTGGGGTTTAACGTCCACTCGACACAAACTAGGTCATTTCGGGACTAACATATGGTTTAATTTAATTTCAATAATTCGCTAGCGCGTAGGGGTCTTTAGCAGTGGGAGGAAACCGGAGGACCCGGAGAAAACCCACGAGGTTGGACAGGCGACCCTACTCCTTGTCATGTACAACTGGGGATTCGAAACCACGCAAGTTGACTCAATGACAGGTCTTATGATACAGCGCGCACGTGCTAACCATTCGGCCATCCAACCCCCCAGTTGTTATATAACTTGCGTTCTGGTTGATGTGAGGGATTAGCCAATGAAACGATTTGTTATGACGAGTTTTTGGCGTGTGGTGCACTGAACTGTGGGTAACCCACTAGAAACACCCATGCTGATTGGTTAATCAAATGTCTGGCGTCATAGAGTCAAAAGCTTCTCGTATGACCTCTGAGGCAACCTTCCACTACAAACGGTCAGATCTACATGTAGTTGAGGCCATCGAATGTATAAAAAAACGAAACGAAATATAGATCTGTATTTTAACCAGATTGTGAAAAGCAATAATTATTTTGACTAACGGGTTATATCCGTTTTGACCAAATTATTTCTGGTATCCACTGTGGCGAAAAATAAGGATATAAAGTCAACACAAGTCAACGGTTGTCTTCGGTGGAAGCCGTCGAAAATAAAAGCTATATCACACACAAGGCAACGCCTTCCATGAATTTTGCCTCTTTTTAAAGGTACATTATGGGAGATTAGATAAAAACGATGGCAGTTCTCACTATAATAGTTACAAACTAGAGACTGTAATGGGAATTTGCTGAAAGTTTCAGTCAAATTGATCCACGCTGAACCGAGAATTCATTGATTGAATTTTGGGCCTATCCACGATCACCATTACTTAAGTCGGTACGATAAAAAACATAGTCTCGATTATCCACGTTTTGATTTAATCATGAATGAGCGTTGAGCAACAGATCGGATTATAATCCAGTAAGTATCGCAGGCTAGGGATGGAATCGAGAGTTGATTATGGTCTGGATGAGTTAATCATGTCTAATTAATAATTTAGATAACATTTAAGGCCTAAAGAAAGATCTGGGATTTGCAGATTTAGCTCTTGCATAATGTGTGTTTAATCCAGTTGAACTCAAAACGGGAGATTATCTAGCGTTGATATTTTGATTTTGTTTGTATAATTAAATGTAAAATAATCAATCGTAGAACATTACAAATTGATAATTTCCGTCAAAATCCACACAGCGGCTTAAAATATGACGTTTTTATAAGACGTTAAAAAGAGTCGCCAAAGTGGGTCAGTGAGTGGAGGTCGTGTGTTCGATACTTGCGTTGGCCGAGAAATTGACACACAGGGCCTTTAAAGTGGAGGGGCATACGTCACACAGTGTTCTATGAGGGAAATGTTAAGGGATCTTTTATGTGAACGCCAATGTGAACACGGGACCTCGGTTTTTTCGTACCATCCGAACGACTATACAGCTGTCCTTGTCATGCGTTCCGTCCTGCATCACTGACAAGGGGAAACCACGTCGGAAAATCATTAGCTAAGCTTAGATAAAGAGCGATAATAGTTAAAACATAGTTAATGAAATGGGAATATGTTGAAAATTTCAAATTATTTCACTTTTGACCGAGATATTGGCGATACAATATACACTGTAGCCTCGATTGTCATTGCTACCACGGTGCAGATAATTAATAAACGAAGCCTCGAATATCCATTTTACGGTTATTTATCAACTGTAGAATCTTCTAAATATCGGAGATTATGGCCTTAGCAAGTTAATTAATGTCGAATTAGTAATCTATATAACATTTCAAGCCTAAAGAAAGATCTGCAATAAGCAGATTTAGCTCTTGCATAATGCCTGTTTAATATGCCATTTTTCGGACAATAGATGTGGTTTTTAGCCATTCTTAATTAAAAAACATTTGGAACATTTTAATGATTTTTATTCAAATAAGAGAAAATGGAAATAAAAGAGAAAGGAAATTCCAAATTGAGAAAAAAAACTGCTGATATTTACACAAAGGGCAGAATACAAACAAAACGAAAGAGTCTTATTATTTTTTTTGACCTATTTACATATTTTAACAATGTTCTTTAAATCCTCTCGAAATGTTTGATTCATAAAGGCGTATATGATAGGATTAGCCAGGTTATAAGAGAAATACATGTAGAATACAATCATGTTGAACGGCAATAGCTGATGAGCCATCAACCAAGAAGGCAGAAAAGCTATGGTAAAAACTATGGTCACCACGAACAACATCAAAGCAGTTTTTATGTTAGCGTAGAGTGTCGTATCTCGGACAGTGCTTGGCCGTTTACCCGGTTTTTGGGAGGTAACCTTATCTGTGACCGGCACTCCCGAATTGCCATTGACCGTCGTTGTTAGGGTATTCATTGTGTTGGCCTCCCGTTCAGTTCCTGCTACACTTGTATAATACTTCTTCCGCTTTCTTTTGGCTTTCTTAGCTCTTCGCGCGAGGATCGAGTGGTATATCATACAATACAAGATTACGACAGCCACAAATGAAACTAGAAAACATCCGGTATAAACCTTCTGATACGCGTTTAAAAACTCATCACTTATAATTAATTTGTTCAGAGCACAATCACCATGGAAATAAATCCCGCGGTTTGTTGTTGTTTCGTTTGTCTCGTTGTTGGCTACGGCATCCGGGTAATCCATTACGTCATATTCTGTCGTATTGTAAAATAAATCCGGTGAAACCATACCTTCCATTTCTTCTGGACCGAAATAATTTGAATAAGTACCATAGGATAAACCGGTGATCATGCCAAAAGTAAGTGCCAAAAAAGCAAGGCACAGCACAAGAATTTTGGCTCTCGTCACATTCAAAGCGTGTAGAAACGGGTGACAAATACATAAATACCTGTCGAATGCTATGGCCGTCATAATGAATGCCGAGAAAGGTATATTGGAGGTGATGAGGAACATGTATAATTTACACAGGATGTCATAGTACAGGTAATAGTTGACTAGTTCAAAGATAATAGTATAGGGAATAATCACGAGGCAGGTCAAGAAGTCCGTACCGGCCAGAGCTAGAATGAAAATCACTGAGGTCGACTTGTCGCGTCGCTTGAAGTAGATGTAAAAGGAGGTTGCGTTGCCGATGGTGCCGACGATGCTGAAGAGGGTGAGGATGGCCACGACGATGTACAATTCTGTCGCTTTTTCCTCCACGCCATCCACGGGATCATGGCAAGAGGGGTTGCTACTGTTGCAGTCGACTATATTACTGAGGTTATAACCTGTATCCATAATTCCCTGGAAATATAAAAACATAGAATTTCATTAGTAATAGAAATAAAATGAAATGAAATTGGGTTTAACGTCCTACTGTTCTGCTCCAAACTGGGCCAATGAAGACGGGCATACACCATACAGTGTGCTATGAGGGAAATTTTGCCCGGACAGCGGCACTACGGCCTACTTTTATATCGAATTCCAACTGTCAAGGGATCTTTTACGTGTACGCCAATAGAAGAGGAATAATAAAAGTTATTACACAATTCCTTAAAAAATATATACAGAGAAAATTTCATTAGTAATATGAATTAAAATGGAATGATGGGAGCTTGACGTCATAATTCTCTACACCGACTGAGCTAATGAAGACGGGCAGGGTGCTATAAAAGGGATATTTTGCGATATCACCTCGGTGGAAGCGGACGTTAAATAAAGCTATTTCACACTCGGACAGCGTCTCTACGGCTTATACTCTTTATTTCAAATTCCAACTGTCAAGGGATCTTTTACATCAGTAATAGAAGACGGAGAAATGTTATTTCATAAAAAAATCTTAGAAGGTTATGTCACAGACATACTAAAAATATAGACTGCTTCATCCAATATGGCGGACAGTGACGTCAATGATCTGATGACGTTATCAGTCTATATTATTAGTATGTTTATGGGTTATGTATATAAATAACAAACTGTAGATGAAACAGAAATGAAATGAAATGAAATGGGGTTTAACGTCCTACTGTTCTGCTCCTATGCTGGGCTAATGAAGACGGGCATACGCCATACAGTGTGCTATGAGGGAAATTTGGCCTGGGCAGCGGCACTATCGCCTACTCTTATATCGAATTCCAACTGCCAAGGGATCTTTTACGTGCATTCTAATGTATACACGGGACCTCGGTTTTTCGTCTCATCCGAAGGACTAGGCAGCTGTCCTTGTCAGGCCCTCCGTCCTGCACCACTGACAAGGGGGAACCACGCCGGAAGTAGATGAAACAAACAAACACATATAGGGGGTTGGATGGCCGAACGGGTAGCGCATGCGCGTTCTATCATAAAGTCTGCCATTGAGTCAAATGGCGTGGTTTTGATTACCCGGTTGTACGTGACAAGGAGTAGGGTCGCCTGTCTAAAATCGTGTTTTTTTTCTCTTGGTCCTCCAGTTTCCTCCCACTGTTAAAGGCGAATAATTGAAATAAAATTGAACCATATGTTAGTCTCAACAAAATGACCTAAATTGTGTCGAGTGGGCGTTACCCCTCTCAAACATACATAATGATATACATTTACGATGACATAAACGATTGGTGTACAAAACCTCCTAAACATTTTAATATTTCTACATTTTTATTCTGCATCTTTTATTTGGAATTTTTAAGAATCTTTCAATTGGCTGACAGTTGAGGCTTGTCTAGAAATACATATTTGGTTTCCGGCTTAGCAGACGACATTGTATATCCAATCAATTATCAGTGTTTGTCGTCTACTAGCTATCGTGATCATCCCCAAGGATCGTATGACATTCTAAAAGCAGAATTGGTTTTACAGCCGTTCGGGCCGTCAAGTCTGCATTGTAAAAATGATGACTTAAAATTTCATCTGTTGAAAGAAACAGTGACCACCAATTTAGGAACAGTTGATGATGACTTATTGATAGCACGATTTGGAAATGGAATTGAAATGAAATGGGGTTTAACGTCCTACTGTTCTGCTCCGATTGGGCAAATGAAGACGGGCATACGCCATACAGTGTGCTATGAGGGAAATTGTGCCAGGAAATGAAATGAAATGGGGGTTAACGTCCTATTCGATTCGGATAATGAAGACGGACATACGCCACATCGTGTGCCATGAGGGAAATTTTACCCGGACAGCGGCACTACGGCCTACGTTTATATCGAATTCCAACTGCTAATATCGAACGACTAGACAGCTGCCCTGGTCAGGTCCTCCGTATCCTGCACCACTGACAAGGGGAAACCACGCCGGCAAATCCTGATGAACTTTCTCGGCCAATGTAGGTATCGAACACACGACCTCCAGTCTAGCGGGCCAGCGTCTTACCCACTTAACCTAACCACCGTGGCTCCCTGCACGGTCGAACGGTTAGTGCGTGTGCGCTGTATTATAAGGACTGTCATTGAGTCAAGTGGCGTGGTTTCGCGATTCCCTGGTTGTACGTGACAAGGAGTAGTTTCGCGTGTCCAACCTCGTGGGTTTTCTCCGGGTCCTTCGGTTTCCTCCCACTGCTAAAGAACCCTACGTCTGTATTGAGTGGACGTTAAACCCATCTCTCTCTCTCCCCCTCTCGCTCCCCCTCTCTCTCCCCTCTCTCTCCCCTCCCTCTCTCTCCCCCTCTGTCCCCCTCTCTCTCTCTCCCCTCTCTCTCTCCCTCTCTCTCTCCCTCCCTCTCTCTCCCTCTCTCGCCCCTCTCTCTCCCCCTCTCTCTCTCCCCCTCTCTCTCCCCCTCTCTCTCCCTCCCTCTCTCTCCCCTCTCTCTCCCCCTCTCTCTCCCTCTCTCTCTCTCCCCCTTTCTCTCCCCTCTCTCCCCCTCTCTCTCCCCTCTCTCTCTCCCCCTCTCTCTCCCCTCCCTCTCTCTCCCCCCTCTCTCCCCCTCTCTCTCTCCCCCTCTTTCTCCCCTCCCTCTCTCTCCCCCTCTCTCCCCCTCTCTCTCCTCTCTCTCTCCCCCTCTCTCTCTCTCTCCCCCTATCTGTCTCTCTCCCCCTCTCTCTCCCTCTCTTCCCCCCTCTCTGTCTCTCACGAGTACAAGAAGAGAGTTGAGATATATATGTGTTTAAGACAGGAGACGTATGGTATTTATCTTGTATATCTCTGGATGTAACAGAAGCTGATAAGAAAATAAATTCTGACATGACACAGATCTCTAGATTAAACTGTTTATTATTATACCAAGGCTTTACTCAATAAAACCACCAGATTTCGTCGTGGATAGGGTCTATCAGCTATACTTATAGATCAGCATCGTTGAATAAACGTTTATATACTACTGTATCAGGGAGAGAGAGAGAGAGAGGGGATGGGGAGAGAGAGAGAGAGAGAGGGGGAGGGGGAGAGAGAGAGTTTAACGTCCACTCGACACAAACTAGGTCATTTCGGGACTAACATATGGTTTAATTTTATTTCAATAGTTCGCAAGCGCGTAGGGGTTTCTAGCTGTGGGAGGAAACCGGAGGACCCGGAGAAAACCCACGAGGTTGGACAGGCAACCCTACTCCTTATCACGTACAACCGGGGAATCGAAACCACACACGATGACGTCATGATCGGTCCCTGAACTATACAACATTAAAAACCCTATTAAAATATTGCATCAATACGAGTAATGAATTCGTTAAAAATTGTTAAAGAAATGGGGTTTATTGTCCTATTGTTCTACTCCTATTGGGCTAATGAAGACGGTCATACGCCATGCAGTGTGCTATGTGGGGAATTTTACCCGGACAGCGGCGCTGCCGATTATTCTTATTTTGAATTTCTACTGTCAAGGGTTCTTTTACGTGCACATCAATACGTACACGGTACCTCGTTTTATCGTGATATCCGAACCACAGGCTCTCCGTCCTTAACCACTGACAAGGGAGAACCACGCCGGAAAATCTAGATGAATTTTTTCGCCCAATGCGGAGATCGAACACGGGGTCTTCGGGATAGCAAGCCATCGTCTTACTCATTGAGGGGGGGGGGCTAATGGTTAGCACGTGCGCGCTGTATCATAAGGCCTGCCATTGAGTCAACTGGCGTGGTTTCGAATCCCCGGTTGTACGTGACAAGGAGTAGGGTCGCCTGTCCAACCCCGTGGGCTTTCTCCGGGTCCTCCGGTTTGCCCCCACTGCTAAAGACCCCTACGACCAAGCGAATTATTGAAATAAAATTAAACCATATGTTAGTCCCGAAATGACCTAGTTTCTCTCTCTCTCTCTCTCTCTCTCTCTCTGACTCCTGAAACAAATCATCGTTAGAAGAACATGACGTATTCTAAAACATCTGATAGCTTTAATAACCTGTTTTAATTGAATTAGTTCCGGAATATAATTATTATTTATTTTACTAATGTTTACATTAGATAAACAAATCATCCAGTACATTAAGCGATCACATCCTGTTAGGGCTTTTACTTAAACATCAATAAAATAATACCGTGTCTGTCTTGTGGAGCTTGCAAAATACATTTCTTCATACATCAAGTTTAACCATATCGACAGATATACTCTTAAAGGGGTAATCGGGTGAAACGGTTTCTAGGGTTTATTAGACGCACGGTGTGGGCCAAATCGTTCACAAACATATTTGTTTATCTAGTATAATCCCATTTACTGGAATCAATGATCGATGAACTTGATGGTAGAGAGACTCGATTTGTCGAGCAATTACGTAACGGTTGTTTATTGACTGAAGGCGCGATCCGTTCAGTATGTTGCTAACAAGGAGAGAGAGAGAGAGGGAGAGAGAGAGAGCGAGAGAGAGAGAGAGGGGTGGGGGTAACGTCCACTCGACACGACCTAGGTCATCTCGGGACTAAAATATGGTTCAATTTTATTTCAATAATTCGCTTGTGCGGAAACCGGAAGACACAGAGGAAATACACGAGGTTGGACAGGCGACCCTACTCCTTGTCACGTACAACCGGGGAATCGAAACCACGCCAGTTGACTCAATGACAGACCTTATAATACAGCGCGCGGTAATCATTCGGCCATCCAACAAAGAGGCCCCGGGTTCGCTCCAAGTGTTGTCCGAGAACGTTTCCCGTTCGTCTAGTCGTTCAGATGGATGAAAATCGTAGCCCCGTGTACACATTGTCGTGCACTTAAAGACCCCCTGACAGTTGCAATTAGAAATAGAAGTCGACTGTAGCGCCGCTGCCCAAGCAAATTTTCTCTCATAGCACACTGCATGGTGCGTGCCTGTCTTCATTAGCCCAGTCGGATCAGAACAGTAGGACGTTAAACCCCCATTTCATGTTCATTACAAGACAGGAGACGTAGAACAAATCGCTTCAATCCGATTCCCAAACCATATGTATGTATAACTCTTTCTCTCTCTCTCTCTCTCTCTCTCTCTCTCTCTCTCTCTCTATCTATCTTCGTAGCCATACTTGGAAATCGCTACTGTAATCTCTCCCCCCCCTCTCTCCATACTTGGAAATCACTACTGTAATCTCTCTCTCTCTCGCTCTCTCTCTCTCTCTCCATACTTGGAAATCACTACTGTAATCGCGCGCTCTCTCTCTCGCTCGCTCTCTCTGTGTAGTCATACTGGGAAATCACTACTGTAATGACACAGACAAATTCCACCGTAAACAGGATTATATGATATGGATTCTCATTGTAACCAGTTGTTAAGTGATATACTGAATGAACATTAATCTTTCATTTCCAGTCACAGAAGCCTTAAAGTCTGTAGAACAGGGTTGATGAACTTTAAACCAAGTCGCGTGACAATGCAAAAATAAAATTAAAAGCCATTGATTAAAATGTTTTAGCAATGAAGTCCATCCCCACTTTTAAATCTGCTAATCCATACAAAAACGCGCATTTTATCACCGGAAATTGCCTTGATTTTGTTTCTGGAAGGAACTTTAATATTGATCTAGTTGAGAATGCTTGACAACGCCACAGTCTTTCTCATTAAACTGTTTATGGTTAGTGCATTTGGTTCACACAACATCACACTTAAACAATTACACAAGACAAACAATCTGATTAAAACACAAATACTATTTCGTTTCGGTTTTTTTTATATTTCAAAATTTTGTTTTACTTGGTCTTCACAACACTAGGATCTTGAAGAGTTGTAATATAACATGCGTTCTAGTTGATGTGAGGAATTAGCTACTGAAACGGTCTGTTACGGCGAGTTCTTGGCGTGCTCTGGACGGAACTGTGGGTAAAACCCTTAGAAACGTCAACGCTGGTTGATCAATCAATGTCTGACGTCATACGGTAGTAATCAAACCAATCTGATTAAAATACAGATCTATATTTCGTTTCGTTTTTTTAAATATACTTTCGATGGCCTCTACTACATGAAGATCTGACCGGTTGTACTAGAAGGTCGCGTCAGGGGTCGTACGAGCGACGTTTTACCCTATGACGTAAGAAAATGATTAATCAATCAGCATTGACGTTTTCTAAAACGAACATCGGCCAGAAAATGCTTCGATAGCATTCAGTATTTAGAAAGAAATAATGAATTAAAAAATGTCGCTTTATCCGGCATCTTCTACAGATGGCCACAGATCACTAATGATTTCCGTTCGCCTCAAAATCATGAATATTGACCAAAACCTGGCAGAAAATGTATTTTCAAACCATTGTCTTCGATTCTACATCAGAAAGTCAACAAAGATCGCCATTCAAAAGGGGGGGGGGGGAGAAAGGGAGAGAAGAACTAAAAATAGCTTTGACCCCTGTTTCGTGGGTGACGGGGTAAGAATATTTGTTGAGGTGTGTCCAGACGGTATATCATACATGCCTATTTCATCTATAAATGGTTGTGGTGTTAGGTGGCCGAATGGATTAAAGCGCGCGGGAATTGTTGAAAAAAAAAATTAAACCGAATGTTAGTCCAGAAATGACCTAATTTGTGTCGAGTGGACGTTATTTGTTTCTATGATCAGGTGTTTAATGCTATATATTGGGAGTTTATATATTCAATTAATATGGACTTTTCGATCAACTTTCGTATATTGAAAGGTTCCATAGTACAGTTGTACTGTGTCCACAGCCAGAGCTTAACCCATGGCAGGGTAGAGCACCATATCAAGAAATCTATTTCTAACGATATATATATGACAGAACTCAAACAAAAACCAAAGGCAAATCTATTATAAAAGATAAAAGCGAGTTAAACTTTGAAGCGAGACAAATTTTACTTAAATTGCTTCTGTATAATCAGAATGTCTTGTTAAAAGGACATAAACTGACAGCAAATAGCAAATATCGTGATGGCAGTAAGGCAGACTGATCATACGCAGACAACCAAAATGACCTAATAAAAGGAATTAATGGTCGAGGATAATATCAGGAATTTTACAGACGTGAATGGCATGATAGACATAATGACCGTTAACCCCAAGAACTCAGGATGTGTGAAAAGACAAAATGTCAATTGGCAAAGTTGCTTTGTTGAAGTGTAATGAGAACAGGTTATGTTAGTGGATTTCTTTCAAAATATAAATGTAATTTGACATTTGACTTTTATAATATTTTATATTATGTATTTTTATAACGACATTTGTATTTGGCATCTTCGATATTAGGGGATCGCAGTGGCTAAGTGGGTAAGACGCTGGCTCGGTAGTCTGGAGGTCGGGTGTTCGATCCCTGCATTTGCCGAAGAAAGTTCATCCAGATTTTCCGGCGTGGTTCCCCCTTGTCAGTGATGCAGGACGGAGGGCCTAACAAGGACAGCTGTCTAATCGTTCGGATGGGATGAAAAAATCCCTTGACAGTTGGAATTCGGTATAAGAGTAGGCCGTAGTGCCGCTTTCCGGGCAAAACTTCCCTCATAGCACACTGAGTGGCGTATGCCCGTCTTCATTAGCCCTGTCCGGAGCAGAACAGTAGGACGTTAAACCTCATTACATTTTCATTTCTCTTAGGTATTAAATATTTTCTACGACGCATAACAACACTTACAACACACATTTAGTTGTGGCCCTTAAATCGCGCCATAGATTATATACCGTTTGTAGATGATGCCGAATTTTGATTCATCACATTTTTGTCAATAGTAAATTGAACTGAAACATTATAGGAATGTTTATCTACTAAGCGAATCAAACCTATACAATATTTATCAATTACTTAAATGTCGTTCGTCGACTTGAATTATTTATTTATTCAAGTCATCGTCGTTATTGTGGAAATATATATAAAAATATATTCATCAATGTCAAGTGTGTCTGATCAGTTGCTATAAAAATATGGTAGGTAATGTTTCAGACGGACTCCCCTGATGGTTTTAATTATTACTTACATTATTAGAGAGAGAGAGAGAGAGAGAGAGAGAGAGAGGGGGGAAGAGAGAGAGATGTGGTTTAACACCACCCCACTCGACACACGATCACGCGTTAACCATTCAGCCCCCTCCCCTAACTTAATTAAGAGAGAGAGAGAGGGAGAGAGAGGGGGGGGGAGTGAGGTGGGATTAACGTCCAATCGCCACAAATTAGGTCATTTCAGGACTAACACATGGTTCAATTTTATTTCAACAATTCGCTTGCGCATGGGCGACCCTACACCTCGTCAAACGTAAAACCGAGGAATCGAAACCACGCCAATTGTCCCAATGACATAATTTATGATACAACGCACACGCGCTAACCATTCGCCCATCCAACCCCCCAGAAACGAATTAGAACCGGATGATGTGTTCAGTATGGCGTCCAATCAAGGCTGAAATCTATTCTTTGGGTAGATAGCTGACCCCCGGCCATGTCTGTCTGATTGGCTCTCAACACCCTCTCTCTCATCTTTATCTCTCCCCATCTCTCACTCGCTTTAGATCATAAGGTCTGTCATTGAGTCAAGTAGTGTGGTTTATACCCCAAGCTTGTACGTGACAAGGAGTACCATCTCGTAGGTTTGCTCCGTATCCTCCGGATTCAAATATTTTATCAAATGTTAATCTCTCTCTCTCTTTCTCTCTCTCTCTCTCTCTCTTTCTCCCCCCTCTATCTCTCTCTCTGGTTGTATGAGTGTATTAGCCCGTTCAGACGCTTAAGTTGAACTGGTTTAAAAACCCCGGGAATCGTTAAACCAGTTCATCTTAAGCATCTGAACGCAAATGTGGGGTAAATATACCAGTTTAAAAACCCATGCTCGCGACCTGTCTTCGAGAAGGCTTTTTATTTTAAACCGGTTCATCTTAGCCGTCTGAACGGGCTGGCTTAAAACCCCCGGCTCCAGCTTGCTTTGAGCGTGCGCAGTACGCAGTTAGTTACATTCCTGTGAAAATATCGGGGTCAGACAGTGCCAATGTTATCGAAAGCGAATAAAGAATATGAAGATATACCCATGCGTAGTTAACTCTAATCTCCGACCGAAGAGGTCAGAATAGTTAAACTGGTTTGGCTTATAGTACCTGTGAACGCAACACGATGCTGTCTTAAAAAACCCCAGCGATTATGAACTGGTTTAAAAATAAGCGTCTGAACGGGCTATATGATTATGTATACTCAACATCTATTACTAGTCCTTAAATTGATTTGAAAACGATTGGTGTCTTGTTATATTGGCTAACAAATTATAACGTTAAATAGAAGAAGTCCTGGAA
This sequence comes from Patella vulgata, assembly GCF_932274485.2. NCBI lineage: Eukaryota > Metazoa > Mollusca > Gastropoda > Patellidae > Patella > Patella vulgata. The sequence continues at coordinate 4,700,596 of NC_065885.2, read as the reverse complement.
GACGAATATAAGAACATGAGGCTAGGATAAGTATTACTTTTAATGGAATATGTCTGAGTTGACTGGGTAATAACCACCAGATATGAGTCGTTTTGTTTGTCAAGTGAATCAGACCACCGACAACCCGTCATTTCCATCAGCTCTAAACGAGAGCGTCAAAATACATTTGGGTGTAATTTGAGGAGTGCGAACAATGGGGATGATAGGTGTATGTAATACTAAACACGAGTGGCAATATGTCTAGATCTGTCTTAGAATAGTTGTGGTGTCTGAAATGTTCTCCGGTATACTTCTGTCTGGACGATCTCCCATTGACATGACTGTTTTACAGTTTCCTGACATTTAGCGCTTTTCTATCTATTAAACAATAAAACTTGACCGGATCGGAAACCATTCTATCGCTAGTCACCCAATCCGACAACGTCGTTAAGATCCCCTTAATGGAATACGATGTTTTATACAGAAAATTAAGCAGGACCAATAATGTCAATCCGTACACCGGAACGAGAAGCGGTATAATTAGTAGCGATGTCATTAGAATCTAGTCTCGATTTGATCGTACAGTATATCTAACCTTATTGATTTCACTGCGGAACGGAAGGGAAAAAATATAAAAGAGACGAACAAGGCTTATCAGTGGTGATAGTTGTATATTAGTTGTTGATGCGTTTATTAGAAAAGATAAAATAGACCTTATAACGAACAAGGATATCACGAAAGCCTTGGATATCAATATAAATGAATTGAAAACGGGTAATCTGATTAAAAGTACAGATCTATATTTCGTTTCGTTTTTTTTATACTTTCGATGGCCTACACTACATGAAGGTCTGACCGCTTGTAGCGATAGGTCACGTCACAGGTCAAAAGACCGAATTTTGACCTATGACGTCAGACGTTTGATTAACCAATCATCATTGATGTTACTAGTGGATTACCTACAGTTCCGTGCAAAACACACCTAAAGCTCGCCGTAACAGACCGTTTCATTGGCTAATTCCTCACACCATTCGGAACACGTCAATGATAACAACTCTTCCAGATCCTAGTGTAGTAAAGACAAGTAAAACGAAATTTTGAACTATAAAAACGAAACGAAATAGGATCTGTGTTTTAACCAGATTGAGATAAATGAATTGAAAAGGGGGTGAATGAAGATTGGCATACGTCATGCGTTGTGCAAAGAAGAAAATTTGGCCAGGGCATCGGCCTTTCGGACTACTCGTCATCGAATGGCAAATGGCAAGGGATCGTAGACGTGGACACCCCGGTAATAAAACCTGGACGCCGGGGCAAAAGTATTGCCAGACAACTAGTGTGACCTTGTCTTAAACAGTTCCACTCGACACAAACGAGGTCATTTCGAGATTGGCGTGCGTATAGGGCTCATTTAGCAGCGGGCGGAAACCGGAGGACCACGAAAAAATCCACGAGGTTGGACAGGCGACCCTACTCCTTGTCACGTACAAGCTGGAAATCGAAACCACACCACCTGACTCAATGACAGACATTATGACCCAACGCGCAAGCGTTAACCATTCAGCCCCCACCGAACTAAATTAAAAGAGTGTGTGTGAGAGAGAGAGAGAGAGAGAGAGAGAGAGAGAGTTTAACGTCCACTCGACACAAACTAGGTCATTTCAGGACTAACACATTGTTCCATTATATTTCAATAATTCGCTTGCGCGTAGGGGTCTTTAGAAAACCCACGAAGTTAGACAGGCGACCCTACTCCTTGTCACGTACAACCAGGGAATCGAAACCACGCCAGTTGACTCAATGACAGATCTTATGATACAGCCGGCGCACGTGCTAACCATTCAGCCACCCAACCCTCCACTAAATTAAAAGAATTGTTCTAACAATGATTGCTATAGCAAACGTTCGACATTTCAGAACTTTGTAACTAAGCAACATTTTTTGTCAAACAAATTCCTGATAATTCTGACAAGGAAAATGAATTAGCGATTAATTTTAACAATAACCAAAAAAAAAATGAGATTTTAATAATACAACTACACTCACTTTAATTAAAATCGATTCAATGAGATGAAATTCTGTAGCAATTAAATTTTTTTCCCGTTTTGTCTACTGTATTCGTGGTTGTTGACAAACCATAAAGACTCGGATTGCCTTTGGGCGTAACCCTAAACTCCACTCGTTATCCCACTGAACGAGAATCGTTCAAGATTGGCCACATCAATAGTTATTTTATACTTAATGTAGTGAGGGGTTTTTGCTAATAGAGCGCTTTGATTTTTTCTCGACAGTTTTTCAGTGTTCATCATCGAGATCAAAGATTGGGTTGTTTTTGGTTCATTGATCAGCGAGATGATGATAAGGACGTTAATTAACTGTCTTAATCAAGTTGGGTTTGTGGAAATTTCTTTAGGGTAGCGCAACGAATTACCATCGCTTCACCACCACTTGTATCGTGTTAGTATAAAAAAAAAAAAGGTGTTAGTAAAAAAAAACCCAACCACTTAGAATTGGGGTGGCACAACGAATTGCTACTGTGTCACCACCACTTGTATTGTGTTCGTATAAAAAAAGGTGTTGGTACAAAAAAACCCCAACCACTTAGAATTAGTTCCCAGAGATCTAACAAATCAGGCTTTTAACATCCCGGAGCCACACTGGCTAAGTGAGTAAGACGCTGGCCTGGAGGTTGTGGGTTCACTCCCTGCAGTGTTGGACAAGAAAGTTCATCAGGATTTTCCAGCGTGGTTTCCCCTTGTCAGGACGGAGGGTCTCTCAGGACAGCTGTTTAGCCGTTGGATAGGACTAAAAACCGAGGTCCCGTATACACATTGACGTGCACATAGACGATCCCTTGGCAGTTAGAATTCGATATAAAAGTAGACCGTAGCTCCACTTTCCCGGTAAAATTTCCCACATAGCACACTGTATGGTGTATTCCCGTCTTCATTAGCCCAGTCGGAGTAGAACATTTCATTTTTAACATCGCTAGTAAAAGAACATGTTTATTTCAGTAAAAGCATCAGATCACATGATGATTAATCTGTTCTCTCTCTCTCCCTCTCTCTCTCTCTCTCTGTGCCCCACCCAACACACCCACACACCCACATACGCATCCGGTATCAAACCCCTGAAAATTAAAGCGCCCTGTCACAATATTCCCCAAGCATTTTTACAAAGTGAAAAAAACAAAAATAAAACATATCAAAGGTCAAATTGAATACAAATCCGTTAGCCACTTAAACATACACCACAAGAAAAACATCCACAGTGAATTGGTAAAAAAATAAAGACCCCATGAAAGAAATTGACAGAGGGTTGATGTTAATTTGTCCCGTGTTTATTTTCTAGATACACGCCATGATTAAGATGCCTTTCAGCACGCCATCATCTACTCCAATTTTTATCATATAATTTTGTTGTCAGCTATACTGTTTTATTTAGTTTTACAGTGACAGCATGATGGGAATCTATGTTGGGGACTGCTATTTTCAGAAAGTCAAACTGAAATGGAATGTCCTTCAAGGTAACCTGACTACTATACGCACGGGGAAATGGGTACAACATTACACTTAATAGCACATAATTTATAGTCAACGTAATTGTTGGTTTTTATACACTATGGATACCCAAGCCAGATATTGTTCGATTCCACAACAAAAGGGGAGAGTGGAAATAGGGTTTAACGTCCAGTCGACACAAACTAGGTCATTTCGGGACTAACATATGGTAGACTGGAGAGAGAGAGAGAGAGGCGGTTAACATCCACTAGACACAAATCATGTCATTTTGGGATTAACATTTATTTAATTTTATTTCAATAATTCGCTTGCGCGTCGGGGTCTTTAGCAGTGGGAGGAAACCGGAAGACCCGGAGAAAATCCACGAGATTGAGCAGGCAAGGACGGAGCGTCTGGCAAGGACAGTGTCTAGTCGTTCAGATGGGACGAAAATACAGCAGTCCCGTGTACACATTGGCGTGCACGTAAAAGAACCCTTGACAGTAGGAATTCGAAATAAGAGTAGGTCGTAATGCGGCTGTCCAACAAAGATTTCCCTCGCAACACATTGGTATAACACAAAGCACAGTCGATGCTGAAAAGTAGGTCGTTAAACCCCATGTTTTTTAAGTTTACAACTGGTTACACTGCAACGTTTCAACATGATTCCACTCGCCGTTTTCATGCAACTGAAACATACGCATCTTACGCTGTCTGCCTATACTAAACTTCCTTTGAGAACAGACATTTTTATTTCTATGATGACGATTTTAGTCGAAAATGGCTTAGTTTCGTATAAATTTACCCTAATCCAGTCTGGCTACGTCTTAGTTTCGTATAAATTTATCATAATAAAATTTCATTCGGCAAGCCTCCGCAAACCCCGGTACCCTACATCTAACCTCGGCTGTATGACCGTAAGTGATATGTAGCTACACCCATACAATTGTGATGCGATTACCGATTTACTTATTAGGACAACTTTTCGCCTTTTCATTGCAAAGTTGCCCTTTGTTTAAAGACAATCGGATAAACTTGAAAGAAAAACGAACAATATACAGTTTCTTGAAATAAAACACTCTTCAGATGTGTCTTCATGGGCGCCGCCAATTTTAATCCGGGAACTTGAAACTTGGCGGAATTCTTCATACAGCAAAGGTTAGATATAGGGTATGAATAAAATCTGGCAATGTCTTCGTTTTGTATAAATCTTAGTTTCGTATAAATGCATCATAATAAAACCTGACAACGTCTTAGTTTCGTATAAATATGTCAAGCTAAAGTGTAATACGGATACGCTCCTTAAATCTAGCATCGTAATATAATGAAGTCTGGCAATGTCTTAGTTCCGTATATATATATGTATCATAATAAAGTCTAGCAACGTCTTAGTTTCGAACAAATGTAGCATAATGAATCCTGCCAATGTCTCATTTTCGTATAGAATATAATAATGTCTTAGTTTCGTATAAATGTATCATAATAACGTCTGGTAACGTCTTAGTTTCGTATACATGTATCATAATAAAGTCTGACGAGTTCTTAGTTTCACATAAATGTATCATATTATCTAAGTTTTGTATAAATATATCATTATATCTTAGTTTCGTATAAATGTATCATAATAATAGTTTCGTATAAATGTATTATAATATCTTTAGTTTCGTATAAATGTATCATAATAATAGTTTCATATAAATGTATCATAATTATAGTTTCGTATAAATGTATCATAATATCTTAGTGTCGTATAAATGTATCATAATAATAGTTTCGTATAAATGTATCATAATTATAGTTTCGTATAAATGTATCATAATATCTTAGTTTCGTATAAATGTATCATAATAATAACGTCTAGCAACGTATCATGGCAATGTCTTAACTTTATAACCCCCTACTTGCGGGTATACTGAAATTAGAAGTCGCCATTGTTTATGGTTTCAATATCCGCTTCATTCCATCAATCGTCCCTGATTGAAGTCAAGTGTGCGTCTGAAGAGTTTGCCTTCTCTTTATAATCTTGATCTAAAACTAAAATGTCTCGTTGAAATGATCGAGTGGAAATTACCTGAAGGGTTCATTAGCATTTATTATTACACAACCTTCAGAAAATAAGATTTCCTATTTCCGACTTTGAGTAATGGTCAACAGTGGTGCGATGATTATATATGGAACTTGTTTAGGCAAGGAACAAAGCTAGACAATCAATCAATCAAACCGTGGGTGAATATCGATATCGATAAAATATCGATCCACCAATAAATGTGTCGTCTGGCTCTTAAGGAGAAAAACTAGTTACGTAATTGTTATATTATTATTAATATGTTGTTCATTACGGGACACTGGCTATAAAACTGGTGATATTGTATTCGCGCAACTTTATCTGATAAATGGAGTAGTTGACCATAAACATCAAATAATATTTTAACCGAGAATGTTTTTTTTTGGGTTTTTTTTTTGGGGGGGGGGGGGTAGACCAAAAATAGGTAATGTCTCCTATCGTACTTGTGGGAAATTAAGAAGTTTATTCCATATATGGGTTGGAAATTAACGTCAAGGTTATCGAAGACCTGCAGAAATTAGGGGGTATAAATTAGGGGGTAGAAGCGAGTTGGATCAGAACTCATTAAGAAATTCCTAGCAGCCATTATTATTAAGAACGAGGAACTTGCAAAGCCATTATAGCTTAGCAATAAAGTTGTGAAACTATTTTATGCTGTAGTCTTGTTACGATCACCAAGAAACAAGCACAACAAGTAAGACGTCCTATAATACTGCATAATCTGTTCATTACAAAATGGCCGCCGAAACCATAGAATACACGACTCGTGTACTGATTATAAAATGTTAATTGTGTATTAAATATTGGATATTACAAATTTTAGTTCTAGGCTAAGAAATAATAAGGAATAATCAACCATTCGGTGTTTCCAAAATAAAGAAGTCAACAGATCATATTGGTCAATGGATCATTTGAATAATGTAGGAATTGAAAACAAAGCCCCATGCAACTTACTCTCGACCTTCTAAGAGAATTATCTTGGCATTTAAATTACTACCGAAACAGATACTTAAACGTTTTAACCGAGTAGAAACATTCAGTATAAATAGAAAGTACTCCGTCAAACTGACAGACTTTCTATTTTCACAACACAACACATCCGGCAAATGTATATTAATATTTTTGACACTGTTATAAGTCTTTCCGACACGCACTCATCTTCTTCGCTATTTGGGAGGTTGCATGGCCGAATGGTTAGCACGTGCGCGCTGTATCATAAGGTCCGTCATTGAGTCAACTGGCGTGGTTTCGAATCCCCGGTTGCACGTGACAAGGAGTAGGGTCGCCTTTCCAGCCTCGTGGGTTTTCTCCGGGTCCTCCGGTTTCCTCTCACTGCTAACGACCCCTACGCGCAAGCGAATTATTGAAACAAAATTAAACCAGATATTAGTCCCAAAATGACCTAGTTTGTGTCGAGTGGACGTTAATCTCCCTCTCTCTCTCTCTCTTCGCTATTTCTTAATTATGTTTAAACACACTTTTATCTTCCTGTAGTCGTGAGGGTCGCACTGTTTCGTTTGATTAGATCCAATCTCACCCAAACACTGCCATACTCGGCGCAAATTTCTGTCCCAAATAATGACTGGTTAACAGTCCGATCAACAACCAGTACGAAACGACGTAACAAAATCAATCGAGATTAACCAGAGCTCTAAATATGTTACTGTAAAGTGTCTGGTGACAAACGCGGTTACATTACGTCAGAACGCGCGAAATGTATTACGCTCAATTAACTAGTACATCTTCTATATATATATTTGTGACTGTCGTTTGTCTGTCTGTCTGTTCGGGGTTGGCGGCTACACTGGGTCTGCCCCGAGTCTGAAATTTGGGGTCTAGGGGTAGCTCGGACCGGGGAGTAACATAGGCCAGAAGGCGTTAGTCTACCACTTCCGGTTTCGGCGTTATGACCCCCGAGCGAAGCCGGGTATCCTGCTAGTAACAGATATAGCAGAGAAACTAATTGTGTGATGAACGAGGCTATCCAAATATAGCTACAATGTAAACATTTAGTAAACGTGGAATCTTTTTATCAACTCTTGGACCACACAGCACACAGCAGATCAAAGAGAAGGGCTGTCGTGTTACGTATTGTGTTTCAACAAACTGGATAGAAATACGACATGTGCTTTTTCGATAACATTTATAATTCATGGATTTTCTTCACAAAAATGGATAAATATTATCGAGGCAGTAATAACTGGTACACGTTTAGAGAATTTATATCGGAGTTTCAGCGACGGCCAAATTTACCTATACGAGTATCGATGTTTGTTCCCGATGCATCCAAGTTTTCTTGAAATCAGCACTAACAAACACTGGGATAGTTTTTTTAAAAGAGGTCACTTCAGTTGCGTTATGAAAATTCCCTCGATTTTACTCAGGAGAGATTTGATTGGACGATACGAATACAGCAATGGCTATAGAGAGTGATTTCTCGGGCCATTGCTTAAGATATATGTGAGGCTAGGGGATTGGGAGACGCCGTCATCATCCTCGGCTTTGCTCAGTTGTGCTTGAAAAACTCTTGCACCGTCCTGTAGTCGCAAGGATGGGATATTTGTGGGTGTGTATGGGTGTGTGTGTGTGATGTGTGTGTGTGTGTGTGGGGGGGGGGGCTCATATATTTACAAATTTTTCGAAACTAAAAAAAACTCAATCTATATTGATGTTGTTATCTTGCCGTGAAAATACAGGATCCTAATATCCAATATTTAACACACAATTAACATTTTATAATCAGTACACGAGTCGTGTATTCTATGGTTTCGGCGGCCATTTTGTAATGTACAGATTATGTAGTACTATAGGACGTCTTACTTGTTGTGCTTGTTTCTTGGTGATCGTAACAAGACTACAGCATAAAATAGTTTCACAACTTTATTGCTAAGCTATAATGGCTTTGCAAGTTCCTCGTTCTTAATAATAATGGCTGCTAGGAAGTTTTTAATGAGTTCTGATCCAACTCGCTTCTACACCCTAATTTATACCCCCTAATTTATGCAGGTATTCGATAACCTTGACGTTAATTTCCAACCCATATATGGAATAAACTTCTTTATTTCCCACAAGTAAGATAGGAGACATTACCTACTTTTGGTCTACCAACCATAGGTCAATAAACAGCCAGAATTTGATGTATATTTTGACTATGATTATGATTTAACCAAAATATCACTGTTTTTTTTATGTATAACTATATATTCACGTTTATTAAATACGTGTGATTTAACTCTATCGACAGAGTAAAGTAACAATTTTGCAAAGAACCAAAATTGTCTCAAGGACCAAAGTGTTACAATTAAAGATGGGTTCCCGCGTACTAACTGGGTGTTTTAATGGTATATATGGACTAAAAACATATTCAAACTAATTAATTTGTCATAGTTTTGCATCAAATCTTTCTCAAACATTGTAATTGCGAAGGAATGTCCTGCTATAAAAATTCGATCAAATCAGGCCATGTTTACGCCACGTGACTTACCTCTCTTAGAAGTCAGAGGAGAATTCATTGCATACATAAGACGATGTTGTCTTTAATCGCTTACTATTTATTACAAATATCGAATCCTAATTAAATTCTCGGATTATCCACTACCCGCGTCTCTTTCCGTCATTTTTATCTCAGAAAGTGTTGTACGTCTAACTCTTCATAAAGTTTATCAACTTGTACATCAAGCACTCAATGTTCGCGTGTGACCTTTGACATCACGCGTGCAGAAATTCCTAATTGTCGGGTTGTTGATTAGGGAAACCCTTACATTTTTGTCCTGTATACGCTCCATGGAGTGTTTTTTGGGGAATCCAGTATTTTTCTAGTAAGATTGGATATCTCTACTTTCCATATATACCAAAATTACCATACTTTTATTGGAAATAACCACCCGATAAATACTTTTCTGGGAACTCATCTTTAAACAATATCCAACAAGGCATTGTGGAAGTAATTTGTAAAGGCTGTTCGACAAATGACAAAATAATAATTTAAAAAAAAACGTGTAGAATGGATTAAGCAAGCGTAAACGACTGCCTTTCAATTTGAATTGTTCACGTATTCCACTGAACATAATTGATTAAATATCACGATATTGTTGGGAACAAATTGAATATAAATCACTTTACATACATTCATATTATGTGCTATTAATATGTGCTATTAAAATGATTTTCATATATTTCACGGATTCCAAAAAATAGAACCACAGATATAGCTTTGATATTTTCCATTTTAAGGAATTGCGAGGTTTTATGTTCGATCCCGCTGTTGGAGGGCATAGCAAGAAACAGCGCCTAGTCAATCGGATGGAACGAAAAGCCCAATTTGGTATTCGACTTCCTAGCATACTGTTTGACGTATGCCCGTCTTCATTAGCTCTATTGGTTCAGAAACGTATAACGTTAAACATACATGCAAGAGCTAAATCTACATATTGCAGGTCTTTTTTTAGGCCTGAAATGTTATAAACTATTAATTAGACATTAATTAACCTATCCAGACAATAATCAAGTCTCGTTGTCATCGCTAGCCTGCGATATTTACTGGATTAGGATCCGATTTGCTGTTCAACTTTCATTCTTGATATAACGATTAAATGGATAATCGAGACTTTGCTTTTTATCGTACCGACTTTAGTAATGATGATCGAGCCTAGGCTGAAAATTCAATCGCTAAATTCACGGTTTAGAGTGTATCAATTTGACTGAAATTTTCAGCAAATTGCCTTTACATTATCTAGTTTTTAAATAATATAGTGCGAACTACCAGCTCTTTATCTAATCTCCCATAATGTATCTTTAAATAATATTTCATATTAGAAGCCCATAGACAATTTTCTTTAATTTGCCATTCTGATGTAGAACAGATTGTTGAACTTGCTTCAGTACATTACGTACAATATTTGGTGAAAGCAGCCATTCTTTTTAAATCAAAATATTGAGCGAGTTTGAAAAGGAAAAGTTCTACTAATGAGCACATAAACATCATACATAAACACATGAGATTCTGAAATACAACCGGTAAATACAAGACCGATGGCTGTGCTTCAGGTGCGAGTCATTTTTGATTGACAATTAAGCCTTTATATTTATACAAGGTCGGATATAAAATTATGAAAGTCAGTTCTATTAGATCTTGGTCAATACATATGTGTCCATTGTTTAAGATTCTAGATTCTTTTGATGCTATATACCGTTCATCTAATTTACAATAACGAAGACTCAATGAAGTTCATTGCTGACACCTGGTCTTCCCGATTGAAATGAAATGAAATGGGGTTTAACGTCCTACTGTTCTGCTCATAAATTGGGCTAATGAAGACGGGCATACGCCATACAGTGTGCTATGAGGGAAATTTTGCCCGGGCAGCGGCACTATCGCCTACTCTTATATCGAATTCCAACTGCCAAGGGATCTTTTACGTGTATTCTAATGTATACACGGGACTTCGGTTTTTCGTCTCATCCGAAGAACTAGACAGCTGTCCTTGTCAGGCCCTCCGTTCTGCACCACTGACAAGGGGGAGCCACGCCGGAAAATCTGGATGAACTTACTCGGCCAATGCAGGGATCGAACACCCGACCTCCAGGCTAGCGAGCCAGCGTCTTACCCACTTAGCCACGTGATCCCCACGTACGATAGAAGAACAAATGTAGCTGATTGAGTGAATTACCTACCCCTCTTCGTGCTTTCTCTCAGGGTTCAGACAGTTGCATTTCCAACCATTCTTCAATTATCAATTTCTGTACGAGTTATTTTATAACGGATCACGAATATCGTCGGCGCTGGTTCTGTGTTTGATCTGCCACAAGACGTCCTGTCATTCAGTTTCCTATTAAAATAAATGAATATTACTTTATAAAACGAGTAAGAGTATTTTTATAAACACCATGACAAATATGAATATATGTAAAAACTTAGCTATGTTTACTCAAAATGTCTTCTTGTATCGTAAAAATTTATAAATCAAATGAATTATGTATAATACGGTGATTCTGCTATTTATTTTTATAACCTATCTTGTTGTTTTGTTATAGGTTTATGTTTATCATTATGTTGTTCACTCTAAACATTGCACGGTTAATTATTTCATATTGTATATTTTACCAAATGTATTTAGATGTACTATGGGCCGGAGGCCTAGATTACTGAAATAAAGATAATAATAATAATAATAAAAAATAAATGAAATGGGGTTTAACTTTTTATTTGTCTCCCTTGTCAGTGGTGCAGGTCGGAGTGCCTGACAAGGACAGCTGTCTAGTCATTCGGATAGTACGAAAAACCGAGGTACCGTGTATACATTGGCGTGCACGTAAAAGATCCCTTGACAGTTGGAATTCGATATAAGAGTAGGCAATATTGTCATTGCCCGGGCAAAATTTTCCTCATGGCACAATGTATGGCGTATGCCCGTCTTCATTAGCCCAGTCAGGCATATACCATGCAGTGTGGTAGGAGGGAAATGTTACACGGACAACGGCGCTACGGTCTACTTTCATTTCGAATTCCAACTTTCTTTTATCTGTAGGCTACACGAGAGAGAGAGAGAGAGAGAGAGAGAGAGAGAGAACTAAGTGAAATAATAAATTAATATTTTAATAACCACATTGCCGTCTACAGCGTTTGTGATGTCATTATTTAATCTCTAGCATTTCTAACTTTATTATGACTGAGTAAGGTTCTGTAAATTAGTACTGATTCAAAGTCCAATAATACCGATATTATAGGACTTGGGAAATGAGAAAAACGAGTTTAGAGTCGGAGACTTAGGCTATGGGCGATTGGTTAACCATAAACACGGGTAATCTATGTTTTGGCCTTATATACAAACATGGCGGTGAGCCTGGAATCAATACGCCTGCTTTCCTAGGATGTTTTCAACTGTATCGTAGTATTTCCGCCCACAGTGATATATATTTATACACAGTAATTAAGCGAACAATAAGAGTTTGCTAGTTTAACTTGTTCTAACAATTACTGAAGATGGCCTTTTTATTGTCAGGTATTTATAACGCTATAAAGCCGTGACCAATTCTCTCAGAAACCAATTAATATTGTATCCAGCCGACTTAAAAGGAGATTTCTACCGACAATGCGTGAACGAAAATAAAAGATTTGAATTGCTAGTGTTCAGCCATGGTATATGGTTGATTTTAACCTCCCTATAGCGATCAGTAGTATCTGTCAACAGATTGTCCCATCCCCAATCTGATTCAAATACAGATCTATTTTTCGTTTCGTTTTTTTATACTTTCGATGGCCTACACTACATGAAGATCTGGCAAGTTGTAGCGATAGGTCGCCTCAGAGGTCATACGAGTGGCTTTTGACCCTATGACGTCAGGCAATTGATTACCCAATCAGCATTGATGTTTCTAGTGGATTACCCACAGTTCAGTGCAAAACACGCCTAAAGCTCGCCGTAACAGACCGTTTCATTGGATAATTCACCACTTCATTCAGAATAACAACTCTTCCAGATCCTAGTGTAGTAAAGACAAGTAAAACAAAATTTTGAACTATAAAAAACAAAACGAAATAGGATCTGTGTTTAAATCAGATTGCCCCATCCCCTTGACTGAGTAAATAAAATGGTTGTTTTTAACTTGCCCCAGTAAATAAAATGGGGCGTACCGCCCTACTTTTCGGCATAGGCTATAAGGGACATTTTGCCTCGGCTCTTTGTCGAGAACAAACTGCCAAGGACTCCTTTACGTGCACGTCGACGTGTACGTTTTGTTTTGGACAACCCGAAGTACTAGACACTGTTCTAAGTAAAGTCAATCTGAGCAAAGATGTAAATTAATATAACCCCCCCCCCCCCAAAAAAAAAAAACAACCGACGCACGATTTCAAGATGACTTTGATGACTCCTGCTTAATAATCTTTCAGAATGTCTAAAACTGTACTTCTAGATTTTATATTAAAGTATGAATTGAGAGAGTGAATGCATGAACAACCTTGTAAAGTATATTAAATGCCCCGAGCAAGATGATGTTATTATTATTGCGGAAATCATCTAAGTAACATCAACTTTTACTAACCACCGACGAAGATAAACAGCCTTACACCAGCTACCAGGCATACGACATCGGATGACGTTTATTAATGATAAGAAGAAACCTACCCTAAAGCTCTCTGAGTTGTTTTAATTGCCGAACTCTTGACTAAATCCATTGCATAGCGACATATTGTATAAACATACTATCAGCTCAAGGGACTGGATTTATTTGTTCATATTTGAGAATTTTGTATGTCGACTGTAACATTTTTATTAACGGGTATTATTTACTTGTATTAGTCACTAAAACACCAACCTAAGGCCGAACATTTTATTTTGTATTAATGTGAAATTATTTTTCTAAAACCAACCTAAGGCCGAGCATTTTTGTGTGTTAATATTCATTTACTTTTCTATGGGATCATCTTTTTAAGCTTCTGGATGTAGATTAATTAGAAATTACTTGTTAAATTATTTTGTATTGGACGAAAATAAAAAAAGATGAAGAAGAAAAAATCGTTAAAATTTTACGACAAAATAAACTAATGGGAGATGTCATAAGAAAAATCCACATTCTTCAAAATGTAGAATAATTTAATTGGAAGGAAATCAAAATAGATAGATGAAAAAACACTGGATTGATAAAAAAAAATCTCAAACAACTATTTCGAGTGCAAGCATGAATTGTTCGTTTTTTAATACCAACGCATCGTTATACCGAGTTAAACGTTAATTAATTACCATGTTATTTCAAAACACAGAATTTAAATTTAGGTCAAAATGAGCATTAGGTTTGCATTCTACTATTCTGTGCTGGCTGGGCCAATGAAGACGGAGGTCAAAATGTAGTACATGAAAAAAAAATAATTGGGTTTAACGCGGTATTGTACTAAACAGACCAGGCTAATCAAGACGGACACGGGCATACAACTTGCCAGTGTGCTATGAGCAACTTTTTGTTCGAACAGCGGCAAGCAGGATGTTAAATTTCATTTCAGTTCATTTCATTTAAACTTTATGAATTTCTAAATTAATTTTCAACATTAAGTATGATTAAAGACAGCTGGTTTATTGCTACTTTAGAATGTGAACTATTATGTGGTTGTGTGTGAACCACATTATGTGTTTGTGTGTGACTGTCACTTTAAGAATATGAACCATTATGTGTTTGTGTGTGACTGCCACTGGTATGTGACTGCTACTTTAAGAATGTGAACCATTACGTGCGTTGTGTGTGTCTGCCACTTTAAGAATGTGAACCATTATGTGTTTGTCTGTGACCTCCACTTTAAGAATGTGAACCATTATGTGGTTGTGTGTGACTGCCACTTTAAGAATGTGAACCATTTTGTGTTTGTGTGTGACTGCCACTTTAAGAATGTGAACCATTATGTCTTGGTGTATGACTGCCACTTTAAGATTGTAAAACATTATGTGTTTGCGTGTGACCGCCACTTTAAAAATGTGTTTGTGTGTGAACGCCACTTTAAGAATGTGAACCATTATGTGTTTGCGCGTGACTGCCACTTTAAGAATGTGAGCCATTATGTGTTTGCGTGTGACCGCTACTTTAAAAATGTGAAACATTATGTGTTTGTGTGTGACTGTGACTTTAAGAATGTGAACATTATGTGTTTGTCTGTGACCGCCACTTTAAAAATGTGAACCATTATGTGTTTGTGTGTGACTGCCACTTTAAGAATGTGAACTATTGTATGTGTGTGTGTGTGTGTGTGACTTCCACTTTAAGAATGTGAGTCATTATGTGTTTGTCTTTAACTTCCACTTTAAGAATGTGAACCATTATGTGTTTGTGTGTGACTGCCACTTTAAAAATGTGAACCATTATGTGGTTGTGTGTGACTGCCACTATAAGAATGTGAACCATTTTATGTCTGTGTGTGACTGCCACTTTAAGAATGTGAACCATTTTGTGTTTGTGTGTGACTGCCACTTTAAGAATGTGAACCATTATGTCTTGGTGTATGACTGCCACTTTAAGAATGTGAACCATTATGTGTTTGCGTGTGACCGCCACTTTAAAAATGTGAACCATTATGTGTTTGTGTGTGAACGCCACTTTAAGAATGTGAACCATTATGTGTTTGCGCGTGACTGCCACTTTAAGAATGTGAGCCATTATGTGTTTGCGTGTGACCGCTACTTTAAAAATGTGAACCATTATGTGTTTGTGTGTGACTGTAACTTTAAGAATGTGAACATTATGTGTTTGTCTGTGACCTTCACTTTAAAAATGTGAACCATTATGTGTTTGCGTGTGACCGCTACTTTAAAAATGTGAACCATTATGTGTTTGTGTGTGACTGTAACTTTAAGAATGTGAACATTATGTGTTTGTCTGTGACCTTCACTTTAAAAATGTGAACCATTATGTGTTTGTGTGTGACTGCCACTTTAAGAATGTGAACTATTGTATGTGTGTGTGTGACTTCCACTTTAAGAATGTGAGTCATTATGTGTTTGTCTTTAACTTCCACTTTAAGAATGTGAACCATTATGTGTTTGTGTGTGACTGCCACTTTAAAAATGTGAACCATTATGTGGTTGTGTGTGACTGCCACTATAAGAATGTGAACCATTTTATGTTTGTGTTTGACGGCCACTTTAAGAATGTGAACCATTATGTCTTGGTGTATGATTTCCACTTTAAAAATGTGAACCATTATGTGTATGTGTGTGACTGCCACTTTAAATATCGTGAACCATTATGTGTGTGTGTGTGTGACTGTCACTGTAAGAATCTGAACCATTTGTGTTTGTGTGTGACTGCCACTTTAAGAATGTGAACCATTATTTGTTTGTGTGTGACTGCCACTTTAAGAATGTGAACCATTATGTGTTTGTCATTGACTTCCACTTTAAAAATGGGAACCATTATGTGGTTGTGTGTGACTGCCACTTTAAGAATGTGAATCATTATATGTTTGTGTGTGACTGTTATTTTAAGAATGTGAACCATTATGTGTTTGTGTGTGACTGCTATTTTAAGAATATGAATCATTATGTGTTTGTGTGTAACTGATACTTTAAGAATGAACCATTATTTGTTTGTCTGTAACTGCCACTTTAAGAATGAACCATTATGTGTTTGTGTGTTTGATCTGATACGTACGTTTGTTTGTGATTTCTGCGTATTATGTCTTGTCCGTATATTTGTCTTGATAATTGTTTGTGTATGGTGCACTCCTATACACTTACATATTCTAGCTGCAATATTGTATCGGCGTGTTGCCTTGTGTGACGCTACACTTGATACAGTCTTTGAGGCTTTGCGCAAGTAAAAATAACTTCAAATGCAAAATTCTCAAGACATCTCATCGCCGTTTGCATGGAAATAAGTTATTATATCACTAATAGTGAAGAGTGGGGCACTGATATAGTTACCGAACAGTTTTATCACGTGTGTGTTCTGATTCTGGTTTGACGGTCATTTTGAAAACGACAGAAATATCACTTAGCCGTTGGATTTTATTAAATCACGATTTTATGTGGTAAAGTTTCACCTTTATTTAAATGGTAATTGGTTTATTATACGTTAAGCTATGTGCAGTACAGTTTGGGGCTAGGGGGCGGGGATTTAGCCCCCCCCCCCAATAATTTGGCCGCAAGTACTCTTTTCTCCAGGTTATTGCGGCCCCTGGACCCACGCCTATAAGGACCTAGGATGGACCCCCCCCCCCCCTTTGTGATCAAATTTAATGATGACAAAGGAACACCTACGATCCACTACTGTGGCTGGAGCAAAACGGAAGTCATTAGTAACGAAACAATATCCACATGTATATATACATCGATCAGTTAAAAAAAAAAACATTTCAGGGACACGTTTATTAGCCCAATCAGAACAGAACACTATGACGTTAAACCCCGTTTCATTTCATAGCCACGCGTATTACTAAATATCTCGCACTATTAACACGGCTGGATCTATTTGTTAAGGTCAGCTCAATTTTTGTCAAGGTCGTTGAGATGTAAATAAGGCCAAGTCACGTGATTGTTAGCGAGATTGTAGGTTACGGTTAGGGTAAGCATTGGGGCTAGGTCCAGGGTTAGGGTTCCGATTTTAGGAGGGAGGGGCTGGATGCCCAAGGTTAGCACGTGCGCTGTATCATAAGGTCTGTCATTGGGTCAATTGGCGTGGTTTCGATTCCCCGGTTGTACGTGACAAGGAGTAGGGTCGCCTGTCCAGCCTCGTGGGTTTTCGCCGGGTTCCCCGGTTTACTCCCACTGCTAAAGACTCCTACGCGCAAGCGAATTATGTAAATAAAATTGAACCACATGTTAGTCCCGAAATGACCTAGTTTGTGTGGAATGGACGTTAAACCCATTTCTGTCTCTCTCTTTACGTCATATCGGCGTTTACCAAGCTCCAGTTCACAGGGTCACATATTTATGAGACGCGGCAGACAGATTCCGACAAGATTACAATATATTAGCCACATTATTTCTCTGCAAGAAGACATTATTTCTCCGAGGGATATCATTACCTGTTCAAGCGACAGACTTTAATTCTTACAGACGAGGAAATAGTCCGTACCTCCATTTATAACACCCTCTTCTGTTTGTAAGTTAAGTAGATTTATATAGTCGTATTCACGAGATTGGAATTGTGCTAGGGCTATAAGTGATTTGCAATTGGTTATTAATATTGGGGAAAAAAATGAGATTGTCACGTGGTAACATGTTCATATTCTTATTAAGGAGTAGGGTCGCCTGTCCAACCTCCTGGGTTTTCTCCGGGTCCTGCGGTTTCCTTCCACTGCTAAAGACCCCTACCCACAGGCGAATTATTGAAATAAAAGTGAATCATGTGGTGGTCCCGAAATGACCTGGTTTGTATCGAGTGGATGTTACCCCCCAACTCTCTCTCTCTCGAACACCTGATGTCACGTCCTAGAACAATCTGGATAGTGAATCAATGTATCTCTCTTACTATTAGAGTGGAGTTTTAGCCCTTCGTACTGCAGAATGTTCTCCTTTGGGTTTTGCTCCTGTTCGCTCACTACAGTTATTATTTTAGCGTCCCTCTCTCTCTCTCTCTCTCTCTCTCTCTGGGCCACCGTGGCTCGCTCTCCCATTACATTTATGCCATACTATTAATCATGTGTCTTTTTGTATCCGACACACCATATTGACATCGAAGATAACAAGAGCATCGCTAACGCTGCAATATACGTCCACATTCCAGTTTTGATTGATATGGTACTTTTTAAAATGAAGAGAATGAAATATGAAATGGCTGTAATATGATCAGAGGCCAAGAAGGCTAGGCGTCGGGTTTGTTTTGCCAAATTTACAGACAAAATACTAACAATAAAGTGGGCGTGACACTGCCCTACGAGGTCGGGGCAAGCATCAAAATAAATAGTTGCTGTCTTTATGGTTTAAGGAATAAATATGCAAAATTCCAAGATGTTCCATTCAGAATTGCAGCCTGTAGACCACAAATACAAAAACTGGGCGTGGCTCTGCCCATGGGGGTTGGATATGGAAACAATATAAATAGGTACCATCCTGTTATTGAAATGACAACATCAATAGTTGCCGTCCTTAATGTATAAGGAATAAGTATACCAAGTTCCAAGATAATCCATTCAGAATTGTGGCCTTTGGGCGTTAAAGCCAAAAATTGGGCGTTGCTCTGCCCCTGGGCGTCGGGGCATTCACCAAAATCAATAGTTGATGCCCTTAGGCTATAAGGAATACATATGCCAAATACCAAGTTGATCCATTCAGAATTCCGGCCTGTAAACGATAAACATAAAAATTGGGCGTGGCTCTGCCCCTGGGGGTTGTGACATGCAAGTGTCGTCCTTAGGCTATAAGGAAACATATCCCAAGTTCAAAGACAATCCATTAAGAATCGTGGCCTGTAGGCAACTCACAGAGACACAAAGAACAAAATGGGTGTGGCTCTGCCCCTGGGGGTTGGGCAATCACCAAAAAAATAGAGGTCATCCTTAGGGTATAACGTATTATTATTATTGTTCGATTTATATAGCGCTTCATTACACGTGAAGTGTTTCTAAGCGCATATCACAAACATATACTTCAAACACACAGAAACAATCAAAATCAGGAGAACATAATTAAACACAGCTGCCTGTTAGGCGCTATTATTCAAAGGTTTATATCCAACAAATCAACCGGCTAATCTCTATATTGAACTCAGTCGAGGTATTACCTGATGAACACCTACACCAAGTAGAGTTCAAAAATAAAAAACGAAGTTTAAAAGAATCAGCTTCATTAACAAATTCTAATAACGAATGACACCCAAACATAAGACTTTTTAAAAATGTACATCCTGAAAACGCACATGTACTTGCAGTTACATGAATTTATAATTTATTTAGTGTGAGAGAGAGAGAGAGAGAGAGAGAGAGAGAGACATTGTCATTGCAGTACCAAAAGGTCTTTAGCAGTGGGAGGAAAGGGGGAGAAAACGGTGGTTTGAAACGTCAACAAATAACCGGTATAAATACTTCTAACACTTACAAAGCGTTCTGAAAAATAAGTTGAACAAAGGCTCTCAGAAACCACTCACAAAAACCCGAATGTTACATGGGTGACAACTATTTAAAGCATATCACGTCAGTTTGACATTGTTAAATGGAGTTTGACATTGTTAAATGGAGTTATCTCCCCAAAATCGGGCATGCACCCAAAAGAAAAGGGACCAACCTCAGGGTATAAGGAATATGTATTTTAAGTTTCAAGATGATCGATTTAGAATTGTGGCCTGTAGGCGACACACAAAAAGAAAATTGGCATGGCTCTGCCCCTGGGGGTTGGGCATGTAGGGCCTACTCCAAATGATAAGGATGTTCCAAATGATAGGAATGTTCCTTAGGGTACAAAGAATAAGTATATAAAGTGTGGCTCTGCCCCTGGGGGTTGGGCATGTACCCCAAACGATAGGGATGTTCCTTAGGGTACAAAGAATGTGTATGCAAGATTATAAGTTAAGAAATGTGGCCTGTAGACGACAAACAAACAAATACTAGAAATGGGCGTGGCTCTGCCCCTGGGGGTCGGGCATGCACCAAAAACAATAGGGATCT
The DNA here is from genome assembly GCF_932274485.2 of Patella vulgata. Classification (NCBI taxonomy): domain Eukaryota; kingdom Metazoa; phylum Mollusca; class Gastropoda; family Patellidae; genus Patella; species Patella vulgata. Next base: position 4,679,967 of record NC_065885.2, on the reverse strand, counting down.
TCCTTGGGGTATAAGGAATAAGTATACCAAGTTTGAAGAAAATCCAGTAAGAATTGCGCCCTGTAGGCGACACAAAGACACACGAAAAGAAAATGGGAAATGGGCGTGGCTCTGCCCCTGGGGGTTGGGCATGTACCCCAAACGATAGGGATGTTCCTTAGGGTACAAAGAATGTGTATGCAAGATTATAAGTTAAGAAATGTGGCCTGTAGACGACAAACAAACAAATACTAGAAATGGGCGTGGCTCTGCCCCTGGGGGTCGGGCATGCACCAAAAACAATAGGGATCTTCCTTGGGGTATAAGGAATAAGTATACCAAGTTTGAAGAAAATCCAGTAAGAATTGCGCCCTGTAGGCGACACAAAGACACACGAAAAGAAAATGGGCGTGGCTCTGCCCCTGGGGGTTGGGCATGCACCCCAAACGATAGGGATGTTCCTTAGGGTACAAAGAATGTGTATGCAAAGTTTCAAGATTATTAGTTAAGAAATGTGGCCTGTAGACGACAAACAAACAAATACTAGAAATGGGCGTGGCTCTGCCCCGGGGGGTCGGGCATGCACCAAAAACAATAGGGATCTTCCTTGGGGTATAAGGAATAAGTATACCAAGTTTGAAGAAAATCCATGAAGAATTGCGCCCTGTAGGCGAACCACAGACACACACACACACACACATACATACATACACACACACACACACACAGACAGGGGCGACGGCATAATACGTTCACATTATGAATGTGGACGTATAAAAAGGAATTTGAAAGTTGTTTTAGCGTCCCTCTCTCTCTCTCTCTCTCTCTCTCTCTGGGCCACCGTGGCTCGCTCTCCCATTACATTTATGCCATACTATTAATCATGTGTCTTTTTTTATCCGACACACCATATTGACATCGAAGATAAAAAGGAATTTGAAAGTTGTTTTGGTCCATTGTCACGTCTGGTATGAGGACATTTTAATCCAGAATTATGTGCAACTTTTTTAGTATAATAAAATATGATGTTTTATTTCGGAAGAATAATCAGTTTTGTTGTCTGGTTTGACGACAATATAATCCAAATATTTATGTGCAACTTGGTATAAAATCGAACTTTGAACTTCGAAATTTGAATGCACAGCATAATAAAAGCCGATTTACAATATTATTCTGAGAAGAGATGTCACATAAAATATAAGGAATTCATTAACAATGACATTTTGCCGGGCATTTTTATCTGTTACATTTTTAGGAAAATATCCACGCTAGTCCACGCTAAAATATACTGAAATAAATTATTTAACATTAATAAAGAAAAAGAAAAAAATTAAACATACATTATGCAAGAGCTAAATCTACCTATTGCTTGTATTTCTTTAGGCCTGAGACCTTATCTAAATTATTAATTAGACATTAATTAACTTATCCAGACCATAATCAACTCTAGATGGCATCGCTAGCCTGCGATGTTTATTGGATTAGGTTCCGATTTGCTGTTCGGCTTCCATTCATAATTTAATCATGAAATGGATAATCGAGACTATGTTTTTTTTTATCCTACCGACTTTAGTAATGATGATCGAGGCTAGGCGGAAAATTCAATTACTAAAATCTCGGTTCATAGTGGATCAATTTGACTGCAATTTTCAGCAAATTTCCTTTACATTATCTTGTTTTGAACTATTACAAGGAGAACTGCCAGCTTTTTATCTAATCTTCCATAATACTCTCTTAAACAAAGGCGCCAGAACACCAGATGAAAGATTGAAAGAGGATAAATTTAACTACAAGACAAGATTGAGTCATGTCTTTAAGACGAAAAGTTTTAAACATGTTTTGGGTTTGAGTGTCAGAAAATATTTCTACCATTAGACGCGCTGACAGGATTGTCTATTTCTGCGTACATTGGTTGTGGGTTTGAGACGTAGATCAGAATGATTAGCCTCGTACATCATCAGTTATGTTAAATACAAGAATAGGTTGATGATATATTATTTGTAAAAGGTATGTTAAAGTCTGTATCTCCCTGCACTCAGAGATAGTAGATCATCTTACAGAGACGCTTAGTTTGTTGTTAATTCACGATCAGCGAGTAACATAAAGTCTACAGAATGTTCCATCATAATAACTAAGTCACGATTTATAGTTCCTAGATTGGTACAAAAGATACGAACCATATCATTTGCATTCAACAAATAACCAACGATATAACATCGATAAGATCTGTAGGTGTTGCGAACAATAAGATACCGATGGTAGTTAGTTGAAAAACGTGGTTTATATTCGTGGGTTATGGGGCCACAATCGTGGTTTATATTCGTGGTTTATGGTGGCACAAACGTGGTTTATATTCGTGGTTTATGGGGGCACAAACGTGGTATATATTCGTGGTTTATATGTGTGGTATATGGAGGCACAAAAACAGAAAGCATTTTCCGTTACTGATTCTCTGAAACAAATTTGGATTTATGTTTTCTTAGTGGGGATACCGACCATCTTAAAATTAACGAAACGTTTTATATTGTATCATGACAAGAAACAGAACTTTATTAAACATTCAGGAATATTCTACCCTGATTTCCACACATTAAAAAAGTAATTTAAATAAAAAAATATTTTTACTATTATTATTTTTTTAATAGATATATTGATTCGTCTATGATGAAGATTATTACAGCAAACGTGTCCTTAAATAGCTAAAGTAGATGTGTTACATAGTGAGAGAGAGAGAAAGAAAGAAATAGAGAGAGGGGGTAACGCCCACTCGAACAAATTAGGTCATTTCGGGACTAACATATGGTTCAACATAAGTACCCTACTTCTTGTCACTTTATGATACAACGCACACGCGCTAAACAATCGTCCCCCACCCCTCGGCAAAACCTCGTTCTTTTTTTTACATGATCGACTTGTGTTGGGACTCGTAGGAGATTCTCTATGGGTATACTCGATTAAACATTCTGGAATTAAATTTTCTCAATTCCAAAAATAGTGTTAATCGAGTGAAAGGGAAAATTTCTGAGTATAACGCATGTGTTGACTGCATAAAAAAATATCTCAACCAATCATGACAGCTGAAACATATTTGTTACTTAAAATACGTCACGATTCTATTCACACCACCTCAGTTGTCGGGACTGAATTCCGTATCACTTGATTGCAATTCTGTCAATTCGGGAAGTTCCGTATTGGCAATCGAGCACCCCCATTATGTTCAACCGAACAATGCCATTTAAAGATTATCTTAAAGACCCTGTTTATATCTTCTGTCGTCTGCTCTCAAAACAATAATCAGACAATCTAATTTGTTGTATTGTCTTTTTTTTCTTCTTTTGGTTTTTAATTAACAGTGTTCCGGTGTTTGTCTTTAATAACAATGTTGTTTGTCTGATGTTGAACACCTGAACCCAGGGTTCCCAGGGTTTAGATCGATATAATGAAAGATTATGACAAGGAGTTTAACCACCTACGACCGGGCTAATAAACACGCCGTGCATGCAGTATTGTGGTTTGATAGCATTGTTGCCCCGATAGCATTTTTCCCGCTTATTCACCCGTCGAATTACAAAATGAAATTAAATGGGGTTTAACGTCCTACAGTTCTGCTCCGACTAGGCTAAAGAAGACGGGCATACGCCATACAGTGTGGTATGAGGGAAAATTTCCCGGAAAGCGGCGCTGTGGCCTACTTTTATATCAAATTCCAACCGCCAAGGGTTATTTTACGTACATGTAAATCTACACGGGACCTCGGTTTTTCCTCCCATCCGAACGACGTTTCGTTCCTTACCAGTCTACACCGCTTAAAAGGCTTACCCCCTGTCGAATTGCAACTGGGCTAATGAGGGCGTGTATATGCCATGTAATTTGTTATGAGGGAAAGTTTGCCCGTATAACAGCGTTGCCTCTTATTCTTCGTCGAATTACAAGGGTTCTTTTACGTGCACACAAACACATACACAGGTGAACCGCGGGTTTTTGTAACCATCCGAACGACTGACAACGTTCCTTGCCAGATTCGCCGTCCTTGTATCAAGTTTTTTTTAAGTGCAGACCAACCCATATATGGGTGAACCGCGCATTTTTGTGGTCCCATCCGAACGATCAACACCGGGATCGAACCTGGCAACGAACCAGCAGCTTACTCTCCGAGACAACACCGCGGCTTCCACAGAAATACATATTGTATACAATTAATGGTGCCAGAAGAAGCAATCCGATAAACTGGAAATTAGTCAACATAATACCCGAGTAATATCCCTTGAAATTTATATTTACGAGGAATCCATTGTATTCTCTCGGCCAACTCTGGGATCGAACATGGCTACTCCTAGATAGCCAGCCACCACCTTACCCACCGCGGCTTCCAGAGAACGACATTTTGTCTACAATTAATGGTACCAGAAGAAGACTTCCGATAAACTTGAAATTAGCCAACATAATACCCTTGTAAAATCCCTTGAAATTTTTATTTAGAAATAAGTCCCTACCGAAGCATCGTGGCTACCAGAGAATGACATATTGTCTACAATTAATGGTGCCATTGGAAGTAATCCGATAAAATGGATATTAGCCAAATCTCTGGAATGTGTATTTTTGAAGATGTTGACCATGGTCGATTATAGCGTAGACATCTCTATTGATGGAGAATTGGGCGAGCATTCCTATACCAGAACATAAAATACATCACGTGGGTCGCTAACTTTAATACGTATTAATCTAAGATTTACGTTACTGATAAATAAGCAGGAAGTAGGCATTGATACCCAGACTGTTTATCGATGATATCCGTATTGATGGATGAGGCTTTACCGATACACGTCTTTTGATGGAACAGCCAAGAGTTTTAATCGTTGAGTGCTTCTGGTCATGTCAAATTAACGTAACATCCAATGTAGACAAAAGAAGGTCCGTGTCCGATTGCTATCTACTCAGAAAACGCATTAAATGATCTTGCGAAACAGACGACTAAATCTCTTAAAGCGTCTCATCAATGCAGATGAAATGCGTGTTTCTTATCCCACTAATCCATTTCGCTCTTTTTTTGAATTTATTTATACCATCATCCATCAGTGAATTGCCAAAGACGTGATAAGGCTCTTGTGTATACTATTCAAGCCTTGTACATTTACTTGTTCTATTACCCGCCCGTCTTGATGTGAAGAGACGAACAGAAAGCATGAATATACGTACATGAAGTGCCACTCGATCGTCGGCTAACCAACCGATCTATATAAATGAACAGCGGAATAATCACGTAGTGTGATTTGCAATAAGACGGTGTGGAAGAAATTTGAATTTGTGTTAGTTTAGACACAAGAAACCAAGTACATGCTTCATTTGATGTCAATCAAGCTTCCACCGAAGACGGGCGAAAAAAAAAAATAAATAAAAAAAAAATAAAATAATAAAAAAAATGAAGAGACTGATGGAGTAAAGTTTCCGGTCATTAATCATTAGATTTTTTTATCAACGATTTCTCTTTTTTTCTTTTTTTTTATATTTGTAGGAGCTCCTGTGTTTCAGAACATTACAGATTCAGATTTTGGAATGCTTCATTGCTTCCCAAGAGAGAGAGAGAGAGAGAGAGAGAGGGAGAGAGAGGGGGGAGGGGGTGGTGGTTTAACGCCAACTCGACACAAACCAGGTGCTGAGAGGGAGGGACGTAATGACGAGCTTTGCGTCATGGTTTTGAGTTTTTGCGCCCCCTTGAGTTTTTGTACCCTCTCGCAAATGGCAACAAATCACGCGGTTTCAACATTATAATCATAATGCTTAACCAGTGTCAAACATATACCGTGGGTCAGATATGCTACAAATCGACACAAATGTTCCACACAGCCCAATATTACCCGTCGGTACCGGGAGGGACGTCCCCCCGCCCGCACACACATAAATATTGTTTATTTGGGGAGCCCGGACGCTGACACAAACTAGGTTCTTTCGGGACTAACATATACAGCTACAATTAAATTTAATTCCCCGGCGTGTTGGGGTCTTAAGCGGTATGGGGAAATCCTGGACGCAGTTAGAACCCAGTAGCTGAGACAGACGACCCTATTTCTTGAACCGTGCAAGTGTGGGACTGGACACCCAATGGCAGATCCTATTATCTAAAGCGCATGCGTTAGACCATTCAGCCAGTCAACCCTAGCAATAAGTAAGATAAGGAGTAATATGTAATCTCCGTCTACCTGTATAAAGAGAATCGATAATTAACCGTTAAGTTAATAGCTTTCTATAACACCTGAAAGGTATGATTAATATTATGTTTTGCTTCAGGTGTTATAATGTAAGGTAGGACTGTATACACTCATTTTCCCGATAGCCATACGATATCCAGGTATTAATACACTCCGGTTTCCTCCCACTGCTAAAGACACCTGCGCGCAAGCGAATTATTTAAATAAAATTGAACCATATGTTAGTCCCGAAATGCCCTAGTTTGTAACGAGTGGACGTTAAACCCATCCCTCTCTCTCTCTCCCTCTCTTCATCAGGAGAGTAGCGATGACTCTGGCTGGTTAAACAGCTGTTGTGTTCGCTCCTGCCGGTGTTGGCCCAGAAAGTTCATTGGATTTTCTGGTATGGGCTACCCTTGTCCGTGGTGCAGGAGGTGGTTGGGGGGTGGTAATGGGCAGCGTTTTTACATTCGGATGAGACGGAAAATAGGGGTGTACACATTGGCGTGCACGTAAAAGCACCCCTGACTGTTGGGATTCGAAATAAGAGTAGACTCTGAGTAGACCGTAGAGCCCCGCTGTCCGGGCAATATTTCACTTATAGCACACTGTATCGCTGATGCCCTTCTTCATTAGCCCAGTCAGAGCAGAAAAGAGGACATTAAACCCCATTTTATTTCATCTTACAACAGTACGTAATAGTTAAGCATATTTGTTGTAAGCACTTAAACAAATGAAATTTCAATCAAGATCTCTATCTATGTCAACTGATTCGATATCTACACATTCCGGTCCTTTGATGTCGGATGCGATTCATATCAAACTAGTAACTAACATTTAAAATGTGAGACTTTCTTTTGTGTTATCAATTGATTGAAAATTCATTTTTTATGTTTTTTGTTAGAATATTACATTGAATGATCATCCGATATCTATGTCTGTATGTCTGTGTCTATGGATATTAAATATACATAATAATACACAAACTGGAATTAAAGATATAATCGGCGATGTTGTTATCATATTTTATGGTATTTCTTTAATGAAATTTTAGAAAAGGACCCATGCATGTCGGTTTTATGGTTCGAATGATTTATCGTAATCAACAACATCAAAATAAACATCTCTGTAATGTGATCTACTATCTCCTGGTGCAGAGAGAGAGAGAGAGAGAGAGAGAGTTTTATAAAGTTCTGTTTCTTGTCATGATACAATATGAAACGTTTCGTTAATTTTAAGATGGTCGGTATCCCCACTAAGAAAACATAAATCCAAATTTGTTTCAGAGAATCAGTAACGGAAAATGCTTTCTGTTTTTGTGCCTCCATATACCACAAATATAAACCACGAATATATACCACGTTTGTGCCCCCATAAACCACGAATATAAACCACGTTTGTGCCACCATAAACCACGAATATAAACCACGATTGTGGCCCCATAACCCACGAATATAAACCACGTTTTTCAACTATCTCCGGTATCTTATTGTTCGTAACACCTACAGATCTTATCGATGCTAGATCGTTGGTTATTTGTTGAATGCAAATGATATGGTTCGTATCTTTTGTACCAATCTAGGAACTATAAATCATGACTTAGTTATTATGATGGAAAATTCTGTAGACTTTATGTTACTCGCTGATCGTGAATTAACAACAACAAACTAGGCGTCTCTGTAAGATGATCTACTATCTCTTGAGTGCAGGGAGATACAGACTTTAACATACCTTTTACAAATAATATATCATCAACCTAATCTTGTATTTAACATAACTGATGATGTACGAGGCTAATCATTCTGATCTACGTCTCAAACCCACAACCAATGTACGCAGAAATAGACAATCCTATCAGCGCGTCTAATGGTAGAAATATTTTCTGGCATTCAAGAGACTAACACATGGTTCAATTTTATTTCAATAACTAGTTTGCGCGTGGGTGTCTTTAGCAGCGGATAAATTTTTAGACTCGGAGGAGAACACATTGGGTTGGATAGGAAAAACTAGGCGCGGGGGGGGGGGGCACCACCATCTCAGGTTTTAAAACAGGAGACCTCATGGTTAGTAAGAATGGACCAGAAGGCCCCCGACCTTTCCCCAAAATTACGTATTAAAATCAGCCATTCCGGAGAGTTTGAAGAAAACGTAGCCAATTTTATTTAGAATTTCACCCGCGGGGATCATGTCAGTTATGTTGGAACAAGGCTTATGATGATATTATGGTCACCATGGACATGTTATTACCGAATAGACCATCGTTATTTACAATTTAAACCCCCTAGGGGACGATGTAAGTTCTATTAGGGAAATGTATTGTAATAGTCGTCTCAATCGGGATATTTCTAGTGATTAGACATTTGTTTAAATTGAAAAACTAAACCAATAATGTTAGTAGGTTACACGTACGTCATGGATGGAATTAAATGAAGTTTAAGATTCTATTTTTCTGTATATATTTAAAGATGCCAATATTTAAAGGGAATACTTTTTATTCAGATATATACTTCAAAAACTTTTTATTTATTTTCTATACAAAAAAAAAAGTTCTAGTATTTAATTTGCGGCTAATTAACCCGCACCGATGTCATCCCTGTCAGTGATTGTAACGGCGTAGTGAATATCCACTGTTGATCATTGGGATTTCGTCCATGTCAGTGATTGTAGCGGCCTAGCGAATATTCACTGCTGATCAGCGAATAAGTCGCTGCATATTCCTGAAGCAATGACCCGAGAAATCACCCTGTAGCCATTGCTGTATTGAGACTGAAAACTTGAGTCTTTGACAGAGCATGTCCATTCCCATCGTCCAATCAAATCTCGCCTGAGTAAAATATAGTCGATTTTCAAGACGTAACCTGGGTGACCTCTTTACAAAAAAATCTTAGTGTTTGTTAGTACTGATTCAAGAACATTTTCATTTTACCCTTAGATGCATCGGGAACAAACAATAATACTCGCATAGGTAAATTTGGCCGTCGCTGAAACTCGCTATTGGACCAAAAATTCTTTGACTCAAATCTCCGATAAATATTCTATAAACGTGTACCGGTTTTTACTGCCTCGATAATATTTATCCATTTTTGTGAAGAAAATCCATGAATTATTCATTTTATCAAAAAAGCACATGTATTTCTATCCAGTTTGTTGAAACACAATACGTAACATGCCAGCCCTTCTCTTTCATCTGCTGTGTAGCCCAAAAGATTTCAGGTGCGCGGCGATTACCAAATGTTTACATTGTGGCTATTTTGGATAGCCTCGTTTATCACACAGTTAGTTTCTCTGCAATATCTGTTATGTACTAGTTAATTGAGCGTAATACATTTCGCGCGTTCTGACGTAATGTAGCCGCGTTTGTCACCAGACACTTTACGGTAACATATTTAGAGCTCTGGTTAATCTCGATTGATTTTGTTACGTCGTGACGTACTGGTTAATCGGACTGTTAACTAGTCATAATTTGGGGCAGAAATTTGCGCGGATTACGGCAGTGTTTGGGTGGGATTTGGTCTAATCAAATAAAACACTGCGAAGAGTATAAAGGCACAGGGTTTCATCTAGTTATGGGCTGAACAAAAATCTTCACGAATTTCCAGCGTCATAGCAATAGTGCAGAACGGGGGAGGAGCGGGGGGGGGGGGCATAGTAAAGAACAGTGACAGTGTCTAGCGGATGTGCACGGACGGGAAATGAATTGAAATGGGGTTTAACGGCCTATTGGCCGAGCTAATGAAGTCTGACTTATGCCATGCAACTTGCTATGCGGGAAATTTGTTGGCAGGACAGCGCGCTGAGACCAACTATTGGACATTCTTGACAGATAGGTCATCACAGATTTTCGACCAGATTGTTTTAAAAATGTCACATAAAGAAATATGACTCAAATCTTTACTAATATTTGTGACTGTCGTTTGTCTGTCTGTTTGTTTGTCTGTCTGTCTGTCTGTTCGGGCTTGGCGGCTACACTAGGTCTGCCCCGAGTCTGAAATTTGGGGTATAGGGGTAGCTCGGACCGGGGAATAACATAGGCCAGGTGGCGTTAGTCTACCACTTCCGGTTTCGGAGTTATGACCCCTGAGCGAAGCCGGGCATTCTTCTAGTACTAGATATTGGAAACCAATATTTTCCAAATTTGGATAATAACATTTTGAGTTACGGCAAATTGCCAGAGCCGAAAGATTCGCATGGCTCTGCCAGTCTTTCATGAACGCTGGACATTTCAAATCCATCCTGTACCTAGTTCCTGAGACACCAATATGTAAATGAAATGAAATGGGGTTTAACGTCCTAATGTTCTGCTCCGACCTGGGCTAATGAAGACGGGCATACGCCATACAGTGTGCTATGAGGGAAATCATTTTGCCCGGACAGCGGCACTACGGCCTACTCTTATATCGAATTCAAACTGTCAAGAGATCTTTTACGTGCACGCCAATGTGTACACAGGACCTCAGTTTTTCGTACCATCCGAACGACTCGACATCTATCCTTGTCAGGCCCTCCGCCCTGCATCACTGACAAGGTGGAACCATTCCGGAAAATCTGGATGTTCTTTCTCGGCCAATGCAGGGATCGAACACCCGACCTCCAGGATAGCGAGCCAGCGTCGTACCCACCTAGCCAAAATTCAATATGTTATGCAATATAAAATTACTGAATTTAATAGGAGAAGCAAAGTTTCTCATGTCGATATCAAGCACCAGGTTTTTGTGGCCAATTAAAATAACGCTTCTTGAACAAGATAATGATAAGACTAATCCAAACAAAACCGACAGTGTTTCACAAGAAGGTCGCCATTGTGAAACCTTAACAAAATAGAAAAAAAAATAATAATATTAAGCCGAAAAAAAAACTCTCAAGAGGTTGATCGTTGTGAAACCGTAAAAAGGGTTACAGTTTATTCTAATGAATATCATAAAATCTCCAGATAATCATTATTTCCGTTTGTTGGGAAAATATCCTGATTCATTTACGTCTTTTATAGGAAATCGATGGAGATTCAATTAACCCAATTAAAAAACAAAGAATCTCCAGCTACACGCCTACAATTAATTTGCACGATTTTTGTATTCACCTGCGTCGATGAGTCAATTCACCAGCTGAATAGTCAGTTATTGTTTTTCAACTGGGATAATATGCCATGCTGTTTGTTATGAGTGACATTTTGCCCCGACAGCGGTGTAACGCTCTAACCTTATTTCGAACGCTACGTGCAGGCCAATATGGACACAGGACCGACAAGGAAAATGAAATGGGGTTTAACGTCGGACTGTTCTGTTTCTATACTGGGCTAATGACGACGGACATACGCCATACAGTGTCCTGTGAGGGGAATTTTGCACGGGCAGCGGCACTGTGGCCTACTCTTATATCGAATTCAAACTGCCAAGGGATCTTTTACGTGCACGCCAAAGTATACAAGGGATCTCGGCTTTTCGTCCCATCCGAACGATTAGACAGCCATCCTTGTCAGACCCTATGTCCTGCATTATTGACAAGGGGAAACCACGTGAATCGCTATTTTAGGCGGCCCTGTTGTTGATACATCTACAATCGGATTTTTGCACGTGGACTAATGGAGATGGGCGTACACACTGCAGTGTGTTACGGGGGGGGGGGGCATTTTATCAGGACACCTGCAGCGTTTCAGGTCACTCTTTATTTCGGGTTTACAACAAACCTACTGACTGAAAAATTGCGAGAAATATTCTTCAGGATCTCACCCGAAACTCCTCAGGGTTAATGTGCCAGCGCCTTACACACTGGGCCACTGCGACTCCCTCAATGGGTTGTTGTAAACACTTTTCATACATAACAAAACCACGACAAATAAAGTTGTTCAATGAATGGCTTTAGCCGATGTCGTACAAATTATTATTGGCGGGTTGGGTGGCCGAATGGTTAGCACGTGCGCGCTGTATCATACGGTCTGTCATTTAGTCAACTGGTGGGGTTTCGATTCCCCTGTTGTACGTGACAAGGAGTAGGATCGCCTGTCCAACCTTGTAGGTTTTTTCCGGGTCCTCCGCCCCCCCCCCCCCCGCTAAAGACCCCTACGCGCAAGCGAATTATTGAAACATAATATTGAACCATGTGTTAGTACCGAAATGACCTAGTTTGTGTCGAGTGGACGTTAAACCCCATTTATCTCTCAAACGTTATTAACGACAAAAAAAAAAAAAATAAAAAAAATAATAACTCTCCGCATACATTTAATGCGTTAAAAAGTAACCATTTAAAATACTAAGTAAATATGAATGAAAGCGTCAGGAAATAGAAATCTAAATCTTAGCCATTGTGGTATTTTTCTTAAGAAACTCTTCACAAGGTGATAAGTATGTTTGGGATAAAAGCAAATCTCAAGAACAATGACTCTGCTGTGAAGACATTGTTAATCTTTAAGACTAGAGAGCTGGTTGCCAAGGTTTTAGCGGGCGATAAATAATACACCGTCCTACCGCCTCTTCAATCCCGCGTACCATGAAAATTCTATTAAATAATCGATCTTGTACGGACTTAAGTGTAAACTGGTTTATTTTTTTACTTTTGTTTTTCTCGGCAAAAGTTCAGATAAACGACGAGTCGATCGTTTAATATCAAGAGGTTTTTATCTTGTATATTTAAATTAAAACTTCATGATAATAACATACATATTGACAACAATGTTACAGCTAGCATGTTCACTAGGAAATGACGAGAATCTGAAATGGGGTTTACCGTCCTAATGTTCTTCTCCAGTTCTTACGCCAGACATAAAAATAAACTTTATTTAATGAGGCTACTTATTTAGTTTGCAAAAAAACCCTAATCTTTCCTAAGCTACAAAGACATATATACATGTAATATCAGGATAAATTCAAAATCCTAAATATTAGACATCAATATTTAGGATGCCTTCAAGTGCTAAAAACTATCAATAAAATCGTAAAATACATATATCCAGTATCTTAAACACTCAATGCTTGTAGACTACGATAGATTAAATACATCGGACTGGATTGTTACGTTTCACACATTTTATTCATGCACGTACTAATTTGTTTTATCATTTACAGTAACTATGATATATGGTTGTTTGAAATGTGTGCTTTCATTGACAACCTCGTAGTCAACTCATGGTTGCCATAATCAGGGCTAAATCTATTTGTTAAGGCCAGCTCAATTTTCTTCAAGGTCGCTGAGATGTAAATAAGGTTAGGGCATGTGATTGTTGGTGAAATTGTAGGTTACGGTTAGAGAGAGAGAGAGAAATGGGGTTTAACGTCCACTCGACACAAACTAGGTCATTTAGGGACCAACGTAGGGGTCTTTAGCAGTGAGAGGAAACCGGAGGACCCGGAAAAAACCCACGAGGTTGGACAGGCGACCCTACTCCTTGTCACGTACAACCGGGGATTCGAAACCACGCCAGTCGACTCAATGACAGACTTTATGATACAGCGCGCGCACGCTAACCATTCAGCCATCCAACCCCCCAGGTTAGGGTTAAGGTAAGCATTAGGTCCAGGGTTAGGGTTGGGATTAGCGCAAGCCCTGTTTACATCTCGTGACCGTTGACCAAACTTGAAGTTGGCCTTATTAATTAGATCTAACCCTTAAAACAAAATACAATCATAATATGTTTACCCACTGACACCATCTTGTTTATGTCATGCGCAACATCAACAATCTGTAATAGCTCTGTTTTAATTAGATAAGAAGATGAATCGGAAGTTGACTGATTACTTCACGGTTGTATATTTAACTAAGTGAAGCAAGACTTGTTGAACAGTATAGTATTTCACAGTTATATTACCCCTCTCGTGATCTATGGTGTTTTAAAATAGTTCTTAATGTAATTAACGCAGTAAAACGCTAACATACAGCTACTTAAAATATGGCTAAATTTCCTAAACACGTGTAGATTCATTGGTAAATGACTTGAGGTAACTTGTTTTAGATTGTTTTTGACATTATTGAGTGTTCTATTACATCCTTTTAACATTAATGTGTCCAAAACAATCGTAGTAAAGTTCCTTTTTAGATTCCGCTCTGGATACCAAGAATAGTTAGTGAGTGAAGCAATATGGCAATGTTACTTGAACACGATGTAGACGTAATTCGCTTTTAAAATAGCAATGTTTGTCGTCAGCAAGTCGTAATTAATATTCAAAATAATTATGTTTTCATTTTTTTTAAAAATTATCCTTCTAGTTAAGTAGCAACAAGTACTTTCTCGGTAGTCCATGTTCTTGAAATCTGGAAGGGTGGTACTTCAAAACATTGGCACTTTATAGTAGGTGTGGACTCTGTGTGAAATAGGTATAACGTTCTACTGGGTTAATATGATTTTACTCATTCTAACGATATTTTAAAGAGAGAGAGAGAGAGAGAGAGAGAGAGAGAGAGAGGAGGGGGGTTAATGTCCCCTGGACACCACAAACTAGGTCATTTTGGGACTAATACATGGTTCAATTTTATTTCAATAGCAGTGGGAGGAAACCGGAGGACCCGGAAAAAACCCACGAGGTTGGACAGGCTACTCTACTCCTTGTCACGTACAACCGGGGAATCGAAACCCCGCCAGGTGACCCAATGATAGACCGTATGATACAGCGCGGACGTGCTAACCATTGATATTTTAAAATAACACTACACGCGTGTTTATTACACACAGCCAGGTTCATACTGGTCGCAGTGTTTCGTTTGATTATATCTAATCCCACTTAACACTGCTGTAAAGGAAGCAAATTCTGTTCCAAATTATGACTGGTCAATAGTCCGATTAACAACTAATAGCTAACTGCGTAACAATATCATTACGCTTTAAACAGAACTCCAAATTGGACCAAATATGTTTTTATAACGTTACGTTTTTATTATGCCCAATTAACCAGTGCATAGCCGAATATTGCAGTAAAACTAATTGCGCGACAAATGAGGTTATCAAAACGAATACAATGTAAACAACACTGTTTTTAATACCTTAAATCACTGTCCAAAGTTTTAGGGAAGACTCCAGATTAAACGAAGGACTGTCATGTTGCTGTATTTGGGATAGATTTGATTGAACGGGAAGAATAGACAAACGCCCTCAAAAGCTCAAGTATCAGAAGTCAATCCAGCAATGGCCAGAGAGGGATTTCTCGGACCATTGCTTCGGGAATATGAGCCAGGTTAGGTGTTGGCGTTACACTGACATTTGATTGGGTGTGAACGTCGCTTCCTGGGCAAAATTTCACTGTGAATTGTGTAAATCCTCGTCTATCCCTGTTGGTGAAGAACTTAAAGACGTCAAACCCCACCTGGTTAAACAGGCATTGTGCAAGAGCTAAATCTACCTACTGCAGGTGTTCCTTTGGACCCTAAATGTTATATAAATCATTAATTAGACAATAAACATACATTATGCAAGAGCTAAATCTACCTTTAGGCCTGAAATGTTATATAAACTATTAATTAGACATTTATTAACAAAACAAGGCCATAATCAACTCTCGTTGGCATCGGATACTCGAGATTTTAACAAGATTAGAAAGGTTCGCCATTTTAAAATTTAATTTAAAAATGGGAAAGCGAGGCCAAGTCTCGAATATACCAGTGCCCTGGTTGCCACAAGGCAAACATCTTGTCAAAACTACAAACAGTGATAACTTGGCTCAAAGTAATTTGAATAAAATTATCAACATTTTCATTTTACATTATCTATTTTTAAGCTATTATAGCAAGAATGGTCAGCTCTTTATCTAAATCTTACATAATGTATCTTTAATTAACTTCCCCAAACTATAATCAATCTGGATGCCATCGGATGCTGGAGATATTTACTAGACCGGTTCGGCCATTTAACGATTTAATTTAAAAATGGAGAAGCTAAGACGTGAACGACCGGTATGGTGGTTACGATCATTGCACTCATCTTGCTACAACCATTATTGATAACTTGGCTAAAAATGAACTAATTTGAATGAAATTTCCAATATATTCATTTTGCATTATTAATTTTTGAAATATTACAGCCCTTTATTTAAATTTCACATAATGCCTCTTTAAGCATTCCAGTTACGACTGTTGAGGAATAACAAAATTATATAACAACACTAATTCCCCCGCAATAAGATATTCATTGACGCTGGTCTGTAGAGATTCGTCTCTTACAATTATACATATTATAGCATGATATGATTTAATCCTGCCCGACAGACATGTGGAAAGGGAATTAGGGTGTGAGATGGCCAGAGGGAGGTCTGGTGTGTGTTTATTTGTAGTTTAGTGGTCTAAAGCGAGGCAGTTTAATGGTAATATCATATTTATACTTCACGTGGTGAGGACGTTACTGTTGCAACGTCCCACGGGCATTACCACGAGGTTTAACGTCCACTCGACCCATCTGTCTGTCTCTCTTTTAACCTAGCCCGGACGTTAAAGTAAAACCGTTCAGGACATTCGCCCATCATTCGACACTCGTGGGGGATCACGGTGGCTACGTGGGTAAGACGCTGGCTCGCTAGCCTCGAGGTCGGGTGTTCGATCCCAGCATTGGCCGAGAAAGTTCATCCCGATTTTCCAGCGTGGTTCCCCTTGTCAGTGATGCAGAAAGGAGGGTCTGACAAGGACAGCTGTCTAGTCGTTCGGATGGAATGAAAAACCGAAGTCCCGTATACACATTGGCGCGCAAGTAAAAGATCCCTTGACAGTTGGAATTCAATATAAGAGTAGACCGCTGTCCGGGCAAAAAATTTTCCTCATAGCACACTGCATGGCGTATGTCCGTCTTCATTAGCCCAGTTCGGAGCAGAACAGTAGAACGTTAAACCCCATTTCATTTCATTTCGACCCTCGTGTGTCATTGCTATATATTTATATTTGGGTTTAATATTTCTGATATAAACATACGACACCATTACTTTGAAGAACCGGGAAATTTCATAATTTCTGTTTGAGATTAATGGAAGATAACGAGTGGTTATAAATTACTGTTCGACAACCGGAATCGAGATAGGATGTTATTTATCAACATCCATTAATTTGCTACGATGCCAATTATCGTTAGACGTCATTTCTTTGGCGTTTATGAAACTTTATATCAGATGAATGTCGACAATACGTTATAATTATACCGGGGGATTGGATGGCCGAATGGTTAGCGAGAGAGAGAGAGAGAGAGAGAGAGAGAGAGAGAAATGGGGTTTAACGTCCACTCGACACAAACTAGGTCATTTCGGGACTAACACATGGTTCAATTTTATTTCTACAATTCGCTTGCGCGTACAGGTCTTTAGCAGTGGGAGGAAACCGGAGGACCCGGAGAAAACCCACGAGGTTGGACAGGCGACCCTACTCCTTGTCACGTATAATCGGGGATTCGAAACCACGCCAGTTGACTCAATAACAGACCTAATGATACAACACGCACGTGCTAACCATTAGGCCATCCACCCCCACCCCCCGCCCCCGAATGGTCAGCACGTGCGCGCTGTATTGAGTCAACTGGCGTGGATTCGATTCCCCGGTTGTACATGACAAGGTGTTTGGTCGCTTGTGCACAATCTTGTGAGTTTTCTCCGGGTCCTCCGGTTTCCCCCACTGTTAAGGACCCAGCAAGCGAATTATTGAAAAAAAATGAATGATATGTTAGTCCCGAAATGGCCTAGTTTATGTTGAGTGGACGTTAAACCCCCATCTCTATCTCTCCCTCTCTAATTATATCATAGGCTAAGAAAGGTCACTGATGATTCTACACTGTCTTGAGGACTCTACTGAAATCCGCATGTGATCTCTTAATGAAATGAATGAAATGAAATGGGGTTTAACGGCCTATTGTTCTGCTCCAACTTTTTCCTTAATGCACCAAACACTGCGAAACATTATCAGGCATGCTGTGTAGCTATTTATACGTTTGAATTAGTTAGAAATCGGACAGTCTATATTCTATCATTGATTTATATTATGACTAAGCCACCGGAATAATGGTTAAGCTTTGTGAATAATTCTCACAGATCCATAGATACATATACACGATTTAAATAGAAAGCTTCCTTAATCTTGGCAACGTTATATTGATTACAGATTTACTACTAACCAAATCCATATATACGTGTAATCCATTTATTTGTCGCTATATATTATAGTATAAAATATAAAAATAACACCGATTTGCTTCTACATGTTTTAATATAATTTTAGAGAACGCTAGATCAGAGACGGTCTCTGCACATTTGACGTCATATGTGGATTGTAGGTTAGGGTTAGGGTTAGAGTTGGAGCTAGTCCTGTTTACATCTTGAGGCTTTGACGAAATCTGCATGTCTTAACCCCTATCCTAACCCTAACCCACAATCCATATGTGATGTCATATGTGCTAAAATTTGAAGGACCGTCGCCGATCTAGCGTTCTCCTATAATTTCACCAGGGCCCTTATTCACGAAAACTTAAACTAAGTTACAACCGAAATTTTAAGAAATACTGCAACTTCATTGGATATATGCAAATTGATTTTACTGGTCAGCCAATCGAATTGCAGTATTTCTTAAAATTTCGATTGTATCTTAGTTTTAAGTTTTCGTGAATAAGGGCCCAGGAAGCTATTGATAATATTTAACGTTGCAAGGTGAATGAATAAACAAATATTCTTCTTTAACTGTTCTCTGTTTTGCGCAATCATTTAGGAGCTGGTAGAACGGGAATATTTTGAATTTTGTATTAAAGTTGTGTGCACACGTGTCCAAATGCTCGCTCAGAGATATTCTGGATTTTTTTTATCTGTAATTTGTGTACAGAAACTCGTGATCTCACTAACAGCTCCTAAATGATTGCGCAAAACAGAGAACAGTTAAAGATACATTATGTAAGATTTAGATAAAGAGCTGACCATTCTCGTTATAATAGTTAAACAGCAGATAATGAAAAGTTAAAGATAAATTATGTAAGATTTAGATAAAGAGCTAGCCATTCTTGATATAATAGTTCGAAAAGAGATAATGTAAAATGAATAATTTGAAAATTTCATTCAAATTACTCAATTGCGAGCAAAGATATTAGCCTTTGAAGATTTGACAAGACGTGTGCAATAATTTCAACCACCGTACTTATTGTTCGAAGCTAGGTCTCGCTCCTCCATTTTTAGCTTAAATCAAAATATGGCCGAACTGTTCTAATCTATTTAATATCGGAGAAATCCGATGCCATCGAGAGTTGATTATGGCCTGGATAAGTTAATTAATGTCTAATTAATAATTTAGAAAACATTTCAGGCCTAAAGAAAAAACCTGCAATAGACATATTTAGCTCTTGCATAATGTATGTTTAAAGAAAAATATTTCATAAACAAATTTTGACCTCTGCTAAACAAATAAAATAGCCTAATTGATCCACATTTGACAAGTAGCTAATTTGATAGTTAGTGTATACATATTATATTTGTTTATTCATTCACCACTATTCATTCATTATTCATTCATTCATGCAATGTAATGTACCTCCATTGGCTTTCTGATGAAATTATATTGAAACATGTAGAAGCAAATTGGTGTTAATTTTATATTTTATACTGTAATGTATGATACTGTACATTAGAACAACCACTTACCATATATATATATATATATATATATATATATATATATATATATATATATAGTTATATGCCAAGATGAGGCCATTTATTACATCGGTTGGTCTCGGTTCCCGTGGGACTGGTCGGATAATGAGGTCGGATTTCAGAGCACTCTGTTCGTTCTGTACTTATCGCGGGGAGTCAGTCTTCACAGTTATTTTACAAATGCATTGACACCTCCAGATTGACGGTAAAATCCACAGAAACATTTATAATGTAGTTATATCTACTGTTGGTCGTATACACAGCCTATCTCGAATAACACGTCGTCTAAAATAGCGAGTTTCAATGGACTATCTCTACATAACAATCATTTCTCGCTACACTTTATTTATTCATTTGTACCGTTTTCCGTAATTCTATACGGATTATTGTTAAATCTTTGTCAACTTATGACCTGTGTAGTACTATCGGACTTCTTTCCTTGTTGTGTTTGTTTTCTCCGTGATCGTAATTTATAACACTACAGGTTAAACGTTTCTTACAATTTTATTGTTAAGCTGTAATGACTCTGAAGGCTCCTCGTTCTCAATAATAATAGCTGCTTGGAATATCTGGGCGAGCTCTGCCCAGTCTCTCTCAACACCCCCTTTTATAACCCCCTAATTTCTGCACGTCTTAGATAGCCTTGGTGTTAATTTCCACCCCAAATATGGAATAAACCTCTTTATTTCACAAGACCAGAGGAGGAAAAATTACCTTATTTGGTCTACCAACCATAGGTCAATAAACAGATAGAATTTGATAGATATTTTGACAAAGGTTATGATTTTACCAAAATATAACTGTTTCTATTTATGTATAACTATATATTCACGTTCATTAAGTACGTGTGATTTGACTCTATAGACAGTGAAACAACAATTTTTCAAAGAACCAATATTGTCTTAAGGACCAAAGTGCTACAACCGCCAAGACTGGTCGCATTATTTCTGTTACGTCTTTCTTGGGAATCATTTATATTTTTATTTTTTTAATTATTTTTAGCGATATCTGTGTAGTTTGTCTTATTGGTCTTCGTTGCGTGTAGTGCGGTCCTCCTGCATTTATTATTAGCAAATATCCTGACTACTAAATTTGGTGTTGCTGAAAACAACATAATATGTTACGAGGTATTAATGGAAATCCTTATAAAATTTTAAGAATACCTCCATAACCCCCGACACTTAGCCAAAACCATCAAAGATGCACCATTTTGATCGAGATTGGAGGATTCGTTACAATTAAGAAATGTGCTTGCTGATTTATCTGAATGAAATTTATTGGCATGTGGGCAAAACAAACCCACCGGCTACACTACACAAACTATAGTCTTATCTCATCACTTGTTAAACACAAACACAGCATTTCAGACCTCGTTTCCTACTTGCCTTTTATTGAGAGCTTACTAATCACTATCAGTTTCTAGTCTCTCTCCACCTCTCTCTCCCTGTTGATGAAGGAGGGTGGGGTGGGTGATGGATGGCCGAATGGTTAGCGCGTGCGCGCTGTTTCATAAGGTCAGTCAATGAGTCAACTGGCGTGGTTTTGATTTCCCGGATGTACGTGGCAAGGAGTAGGGTCACCTGTCCAACCTCGTGTGTTTTCTCCGGTCCTCCTGTTTCCTCCCACTGCTAAAGACCTCTACGCGCAAGTGTTAGTCCCGAAATGACCTAGTTTGTGTCGCGTTGACGTTACCCCCCCCCCCCCTCTCTCTCACGTGTACACGGGTTCCGGTTTTTCGTGTCCAATCTGAACGACTGGCATGGATATATACTCTAATATAAATCGTTCACCCATTCTGAACTCAGAGATCCATTGCCTTGTATGTAATATTATTATGTAGAAGCTATCTATTTGTCCTTTCTTTAATATCATGTGACGACCTGACAGATGACGAGGCTAAGACTCCGTTGATTTTCCCATTACCTCACGTCGCTTATTTAATCTATCAGACTGATAACTTATACCAGCAGATGTTCTCGGTGGGACCCAACGACGACAATGATACATCAGATTAAGTTAATATTATCTTCCATAATCAACTTCAGGTCAACACGGTTAGAAAGTAATCGGCTTTGGTATCTATAAGCGAAATGAACTGAGATCAGGTTCAACGTCTCACAGTTCTTCACCATGATGAATAATATTCCCAGACAGTAGTGCTACAGCCGAGTATTAAATCGACTGTCAACTGTCAAGGCACTGTCCTTGCCAACCCTCCGCCCTGCACCACTGACAAACAAAATATTGTTTTAAAAAAAAAAGAGCCACGCTGGAAAATCCGGAGGAACTGTCTTGGCCTTACGCCGGGAGCGAACACAAGACCTCCTGGTTAGCGAGCCAGCGTCTCAGCCACTGGGCACTGTATACTATATTTCTGATAAATGCGTTCGAACGGAAACCGAATTGTGCTGTTTGGTTCCATCACGCGACTTGTCACTAAATGATATTTAAAGAAATAAAAAATGTCTGACATTAAAAATACAATATGGCGCTGACTCGAGACGAGATTACGGGTTCGATCCAGGTGTTGGTCGCAAAAGATTGTCCTGATTTTGCAGCGTTGTTTTCCCTTTTACAGTGGTACTGGACGGAGGACGCGGAAATGATGGTACGAAAACCAAGCTCCCATATGAACGTCTGTCGTCATTATCCCAGTCGGTGCTGATAAGTAGGACGTTAAATCCCATTCATTTCATTTCCACATGCACGTGAAACAACCCTTGTAATTGTAAGTGGAAGTGTGGGCACACGTAACCGGCCTCCATTAACCTTGTTGGTAACCCATTTTGTTCCAGTCGTTTTCGACCGCAAAATATTCCTTAGTAATCACATTTTCCGTACCTACTTTAAGCAATATACATGTATAAACAGCACCATGCAAAAAATACCGCCACGAACAAATGCAATGAAATGAAATGGGGCTTAACGTCCTACTGTTCCGCTCCGACCGGGCGCGATGCAAAAATAAAAAAATAATAAAAAATGGAAGACGTTGCCATGGAAAAAATAAAAGAAAAGGACATTGGGATTGGCGTCCTACTGTTCTGTTCTGACTGAAGGGGTTGGATGGCCGAATGGTTAACCCGTGCGCGCTGTATCATAAGGTCTGTCATTGAGTCAACTGGCGTGGCTTTGATTCGCCGGTTGCACGTGACAAGGGGTAGGGTCGCCTATACAACCTCGCGGGTTTTCTCCCTGCATTGGCCCAGAATGTTCATCCAGATTTTCCGGCGTGGTTCCCCGTTGTCATTGGTGCAGGACGATGGGCCTGACAAGGACAGTTGTCTAGTCGTTCGGATGGGACGAAAAACCGCGGCCACGTGTACACATTGGCGTGCAAGTAAAAGATCCCTTGACAGTTGGAATTCGATATAAGAGTAGGCCGTAGTGCCGCTGCCCGGGAAAAATTTTCCTCATAGCACACTGTATGGCGTATGGCCGTCTTCATTAGCCCAGTTAGGACGTTAAACCTCATTTCGTTTCATTTCATTTCCATTAAACTAAATCTCTAGGTGGTAAATCAATCGATATTATCGTATTGTCTTTAACAACACTTATATAACTATTAACACTTACTCTCCCAACCATTAAATACGGTTCATTCACTGATTTCTTTTTCATTTTACCTTAAGTCTTAAATAGCACCGTGTACTAGAATTCGTACGATTTTGTTAATGTTGGCGAAACTATTCACATTCGCATAGACCAACAAGAGCGATAGAAAAACTATGGAATACCAAACAGCCCTTTATTCAGTGCTCTTAATTCTTAGTCCTTAATTCTTATTTCTTCATTTGTTGTCGTTGCAGAGCTGTGACAGGACAGAATTCCGTATCACTTGATTGCAATTCAGTCAATTCGGGACGTTCTGGCCTGACAATCGAGCACTCCCAGTGAGTGAGAATATTTGTCCAGACAGCATGCAGGACATCAACCCTGTATCACAACATGTTTTCACGGTCTAAACACCGATTGCCAGGTGTTGACGTTCGCATAAGACCACGTGAGGACAATTATCTCGTCGAGTTTAATCCCGAGTCAATCACACATTAGACGCACAATCCACGGCAAGAGAGAGAGAGAGAGAGAGAGAGAGAGAGATGGGGTTTAACGTCCACTCGACACAAACTAGGTCATTTCGGGACTAACGTATGGTTTAATTTTATTTCAATAATTCGCTTGCCCGTAGGGGTCTATATCCGTGGGAGGAAACGGGAGGACCCGGAGAAAACCCACGAGGTTGGACAGGCGACCATACTCCTTGTCACGTACAACCGTGGAATCGAAACCACGCCAGTTGACTCAATGACAGACTTTATGATACAGCGCGCACATGCTAACCATTCAGCCATCCAAACCCATCCACGGCAGTAACAAAATAATTGTCATATAAAGATGGTTGTCATATATTTTGAGAGAGATCACAACTAGGTTATTTCCGGACTAACACATGTTACGGTTTTATTTCAATAAAGCGTTTGCGCGTATTTGGGTATTTGAAAGGAATAAGGAGGGAACTGGAGAAAACCGACGAGGTTACGTTTTTGATGTTTGTTCACAACCTTTTCAAATACAAAAAAAAGTCACTTGGTATTCTATACGGGTTCAATCTGAATAAAACACAGATTCTATTTCGTTTCGTTTTTTATAGTTCAAAATTTCGTTTTACTTGTCTTTAGTACACTGGTATATGGAAGAGTTGTTATGTGACCCGCGTTCTCAATGATGTGAGGGACTAGCTAATCAAACGGTCTGTTACGGCTAGTTTTTGTCGTATTGTGCACGGAACTGTGGGTAACCCACTAGAAACATTAACACCGATTGGTTCATCGAATATCTGACGTCATAGGGTCAAAAGTCGCTCGTATGACCTCTGACGCGACCTTCCACTACAACCGGTCAGATCTTAATGTAGTAGAGGCCATCGAAAGTATAAAAAAAACGAAACGAAATATCGGTCTGTAATTTAATCAGTTTATTTACGGGTTTCAACGCTATTCACACGCCAACATCCATCTCACTACACACATACTACATTGTCAAACTTGTATGCTTCAGATCGAAACTGAACGTTCTGAGCAGGGCCCTGTTTCTCGAAATCTTAACTAAAGTTAAAATCCAAATTTTAGTAGATACTTCAATTTTGATTGGCTAAGCACTAAAATCAATCTAATATTATCCAATCAAATTACTAAATAATGTTCGCCGTTTTTTGTTTATGTCTTTTATTTTATGGATTAATGTGATGTGATTGTTGTAATTTTATATTAGTTGTACTTATGTAAAGCGCCCGAGAGCAGCTCGCTGAGTTGAATTGTTGGCATTATATAAATCAATTATTATTATTAATAGTAGTAGTTTTAGTTTTTTATGTTCTATTAAATGTTTTTGTACTCCGCATTGAGATTGTTTTCTATGATGAAATGCGTATAATAAGAAAAAAACCAATATTATTATAAAAAATATTGTTTAAAATACACAGCGCCCCATGGCATAAAATGTCCTTTTCTTTTCTTTTAAAAACACAGCCTTTAATCAGTGTTTTCAAATATTCTTTCAATCTCATCTTTCTAGTTCTGATGCCGTAGAAGATATTATCGATTTTTCTCTCGACTTCTCAGATCAATCCCTTCGTAAAAATTAATTTTATTTTCGCAACAGGATGACAACCTGCAGGGCTTGGCTCACGGAGTAGGTTTTCTTTACTAAGACCCCAGTTTCCGACTGCAGTGGAAGATGGAGTTAAGGGGGGCGGGGACATTCCCACCATGATCTTGAGGTCAGTCATCGAGTCAACTGGCGTGGTTTCGATTTCCCGGTTGTACGTGGCAAGGAGTAGGGTCGCCTGTCCGACTTCGTGGGTTTTATCCGGGTCCTCCGGTTTTCTCCCGCTGCTAAAGACTCCTACGCGCAAGCGAATTATTGAAATAAAATTGAACCATGTTGTTAGTCCCGAAATGACCTTGTTTGTGTCGAGTGGACGTTAAACTTTCTCTCTCTCTCTTTCTCTCTCTCTCTCTCCCCGGTTTTATAAAGCACTTGCTAATCATCCGAAAAAGCGATATAAAATGCATGGAATCGGACGTTAAATAAAGGTATTTCAAACACGCACACCCGCAAAAGGGTCACAATAGGGTGCCAGACTTCGCAACCCAACCCAACAGATTTTAATTCCAAATAATGTCATTAATGAAAATAACACGGACGGTCTGTGACTATTTTCGATTCATTCCGGAAATGTCGATCGTCAAAATAATTGATTTGTAATCAGGATTTAATTGTGGGTCTTCGTCTTGGTGTATTAGAAACCAGCTACCAACCTCAATCCATATTAAACAGGAGACTACGTGTCTGTGATTAGCTGCTGGAAGAAACATTGTCATCAAAGCTCTAATTAATGTTTTCTCTCTCGTGATTGAACGGCAACTTGAAGTAGACAACTTGTATTTATTTCGTATGAAGATATCGAACATAGATGTCTATCAATCAAAAAGGGGGTAAATTAAAAACCTTTGAAGTTCAGACAAAGGTCGAGGATCCTTTTAAAAACCTACACCCTCCTTCAACTCTCTAATTTTATACCAATCTGATTAAAACACAGATCCTATTTCGTTTCGGTTTTTTTTACAGTTCAAAATTTCGTTTTACTTGTCTTTACTACACTAGGATCTGGAAGAGTTGTTATATTTACCGGCATTCTGGTTGACGTGAGAGATTAGCCAATGAAACGCGAGTTCTTGGGGTGCAATGCGCGGAACTAGATAATGTAAAGGGAATTTGCTAAATATTTCAGTCAAATTGATCCACCCTGAACCGAGTATTTTGGGCCTAGCCTCGATCATCATTACTAAAGTCGGTATGATAGAACACATAGTCTCGATTATCCATTTTTTGATTGAATCAGAAGCAGCAGACCGGATTCTAATCCAATTAATATCGCAGACTAACGATGCCATCGAGAGTTGATTATGGTCTGGATAAGTTAATAAATGGCTAATTAATAATTTAGATCAGGCCTAAAGAAAGACCTGCAATAGACATATTTAGCTCTTGCATAATGTATGTTTAATGAACGCGAATGATATATTTATATATATAAAAAACAGTGATATTTTGGAAAAATCCTAACCATTGTCAAAATATCCATCAAATTTTGTCTGTTTATTGACCTTAGACCAAATAAGGTAATGTTCTCCCCCCCTGGATTCGAGAAAGTGAGAGGTTTATTCCATATTTGGGATGGAAATTAACGTCAAGGTCAATCTAAAACGTGCAGAAATTAAGGGGTTATAAAGGAGGGTGTTGAGCGAGACTGGTCGGAGCTCACCCAGGTATTCCAAGCAGCTATTATTTATTGAGAACGAGGAACCTTCGAAGCCATTCCAGCTTGACAATAAAATTGTAGGAACCATTTAACCTGTAGTGTTATATACTCTTCAAAAAAAGTAGGGGATATTGAAATGCAAATACCTATGGAGGTTGCAATATGATAAATAGTCATGGACATTTGACATGCTTTTAGAGTATATTCATAGATGAAGAACTTATCGCCCCAACAGAACCACTGAGCTCCATATGCGACACGCAATAGTGCCATACAGTACGTGGGAGGGTTTCATTGTCAAATTTGACACTTTAAGGAAGGGTTGATGAAAACTGCCGCGTGCTGGTTTATCTATCCATGTTTGCTTTCCTATCGGTTATTGCATAAGATTTACTGTTTAGCGTATCTTTGCTTTATTAAGACAAAAATCAAAAACGTCCATTTTCACTTTGAAGGTGTATCTCTTTGCGAGTGAAATGGGGCCGTCAGATAAGCCGCCCATATGAACTGTTTATGTTCATGTGTAGGCAATTGGCTTGTTACTAACATACACTGGTTACCTCTAATAAAAAACAGCAGTGCATTTCCGCAGTTTTGTATGTTTCTGAATATCCCCTACATTACGATTCGAAGAGAACAAACACAACAAGGAAGTCCACTGGTTGAAAATTCTACAAAACCTGAGCCTACCCAGATAGGGTTTAAGTTGGATTGTCTGACGCTATGTAGCGGATTCTAGTTACACAAGGTTACCTGGTTTCCAGTAGAAATACGAAACTTGTTATACGAAACTTTTCTCTTTCAAGTCTAATTAGAAACAAAACACCCAATCATCGCGATAGTCGACCTTGACCACCCACGCGAAAATGATTTCCATGGTATTTATTAATTGAACTAGAAATATACAGAAAACAAATCTAAAATGTTTTCTCCTTGTCTCAATAATAAGTAGTATTTGTATTCCTGAGAATGGCGACCTGTGCAAAACACCTTTTCTAAATATGAAAGTAGACTAAAGAGAGAGAGGGGGAGAGAGAGAGAGAGGGGGGGAGGGAGAGAGGGTTAACATCCACTCGACACAAACCAAATTTTATCATTTCGGGATCTAAATATGGTTCAATTTTATTTCAATAATTCGCTTGCGCGTAGGGGTCTTTAGCAGTGGGAGACAACCGGAGGGCCAAGAGAAAACCCACAAGGTTGGACAGACGACCCTACTCCTTGTCACGTACAACAGGGGAATCAAAACCACGCCAGTTAACTCAATGACAGGTCTTATTATACAGCGCGCACACGCTAACCATTCAGCTACCCAATCCCCCGTAAACTTGACAGGTTGTTGTTAGGCAAGGCGAAAGAGAGATAAATCGGGGTTAATGTCTACTTGACACAATAACTATGTAACATATGGTACAAAAAGCTTGCGCGTATGGTTCTTTAGCAGTGCAAGAATACCCGAGGACCTGTAGGAAACCCACAAGGTTGGACAGGCGACCCAACTCTTTGTCGCATACAAGCTGCGAATCGACAACACGCCATTTGATGCAGTGGCAGAACTCCTGATCTATGACACATGCGTTAAACGATTCGCTCAATATAATGTACACAGTCTTCACATGACATTTCTCGACAACTATATCGTGTAATGTCAACATTTGTATGCCGGTTAATGTCAGCAAGAAGCCATCTCATTCAGCTGGATATATGATACCAATCTTATTTTCTAAAAGGTTATCATGCCCAGTTCTACAATAACGCCAACCCGTTCGGACGGCCAAGATGAACCAGTTTAAAATAAAAATCCTTCCCGAAGACAGGTCGAGACCTGGGGTTTTATTTGCCCCATACTTGCGTTCAGACGACAAAGTTAAACTGGTTTAAACATCCCCGTTTTTTGTTTTAAAACCAGTTCAACTTAAGCGTCTGAACGGGTTTTATGATGCCTTAACATGGATAAAAATGAAATGACATCGGGATTATCGTCCAACGTTTCTCCTCAGGACAGGCTACTCAAACTGTCAAGGGATCTTTTATCTGCACACCATTTGGCATTGTCCTTACCAGGGCCTCCGTCCTGCACCACTGACAAAGGGTAACCACCAGAAACCGTAACGTCTAACTGACGGAGACGCAACGGCTCACTAACTGGAATATAGATACGAGGCACACTCAAACTTTACTACTGAGTATCTGCCGATCAATAACGGGGGACTCCGGTGCTGGCCTAGAAAGTTCCACTGTATTTTCCAACCGGGATTCCCTTGTTGATTGAGTAGGGAGGACTGCATCGCAAGGCAAACCCCGTAGCCGTTCGGATGGGACCAAAAATCGTGGTTCACTCGTGTGCACGTAATAGGATATACACTTAATTTGATATTTGTTGTTGCTTATGTTTTGCAATGACCGCAGGTTCATCTTGCAGGGTCTGTTTTGCGGTCCTTCTGCATTTACCATTAAATGAAAAGGTGGAAACGTTACTACCTTGGCTAAATGTCCCCTACACCACCATGCTTGGCATAATATAATATAATATAATATAATATAATATAATATAATATTATATTATATTATGCCAAGCATGGTAATAAGTAATATTAATTTACTTATAAAGTGCGTATAATCGATAATAATTTTGTACCTCGACTTCATTTGAGTGGTAAGAACAGAAAAGTAGGACGTTAAACCCCATTTCATTTCTAGTTCATCTGAACTAAAAGTCACATCCGGTTACAGTTTGGCATGGTTTCGATTCCCCGGTTTAACGTGACAAGGAGTAGGGTCGCCTGTCCAACCTCGGGGGTTTTCTCCTGGTCCTCGGGTTTCCTCCCACTGCTGAAAACCCCTACGCGGAAGCGAATTATTGAAATAAAATTAACTATATGTTAATCCCAAAATGACATGGTTTGTGTCGAGTGGAAGTTAACCGCCCCTCTCCCCCCCCCCCCTCTCTCTCTCTCTACAATCTACCACAAAGTCAACATCCGGTGATCAGGATCAATTATGGAAGTTTGTCCATGAAATTGGAACTGATAAAAGACGTCCTGTCCTGAAGGTAATAATTCATGGACATCACCCAGGTGATAAATATATCACGCCAGCTTATTAAGATATTAAACCTAGTCGTTATTGTCATATCTTTTCATATCTTTTCATCTATTTGTCCGGCTAATTAACCCCACAATAATTAGTTTGTCAATAATCTACAATATATATATGGAGTAGAAAAGAAAAACGCCCATAGTCCAGTATTCGGACGAATATCCTGCGAGAGAGAGAAAGAGAGAGAGAGAGAGAAAGAGAGAGAGTTCGATAATATCGATTGATTTACTAGCTAGAGTTTTAGTTTAATAGCAATCTGAAAATAAGTAGAGGAAAACTGATTACAACTCTCTTTTCTTTTCTTCGTTTGTATGGCTCCGTCTTCATTAGCCCAGTCGGAACAGAGAGAGAGAGAGAGAGAGAAATTGTGTTTAGGTCATTTCAGGACTAACATATGGTTCAATTTCATTTCAATAATTCGCTTTAGCAGTGGGAGGAATCCGGAGGACCTGGAGAAAACCCACAAGGTTGGACAGGCGACCCTACTCCTTGTCACGTACAGCGCGCACGTGCTAACCATTCGGCCATCCACCCCCACCACACCCCACTAATCTTTACAGAAGAAGCCATAGGTGCAGAGAGAGAGATGGGGTTTAACATCCACTCGACACAAACTAACATATGGTTTTTAATTGTATTTCAATAATTCGCTTGCGCGTAGGGGTCTTTAGCAGTGGGAGGAAATCGGAGGACCTTGGGAAACCCACGAGGTTGGACAGGCGACCCTAGAATCGAAGCCACGCCAGTTGACTCAATAACGTGGTAACCATTCGGCCATCCAACACCCACCCCACACAACTAATCTTTACAGAAGAAGCCATAGGTGCAGAAATACTCAGTGAGTAAGGCATCGGTTTACCAACCAGTCGAGCCCTGTGTTGACCTCGAGATTCGGTTGGAACAAGACACTGAGATCCCGTGTACACGTCGGCATGCATGTAGAAGAACCTTTGAAATTGAAATTCAAAATAACAGTAGACCGTAACGTCGCTGTCCGAATAATACTTCCCTGCATAAAGATATCCACACTGATCTGCAGTGAATATTCGCTAGGCTGCGACAATCACTGATAAGGATGACATCGATGCGACTTAATGATCCACAAATATTAACTTTTTTCCTCCGACAAATTAAATTCTAAAACATTTTTTTATGTATTAGAAAAATAAATAAAGACGTTTGAAGTATTTGTAGGTAAAAATTATTTCCTATTTTAGTGTAAATGGGTATTAAAATGAGTAAAAGTAACGTCTTATGTAAACAATGCACGCGCTATTGAGCCAATGATTGACGCCGCGTGATATGACGTCATGTGTTGAAGGCAGTCATCTTTTACAGAGATATTAGAAAACTTTCGTAATACTCTGTGAAATAGATTGAATGATATCACGTTAAAACTCAATTTATTTTAATGGTAGCGTGAATCGTGATAGTGGAAACATGGCATTAGAGTAAAAGCAGTGATTGATATCCCGTAGAAATTGTGTTGTGTTTAAAGCTTTGAATAAATTTTCTATCAGCGTCACAGATGCTTATATTCTTACATTTTGACAGATTTCTAGATTCATTGATAACAGGGCAACGGATCTCTGAGTTCAGAATGGGTGAACGATTTATATTAGAGTATATATCCATGCCAGTCGTTCAGATTGGACACGAAACACTAATAGAGAGAGAGAGGCGTTGGGTGATACTGAGATAGAGACCTAGCTACTTAAAGTGTGGTTAATGGAGCAGTATCAGCAATGCTGGATTCATTCTGTACATAGAGAAGTATCTGAGAGACAGAGAGGGAGAGAGAGAGAGAGATGGGGTTTAACGCCCACTCGACACAAACTAGGCCATTTCGGAACTAACACATGGTTCAATTTTGTTTCAATCATTCGCTTGCGCGTAGGGGTATTTAGCAGTGGGAGGAAACCGGAGGACCCGGAAAAAAACCCCGAGGTTGGACAGACGACCATACTTCTTGTCACGTACAACCGGGGATTCGAAACTACGCCAGTTGACTCAATGACAGACCTTATGATACAGTATACTATTACTGAGAACCATTCGGCCATTCAACCCGACACACGTAAAAGAACCTTGACAGTTGGAATTCGATGTAAGAGTAGGCCGTAGTGCCGCTGTCCGAGCAAAATGTCCCTCATAGCATAATATATGGCCCAGTCTAATGGCAACTATTATCCCGACACTCGTGTACCAATAGTAAAATGTTTATTTTGTCTTAAATATTGGATATCAGAAGCCCATCACAACATCAATGTTGATTTAAATTGACAAATAATTTGTGTTTTCAATGTCGAAGACTTTAAATGATATTGAGTTAGAGACTTAGCTACTTTTAGTTCTTGTGTTTATTGTGGGAGGATTGCTTATTAAAGCATAACCGTTTAGCTTAGAGGTTATATTTTAATAAGATCGGTAATGTGCTGTAAAGGCATGCGCCAATTGATCAAGATCTTGGGAAGGGTTATTAACTCTCATGCAGTCTTTTATTTCACATGAAAAAAACCCAAATCACTCGTCATTAGATTTTTAAACATGCTTCTAGCAATAAAATGGCCGATGAAAAGGTCATTGGGATGAAAAATATTAATAAAATATCGTTTGAATAAAACGAAGATGGGGTTATGGTATTCGCAGATCAAAGGATGACCCAATGTCCCGAAGCGTTAAATTGATGAATAGTTAATACACGGTAAAGAGAATTGGAAATGAAAATGACTATATTAATGTAATGTGTTTTTCTTTAATATGGAAACTGATTTCTAGCCATCCATGTATATAACACATAAAGAACTAATCATTAAAGTTTACGTTTCTGGTTCATAAAACCCATTAAAAATTCTTTTCTCATTAGCTCAGTAGGAACAGAACAGTAGGACGTTAAACTAAATTTCATTGCTATTAAAAACATCTCCGACTCGATGTCTGATTTTAGTTCTGTTTTAGTGCCTAGTTTTATTTAGAAAGGGAACAATAACTCCTATAACAATTCATGTAAGTCAACCATCTTGATCTGTTTTTGTTTTCAATCCCATGTGAGTGCCGTGATGGTTTAGTGATTAAGTCACTAATTTATTAACCAGGACGCCTCGGATTATCCGGCGTGGTTTTGCCTTATCAGTTGTGCAGGGCGGGGGCGTGTCAAGGAAATGGAATGAAATGAAATGGGGTTTAAAGTCCTACTGTCCTGCTCCGACTGGCCTAATGAAGACGGGCATATACGCCATACAGTGTGCTATGAGGGACATTTTGCTCAGACAGCGGCACTATGGCCTACTCTTATATCGAATTCCAACTGCCAAGGGATCTTTTACGTGCACGCCAATGTATACACGGGACCTCGGTTTTTCGTCCCATCCGAATGACTAGACAGCTGTGCTTATCAGGCCCTCCATCCGGCACCACTGATAACGGGAAATCCACCTGTCAAAAACATTGGCGTGCACGTAAAAGAAACCTTGACAATTATGATTTAAAAAAGAGTAGGCCGTAGCGTCGTGGTCTTGCACAACCTTTCCTCGTGGTACACTGCATGACGTATGCCCGTCTGCATTATCCAAGTCGGGGCCGAACTGTGGGCCGATAAACTCCATTTCATTTTATTTCGTTTTTTATCCTGTATGGAATCGAGTTAATGGTGGGATGCTGAATTGGTCTCCGTTCGTACTTCCGGAGAACAGAGACGTGGGACATTAAAAACATTTCATTTCCCTTCGGAACATATCTCATAAAGCATTTTACGTATTAAAATGTGTTTGTGTTCCCATGGAAAAGACTTTTACTTAAGAGAAAGAGAGAGGGGGTTAATGAAGACAGACATGAATATACATGGCGAGAGATGGGGCTTAACGCCGCCTACTCGACACAAACTAGATCACTTCGGGACTAACATATGGTTTATTTTATTTCAATAATTCGCATGCGCGTACGGGTCTTTAGCAGTGGGCGGAGACCGGGGGATCCGAGGTGGACAGGCGACCCTCTTCCGTGTTCATTTTTTGTGTTTCCATGAAAACGAATTTTACTTAAGAAAGAGAGAGGGGGTGGGTGGGTTGGGAGGAGCTAGGCCATTTCGGGACTCACATATGCTTAATTTTAGTTCAATAATTCGTTTGCGCGTAGAGATCTTTAGCAGTGGGCGGAGACCGTAAGACCCGAAGAAAACCCACAAGGTTGGTCAGGCGACCCTATTCCGTGTCACGTACAAGCAGGAAATCATTTGTCTCAATGACAGACCTCCTGATTCAACGCGCACGCGTTCACCATGCCATCCCCACCCCCAGTTTTATTATCCCGTGTACACGTTAGTGTCCTTGAAAAAGAAACATTGGTATTTGTAATTTCTCTTATAGTACAATGCATGGCTTATGTCTATCTTCATTAGCCAAGTAATTCTGCAGAATATATGCTTGTGAAGATGTCAGATCAAATAAAGAAATATAATGCTGCATAATATCATGCTCATAAAGATGTCATATCAAATCAACAAATCTAATTCTACACAATATATGCTTGTGAAGATGTCAGATTAAATCAACCCAAAACACAATCATTATATAAGCAGGTTACTGTATGATTCATTGTACGTTTATTTCGCGTTATTGAAGATGAAATCGTAGGTTTTCTTCTCCAGCAGTTCCATCAATTAAGTTATAACTTGTCAGAAAAAAACACACCATAAAACAGAATTGAATCAATCAATTTATCATAAAAACTGAACCCTACATCTGCTTTATTTAAACTTGCCAACTCAATGAAATAATATGAAATGAAATAGGGTTTAAATGAAATGAAATGAAATGGGGTTTAACGTCCTACTGTTCTGCTCCTAAACTGGGCTAATGAAGACGGGCATACGCCATACAGTGTGCTACGAGGGAAATTTTGCCCGGGCAGCGGCACTACGGCCTACTCTCATATCGAATTCCAACTGTCAAGGGATATTTTACGTGCAAGCCAATATGTACACGGGACCTCGGTTTTTCGTCCCATCCGAACAACTAGACAGCTGTCCTTGTCAGGCCCTCCGTCCTGCATCACTGACAAGGGGAAACCACGCCGGAAAAGAAATAGGGTTTAAAGTCCCACTGTTCTACAACGACTGAGTT
This sequence comes from Patella vulgata, assembly GCF_932274485.2. NCBI lineage: Eukaryota > Metazoa > Mollusca > Gastropoda > Patellidae > Patella > Patella vulgata. Next base: position 4,644,677 of record NC_065885.2, on the reverse strand, counting down.
AATGAAGACGGGTATACGCCATACAGTGAGCTTTGAGGCACCACCCGGACAGCGGCGGTGCAGTATACTCATATTTCGAATTACAACTGTTATGGGTCCTCGGTTTTTCGTCCCATCCGAACGACAAGGCGTCGTTTCGTGTCAGGCCACCCGCCCTACATCAGTGACAAGGAGCAACCATGAAGAATTCAGGGGAACTTTCTCGGCCAACACCGGGATCGAACTCCGGACTCTCAACCTCTTACTTACTGAGCCACCACCACCATATTGAACCATATTGAAGCAGATAAATTCTCTCGGCCAACACCTGGTTGCCAATCCAAGAATCTAGTTTTGTTTATGGAACTAGTGGCAATACAGACATAATCTTTATTCGTAGACACCGTGATTACGAGGTAATCTTTATTCGTAAACACCGTGGTTACGAGGTAATCTTTATCCGTAAACACTGTGATTACGAGGTAACCCTTATTCGTAAACACTGCGGTTACGAGATAATCTTTAATCGTAAACACTGTGGTTACGAGGTAATCTTTATTCGTAAACAGTGTGGTTACGAGGTAATCGTCATCCGTAAACACTGATTACGAGGTAATCCGTATTCGTAAACACTGTGGTTACGATGTAATGTAACACTTTGGCCCTTGAGACACTTTTGGGTCTTTATAAAATTGTTTCTTCAATTTTGTCTATAAAGTCAAATCACACGTACTTAATGAAAGTGGGTATAGTTATACATAAAAAACAGTGATATTTTGGTCAAATTATAATCATTGTCAAAATAGCCATCAAATTCTGGTTGTCTATTGACCTATGGTTGTTAGACCAAATAAGGTGATATCTATCTCTGTTAGTGGTGGGAAATAAACAAGTTTATTACGTATTTTCAATAGAAAAGTACCAAGGACCTGCCGAAATGAGATAGGTATAAATTGAAGGGTTAATGTGAGTTTTAACTAGAATCTCACAGGACTATTCCAAGAAGCCATTATATATTTGAGAACGAAGAACCTGCAAAGTTATTCCAGTTTACCAATAAAGCTGTGAAACTATTATTGCTGTAGTATTATTTACGATCACAAGGAAACACAACAAATAAAGAAGTCCATAGTACTACAGTAATCTTTATTCGTAAACACTGTGTTTACGGGGTAACATTACCGAGGACGTCAACCTCAGTTTCCAAAGATCCGTTTCAAAAGCAACAGCTTGTTGGGTTAAAAATATACTATTACTAATAATTTTTCAATGCATGACCTACACGTCAAACAATTCATATAATCTAACTAGTCATTATTTTAACGAATATTGTCATCTGCAACCTTTCATTATTCATAAATTATTTGATCAATTACTTTAATTGCCCAATTTGACTTTGACAATCGTTGCCGGTTGATATAACAAAACTTCCGACCTGCATACCATTTCATATGATTATTAAATGACACTGTATTTTATGTTAAATACTGTGTAAAAAATATTGTTCATAATTATATGGAGAGAGAGAGAGAGAGAGAAATGGGGTTTAACGTCCACTCGACACAAACTAGGTCATTTCGGGACTAACATATTGTTCAATTTTATTTCCATAATTCGCTTGCGTGTAGGGGTCTTTAGCAGTGGAAGGAAACTGGAGGACATGGAGAAAACCCACGAGGTTGGATAGGCGACTCTACTCCTTGTCACGTACAACCGGGGAATCGAAAAATTAGATGGTGAGCCACGGTGGCTCAGTGGGTGAGACGCTGGCTCACTTGCCAGGAGATTTCAAGCTCACTCCAGGAGTTATCCGAGAAAGTTCCGCGGGATTTCCCGGCGTGGTTTTCCCTTTCCAGTGGTGCAGGAAGGAGGAAAAGGTGTCTAGTCCAGTGGTTCTCAACCTTTTTTACCAACGGCACACCTTGGAACACATGATAAAATAGCGGCACACCTGGCCAAATACAAATGAAAAATATGTGAAATTTGCAAAATAAAAACATGGCAAGTCATAGACGGCATACAACATAAAATGACCCAAACTAAATAAAGAAAATGGTTTTTCGCAATTTCTTAGTGTGCCGTTGAAGATCCCTGGCACACTGGTTGAGAAACAGTTGGAATTAGAAATAATTTCCTTCATAACACACTGTACAGAAAAGTAGGACGTTAAACCCTATTTCATTTCTTTCCAAGTATTTAATTAGTATTGAGTAAATCATCCTTCCCTCAATACCCATCGCCTACTGTAAACTCATTTCATTATATTTCTTGTTTTAGCTTTATGTAATAATAGATGACAACCCAGGGAGTAGTTTTGTCTCATGTTTTCGCCTTTAAATTGACGATGGTGATATATACCTATAAGATTCAGTTTCTTCTATCATTTCTAGTATGGCAAATATCCCCAACGCGATACTATCTAATTATTTCTATACCGTAAAAGATAATGACACTGCTCTTTCGATTGCCTCTTTTTACCTTATAATGGCTAAAGGATAAAGTTGCCTCAAATTAAAAAGCAATCTTCGTCGTGAGAGATTAGATGTTCATGATGCACTGGAGATGCAGTACTAGTGAAAATAGAATCCTGTTTTCCACTAGACTGTAAGGGGATCTGGATTTAGTTAGAGAGAGAGAGAGAGAGAGAGTGAGAGAGCGAGGAGAGACAGAGTTTAACGTTCACTTGACACAAACTAGGCCATTTCGGGACTAACACATGGTTCAATTTTATTTCAATAATTCGCTTGTGCGTAGGGGTCTTTAGCAGTGGGAGGAAACCTGGTACCCGGAGAGAACCCACGACGTTGGACAGGCGACCCTACACCAGCTGACTTAATGACAGACCATATGACACAACGCGTCAGTGCTAACCATTCGGAGAGAGAGAGAGAGAGACAGAGAGAGGTCACTAACAAACGGTTCAGACCAATGTTTGATAGGCGATTCTACAAGCAGGGAATCGAAACCTCGCCACTCAACAGAGTAGGATGGCTTGCCTAACCTCGATGGTTCCCTGGGATCTCTGGGGGCTGTTTCACGAAATTTTAACTAAGATAAAATCCAAATTTTAGTAATTTGATTGGATAATATAAGATTGATTTTAGTGCTTAGCCAATCAAAATTGAAGTATCCACTAAAATTTGGATTTTATCTTGAGTAAAGATTTCGAGAAACAGGGTCCTGATTTACACTCACAACCCGTAAACAAATTGTCTAAATGACCCTGTTTCTGTTGTATGGGCGTTAAACTCAATGATGGGACCACTTCATTGCAAGCTTTAGGCCATAAGGTCTATCACTACGTCAAGAGGCGTGGTTTCCACCCCATGCTTGTGCATGGCAAGAAGTATGAAATACAAGTTATACCTTATGTATGTCCTGAAATGGGTGGGCGTTAAACTCCATCATGGAACCAGCACTCGAAGGCATGTTCTAGGAATCTATCAGCAGATGTAAACACGGGATGAAGAAAAAACAGCTCTTGTTATTTTAGCCGCCAATACAAACAACCTTACCTAATATGGTGTTATATTACAAACAACCTTTCTTAATAGGGTGTTATATTATAAACAACGTTCCTAATATGGTGTTATATTATAAACAACCTTTCTTAATAGGATGATATTTTATAAACAACCTTACCTAATATGGTGTGATATAAACAACCTTTCCTTATATGGTGTTATATCATAAACAACCTTTCCTTATATTGTGTTATATCCAAAACAACCTTTCCTAATAGGGTGTTATATTATAAACAACACTTCTTAATATAGCGATATTTTATAAACAACCTTTCCTAATACGGTGTCATATTATAAACAACCCTAACTAATATGGTGATATATTGTAAACAATCATTCCTAATAGGGTGTTATATTATAAACAACACTTCTTAATATAGTGATATTTTATAAACAACCTTTCCTAATACGGTGTCATATTATAAACAACCTTACCTCATTTGGTGATATATTATAAACAACCTTTCCTAATATGGTGTTATATTATAAACAACCTTTCGTAATATGGTGTTATATAAACAACCTTTCCTTATATGGTGTGATATAAACAACCTTTCCTTATATGGCGTTATATCATAAAAAAAACTATGGGTTTGTATTATAAACAAGTTGTATAAAAACTAATAAAAAACCTAATTATCTTTTCGTATTGGCCTTTCCAGTGGGACGAACTACTGGGAACGAAATATCGGTAAAAACTAAAGTTCCTGATAGACTAAACCATATTAGGATATATTTAATTTCTCAATGCCTCATTAAGCGCAATAGCAATTAGTTGTAAAAAACAATATCGTCAAGGTTGAACCTCTAACATGACTATCAGTCATAAATGGTTCAATTCCGTTCAGTATATATGGAATTGAAATGTCATCGATACATGTTGCTTGCTATGTAATAAGCTGGCAGCCATTTTGTTGTCCTCGACAGTTTATTGATAGGCCTTTTTTTAAAAATCCTATTGAATCCAATCCAGGACATTAAGGTATTTTGCTTTTGCAATTAAATGTTAAATAAGTATTTATTAGCGTGGATTAAGTTGATATTTTAGCGAAAAATGCCAATTACATATCTCTAAATCGCTAAAAATGTAATATGAATGTATATAAACTGATTTAATTATTTATGTTCGGCGAAATACGCCAGAAGTCTCAATCGAATGGCAATCCCTAGCATCTGGTTATTCCAGTCTATATCGATAGCCTTTATTGCGCATGCCCTCCAGACAAGAATATGACGTCACCGTTTGACACGACTTGTGGAATGCCTTGTTACAAATGGCGCTGAAACGCATTATGGTACACGATTCGTGTACAAATGATTTATTTTGTCTTAAATATTGGATATCAGAAGCCCATCTTTTCCCAGTAGGATCACAACATCAATGTTGATTTAAATTGACAAATAATTCGTCTTTTCAATGTCGACGACTTTAGATGATATTTGAGTTAGAGACTGAACTACTTTAAAACAGCGTTAGTGTTTGTAACGGGCAGGAAAGTTTCCAAAACGTGACGCAACTACTCTAAAAAGGACTTACTAATACACCTATACACAAACCCATAAACTATATTTGATCAGGGACCAAACATTATTTATATTAAAACCATTAATAAAATAAATGTCTTTCTGTTATCGTTCGTGTTGGAGGTTCATTAATGATTCTGTTATTTCATCACTTCAAATAATACACCATATCTGTTATATACATAACGATGTTTAGATAAGAAAAGTCTACATTATAACTCATAAATAGATCTAGGAGAAAAACAAAGGGGTAATGCTTTATTGTTATCTTTCGTTATACTAATAATTCATCCTAGAAGTTGTCTCTCGGAATAGTTTAGTTAATAATAGCCCGATCTCTACGAAGCATTGTATAAACTGAAACAAGTGATGGCGGAAATGTCGGCGTAACACTTCGTCCGTGTTTAACAAATTTATACGATTTTGACGTTTTTAAAATTCTTTTTTTTGTAAATTAATTGAGTCAGTTATGTGACCCCCCCCCCCCCCCCCAGATGGCAGACAAATGGTGTCATTAGTCCAGTTGGCGAAATAAAAAGTAGGACTTACCTAAGCTAAAGCTGTCAAAATGTCTGATTTGTGAGTTTCTAATAGTTAATACCTAACGTCTTAGGAACTTATTAGCGATATCCCTGTCTTCATTAGCTCGGTCTTAGCATACAAGCAGGAAGTTAACCCCATTGCAATTTGACATATGATTTCAGATCTTGTTTCTGCTCCGTCGTCATTGGCCAAGTCGGTGCAGAAAAGTCGGACGTTAAATCCCATTTAATTTACTGGTCTCGGCTTACTATAGGCTTATTATTCTAACATCGCTATGTTAGCTCATTAGTGTCTATAAATTACCTGTTTAAGAAGCTGGGATAATTTTAATAATTAAAACTCATGCTTAATGAAGTAAGTTCATTTAGCGTCTGATCAATGCCACTAAAGTCACCTGATGTCTTGGTGTTGGTGTTTTGTATACGCCCACACTTTCATGTGGACGTATTATGCAGTCGCCCCTGTCCGTCCACAGTTTGTTTGTGGACACTCTACAAGTCTCAATTTTTATCCGATTTTAACGCCCTACTGCTCTGCTCCGACTGGGCTAATGAAGACGGGCATACGCCATACAGTGTGCTAAGAGGGAAATTTTACCCAGACAGCGGCCCTATGGCCTACTGTTATATCGAATTGCAACTGCCAAGGGATATTTTATATGCACGCCAATGTATACAAAGGACCTCGATTTTTTGTCCCGTCTGAACGACTAGAAAGCTGTTCTTTTCAGGCCCTCCGCCCTGCAACAATAACAAGGAGAAACCACGTTGGAAAATCCCAATGAACTTTCTCGGCCAATGTAGGGATCGAACCCGCGACCTCCATTTTATCGATGGGCATAAAGGTTGCCCCGTGAGTCGCACATTAATTTATCTCCATTCTTTATCGAATAACTCTGAATGCCCTGAGTGCTAGTAAACCGTGTGTGTGTGGGGGGTGGGGGTGGCTGAATGGTTAGCGTGTGCGCTATGTATCATAAGGTCTGTCATTGAGTCAACTGGCGTGGTTTCGATTCCCCGGTTGTACGTGACAAGGAGTAGGGTCGCCTGTCCAACCTCGTGCGTTTTATCAGGGTACTCTGGTTTCCTCCCACTGCTAAAGACCCCTACGCGCAAGCGAATGAATAACAATTAAAACATACATTAGTCCCGAAATGACCTAGTTTTGTCGAGTGGACGTTAAACCCCACCTCTCTCTCTCTTTCTCTCTCTCGCTCGCCCGCTAGTAAACCACATATTCAGCTAACCACTTATGCATTTATACAGCCGTGAACCACAATATCCTGTCCACTTCATAAATGCATTAAGTTCTCACCACTCATCTAATAATTTAGCCATGGATTGAAACGATTATGTAATAGTAGCCATTTATAATAACCAACTACATTCAAATCGAATTTAATTCACGTTGTAATTCCATTTTGGATTTTACTATACTCGACAGACAGGAAGGTAAACAAAGTACCACGACCACCTCAATTGATGACACCGAAGATTAGACACGTATGTCTCTTGGATAAACAGGACAGAAATTGCCATATTCCTGATAATTATACATATATTTGTTCATATCGTGGAGTGTACAAGGCCAGTGTCTCAACCGCATTGAATATCCATGCTTGTTTTAACCGAAGCGCTGCGATAACAATCGATCAGTACAATCATATCGGAGGCGTGGGATTAAACGACATACAGCCTTGGGCTAGAACTAATGTTAGATAATAGAAACCTATTAAATAACAGACGGGTTTCATTGACAGAGTTGGCTATTTGGAACACCAGCTTCGCATGTTGCGCAGTTCCTTCACTGTGGCAAGAACGAGCAAATCACGTAAAGGTCGAGAGCTTGTTCAGAACTTCTACAATTGTGTGTTGTCAATAGACAGTTGTGTTTTGTAGTATTGTTTAAAAGTATGTGTGCCATAAAGATGGCAGAAGAGCTTCTGAAAACATTAATTTCAATTCAGACAAAGAGGTGAAGGGTTTCAGCTGTATCATTGCAACAGAACTATCCAAGATGTCACATAAAGCATAAACGTGTACGTAACTATGGGATAGAGGTCAGGTGTCTTTCCTGCCATGGGTCTTTTTCTTGTCCACCATCCTGACGGAGAGAGAGAGAGGGGGGGGGGGTAATGTCCACTGGGCGCAAACTAGGTCATTTCGGGAATAACGTATGGCTCAATTTCATTTCAATAAACAGGTATTCCAACACCTTGCCACGTGACTAAATGACAGACCCCTATACTCTAAAGCACACACCAACCCCTTGTCCTCCTCAAGTAAAACGCTGTTCTTTGTCTCAAATAATAATATGGTGTTCGCGAATTCAACTTTATGAAAATGTATTGTTGATGGTAAAACTTCGGTCTCTTTTGAAAAAGCCCAACCAAAACAACTAGTAGAATTCGAACAAATACAATTAGTAAAAGCCCAACAAAATGTCCAACAGGAACGGTTAGTAAAGTCAAACAAAAACAGCTAGTAAACGCCCAACAAAAACAATTAGTAAAAGCCCAACAAAAACAATTACAAAAGGCCAACAAATACAATTAGTAAAAGCCCAACAAAGAGAATTAGTAAAAGTTCAACAAAAAGTCCAACAAAAACAGCTAGTAAAAGTCCAACATAAACAATTAGTAAAAGTTCAACAAAAAGTCCAACAAGAACAGCAAAAGTCCAACAAAAACAATTAGTAAAAGTAAAAAAAAGAGAACAACTCGTAAAAGTCCAACAAAAACAATGAGTAAAAGTGCGACAAAAACAACGAGTAAAAGTGCGACAAAAACAACGAGTAAAAGTCCAACAACTAGTCCGACAAAAACAAGTAGCATCATGTATTGGACGTTAAATTGGTAACAAAACAATTAAACAACAACACCAACAACAATTTTTATCTTGGCCTTTAGACATACATCGCTCAGTTATAAACGGTAATTGTATTCCAGTTCAATTACTATACGGGTTAAACAGTAATTTATCTATTACGGGCTGCGATCGACGTGTTGCTCATTCTTTATTTCCCGAAAACGATGGATGCTAGTCAACCGTATTATTAACAACAACGATTTACAGCCGAGCCACGTTAAATAGACGCATAATATATTGGAAAATTAATTGACCATCTACTTTAAAACGGAAACTTATACGGGAGGAGTAGTTAACGATTGTAATTTACTTACATGATGAAATACAATAAAAAATCAAGCGAGACCGTCAATAACCGTTACAAATATTATTTTGAACCTGAGGACGAGTCATTTATTAAGGGCATAATCACTCTTATAATTAATGGCTAATCTATGGTACAGTACATCAACATACGAGTATATTGTTCTAAATAAATATAACATACCGCCACGAAGAAATAAATTGCGGTTTAACGTCCTACTGTTCTGCAGGGCTAATGAAAACGGCCATATGCCATACTTTGTGTTATGAGAGAAATTTTGCGAAAAACCGAGGCACTGTGTCCACATTGACGTACACGTAAAATATACCCCACAGCACACTGCATGGCGTATGTCCGTCTGCATTATCCAAATCGGCGCAGAACAGTAGGATCTTACACCCAGTTTTTTTTATTCATTTTACTTTAGTATTATAGCCATAGGTCTAAGACGACCACCGCCGGAAGTGTTGTCTCTTTTTACGATTGTGCGCGATATAGACTATCTGTCCATTACGGCCATTAGACATCGATTATTCTCCCCATTCTGTCAATCAGCAGAATACAAATTTCCCCGTTTAGGGCTATGATTGGCACATAAATTACAGGTGCGACCGAGTGTAACCAATCCGAGCCCTAATGTCAGGAATTTCAATCGGTATTTTTTGTCAAGCTACATTTATCTTGGTAGGATATTTCAGTTTATTGAACTAATGATTTCGTGTTGAAATTGCGCCTAATTGATGCTTCGCTCTCCATTTAATAACCCCCTGGGAAGACGAATACAAACTGAAATCAGACCCGCTGGTAGACTTGTTTTTATTATTGATTCTGCGATCTTAATACTGAGACTACGACTACGACTACGACTACTACCCAGTGGCACCGTGATTAAGGCGAAATATGATAAAAATAATCCACCTACTTAAAAAAAACCCACTATAAATGACATTAAACGCGTATTATGCAAGAGCTAAATCTACCTATTGCAGGTCTTTCATTATTAATTAAACATTAATCAAATCTCGATGCCATCATTAGTCTGCGATATTTAGTGGATTTGAATACGCGTTATGATGGATGATTTCACGTAAAAATGGATAATCAAGACTGTTTATTGTTGTACCAACGGTAGTAATGATGTTCAACCCTAGCATAAAATTGAATCGCTAATATCTCGATTCAAATTTAAGCAATTTGGCTGACATTTTCAGCAGCATATTCTGTTTTCAATATCTATTTTGTATCTATTATAGCGAGAACTGTCTGCTCTTTATCTAATCCAACATAATGCCCCTTTAAGCAAGGTTATAGCTATAAGTCAAACTGTATTCTCAAATTTCTGTACAAGTAAGCAGTACTCGCTAACCAGGAAGTCCAGAACGGTTATATTTCCAGCCCTGGAAATACGGTGTTTATTCACGCACGCACAAGATCGGATAAAATGAACTATGACATATCCCCGTGCTATTCCAATACAAACTTGAGAAATCACTGACATTTACAAAACATGTTGCATGCAATTAATGGAATTGGATAGGTTACTGTACCATAAAAACAGATTTCAGAGATATGTACAATTTTAAGATAAATGTCTTGCAAGGTAGACCCAAGACACCGACCCTCAAATTCATTTCTGATATTATGTTGATTATTAATATTGTGATATTTTGTCCGGTCGTCTTCATAATCACACAGTTAGTACAGAAATGAAATGAGGTTTAACCTCCTACTGTTCCGCTCCGACAGGAGCTAATAAGACGGCCATACGCTATACAATTGGCTATGAGGGAGATTGACCCCGGGCAGTGACGCTACAGCTTACTAACAAGAGATCTTTTATATGCACATCAATGTGTACTCGGGACCTCGGTTATTCGCCCCCCCCCCCCCCGAACAACTAGACAGTTGTCCTACATCACTGACAAGTTGAAAACACACCGGAAAATCTCGATGAACTTTCTCGGCCAACACCGGGATCGTACCCGCGACCTCCATGCTACAGAGTCAGCGTCTTACTCACTTAGCCACCGTGGCTCCAGGGTTGGTACAGAACAGAATGACTTTAAATCCCATTTTATTTTCTCCCGATGCAGACCGTCTTAGCAGCATTACCCCCCCCCCCCCAGGGCAATGCAGTGTATTGGGGCACCTAAAAGCTACCCAACCACTCAATGGAATAACAATGTAAATGATTGATAAAAACAAACAACTAGATATTGTATTTGTTACATTATCCCAACAATCATAGAAAAGTATATTTCTACTCCGTTGATGTGGATAGGGAAGAGGGTGCGTGAGTGGATGGGTTAATCTTTGAAACTTTATGGCGGCAACCTAAATTCCTACGTAGTTATAATGCCCCGTAGTCCGGGTATAACTGTGGTGAGAGAGAGAGAGAGAGAGAGAGAGAGAGAGAGAGAGAAATGGGGTTTAACGTCCACTCGACACAAACTAGGTCATTTCGGGACTAACATATGGTTTAATTTTATTTCAATAATTCGCTTGCGCGTAGGGGCCTTTTAGCAGTGGGAGGAAACCGGAGGACCCGGAGAAAACCCACGAGGTTGGACAGGCGACCCTACTCCTTGTCACGTACAACCGGGGATTCGAAACCACGCCAGTTGACTCAATGACAGGCCGTATGATACAGCACGCACGTGCTAACCATTCGGTCACCCAACCCCCCAAACTGTGGTGGGCAAACTATCTTTTGACATATTAACCTTGACAAAACGTCCAAATCCTTCAGTAACTCCTGTAGGTCCTATTGGCACGAATGTAGAGAACCATTTACCCCACCCACGCACATGCAACACACGATTCTTGGATAACCGGTGATCTTTAAATCCCTTATTAATCCTTATAAATAGTGTATGTGTGGATGTCGTCTAGCATAGAAAACTGTATTAGGTATAAAACATGATCTAATATTCTTCGTAATCAGCCCGTACGATCTTTTCGTCTGGATGCAAGGCTTCAATATCTCGGTGTTAATCGACCGATAACATCAGTATGCATCAGATAATAGTATGTTAAAGCGGCAGTAACTCTACACAAGTCAGAATAATTTGTCGTCATTAACCAGCCTTTTAATCATACTCGTGGGGGTTGGATAGTTGAATGGTTAGCACGTTCACGCTGTATCATAAGGTCTGTCGTTGAGTAAACTCGCTTGGTTTCGATTTCCCGGTTGTACGTGACAAGGAGTAGGGTCTCCGGGCCCTCCGGTTTCCTCAGACTGCCCAAGACCCTTACGGGATCATATGTTAGTCCCGAAATGACCTGGTTTGTGTCGAGTGGACGTTAAACTCTCTCCCTCTCTCTCTCCCTCATCTCCTGTTTATTGGGCCACTACGACGAACTACACAGACATTGCAAGAAATAGCCCACAAAAATCAAAACAAGTGAAAGTATTTGAATAAAATAAATTGACCCTACCGATATAATACAGTAAATACAATTTACTAAATCATTTAACGGTATAATATAACCCTTTATAAAACCCCTTTGAAATCCTACGGTATATAAATAACAAGCTGAGAATCATGAATATCACACAAGAACTCATTAATTAGCAAACATGTAACACATAATATATCAAACAATCTTTCGCCAAAAATAAACACAAGTTGCTTATGACTGCACATAATCTACCCTCTTTAATATCCATTATTCATAGCTAAGTAAACAAAGATGTCGTATTATTCACAGTGTAGTGTACAAGTTGTTGAAAGATGAGCTTCAGAGATGGGCTTCTTGCATCTGATTTATGGTTATAGTATGTAATAGATATCAACCGGGTTTGGTGGATTCATCTTGTCAGTGGTGCAGGGTCTGGCCAAGAGAGTGTATGTTCGTTCGGATGGTATGGAAAAAGCCGGGGTCCTGTTTCCACGTTGGTGGGCATGTAAAAGAACCCTCGATAGTTGAAAGAGTAGAAATGAAATGAAATGGGGTTTAACGTCCTACTGTTCTGCTCCTATGCTGGGCGAATGAAGACGGGCATACGCCATACAGTGTGCTGTGAGGGAAATTTTGCCCGGGCAGCGGCACTATCGCCTACTCTTATATCGAATTCATATAAGGGATCTTTTACGTGCATTCCAATGTATACACGGGACCTCGGTTTTTCGTATCATCCGAAGGACTAGACAGCTGTCCTCGTCAGGCCCTCCGTCCTGCATCACTGACAAGGGGGAACCACGCCGGAAAATCTGGATGAAATTTCTCGGCCAATGCAGGGATCGAACACTCGAGGCCATAGCGCCGCTGTCTGGGTAAAATGCCCTTCATGGCACCGTGTCTCCATTAGCCTATCCGGAGCAGTAACGTATGATATTAAACTCTGTGGAAATATGATGGGTCTCTTTTTTGTACGATGGAATCCAACCCAGGGAATTATCTACTATTGATATTTAGATTTCGTGTTCTTTAAAATGTTGAATAACCAATTTGCGTCCATTTTACTCGGGATTAAGCTGTAAAAATTCAATATTTTCCGAAGAATGCAAATGACGCACGGGGAATTTAAAATAATGTGCATTTATAAAACTTTTAAACGCTGCTATAGTTGAACGAATATGAAATTGAAATGCCCAGATTAGTGGGGGCTTTTTTCAGCGCGTGAAACGAACAAGATACACAATAAACAGCACTATTAAATTTCTTGAATAAGGAAAGATATAATAAAGTTATTTTTAATTTTATAAGTTCAACCGCTTGTTTCTTCCTACACCCAACCCACAGACAGAAATATCACACTTTTTACGCCGTTCAAAACCTAAATATAGAGCAAATGTTTTTCCTATAGCAAATCTTAAATATGGAGAAAATGTTTTTCCTATAGCAACAACATAAAAAAAAAACTTTGTATTTAAATTCTGTCCGGATTGTAGAACATAATATAATGGGTTTCCTCCCATTGCTAAAGACCCCTACGCGAATTACTGTTATAAAATTGAACCATTTGTTAGTCCCGAAATGACCTAGTTTGTGTCGAGTGGACGTTAAACCCCATTTCTTTCTCTTTCTTTGAAGTGTCAAATTTGACAATGACCCCCCCCCCCCAGCTCAGTGGGTCTGTTGAAGCGATAAGTTCTTCATCTGTGAACATACTCTCAAAGCCTGTCAAGTGTCCATGACTATTTATCATATGACAACCTGTATAGGTATTTGCATTTCAATATCCCGTACTTTTTTAAAGAGTATAATTTGTATTGTCGGGTTCGTTAGTTTTTATTGCGATCCTCCTACATTTACTATTAGGTTCGATGAGTTTTTCCGCGATAAGATCGCACAATGGCTGTTTAAACGAACATCTAGTGTGAAATTTACGAGCTTCAACTCGCATAAACCAAATCAACTGAAACTAATGACCCTTTATAAATGTGTTTTATCGCCCTTTTGTTCGGCACCAACCGACAATTGATAAAACTTTTAAACGCATATATAAATATCCGAAAATATTAGCGAAACTGGTTTCAACACTGGTAATAACATGAAATGAAATGGGGGTTAACGTCCTACTGTTCTGCTCTGACTGGGCTAATGAAGAAGGGCATACGAGTGTGCTATGAGTGAAATTTCGCCCGTGCAGCGACACTATGGTCTATTCTTATATCGAATTCCAATTGTCAAGGGACCTCGGTTTTTGTCCCATCCGAGCGACTACACAGCTGTCCTTGTCAGGCCCTCCGTCCTGCACTGCTGAAAAGGGTTAGGGTTAGGCAAATCCTGATGAACTTTCTCGGCCAATGAGATTTAATAACGTTTTACCATTTTAAGGTACCTTTTCGTTCATCTGGGGAGATCGTCAGAAATAATGCCATTGTATTATATGTAGATATATTTAGGTACGACGAGTGCAAGATCCGTCTATAACAATTATTTTATTTATAGTTTTGATATGATTCTATCATTGACTGTTTGCACGAACACCTAGCGCGCTATTTGGATTAGACCATGTTACATAATTTCCAGGGGTGTTTGATTGCTAAATAGTTAGCGCGTGCGCGTTGTAACATAAGGTCTGTTATTGAGTCAACTTGCGTGGTTTCGATTCCCCGGTTGTGCGTGACAAGGGGTTGGGTCGCCTGTCCAATCTCCGGTTTCCTCCCACTGCTAAAGACCCCAACGCGCAAGCGAATCATTGAAATAAAATCGAACCATATGTTAGTTCCGAAACGACCAAGTTTGTGTCAAGTGGATGTTAACAGCCCCCCCCCCCTCTCTCTCTCTCTCTCTCCATGATTTCCAGACACCGTACGAAAGAAGAGATATCCTGCTGAGCTTGCTTTACCAATTATCCACACATCTTAACTTTATGTGACTTCATTTTACACTTTGTAATTATCAAATTTCCAAGATAAAAACCCAAATCATCTCTGATATCAGTTAAATCAAAAATATTATGTAAACAAAACCAGGAAGGAATATCAGTTTCATAAATTATAAAGCAGATTATATCTTCTCCTAAATGATGGCGTTTTCTAAATGAAACCTATTTGAAGTTGAAGCAACGGTGTGATTTTATTAAAAACATGATAAATAAGCATATTAATCACACCGAGTTAAACTGCGAGTCCAATTAAAGGCGATGTTAGACGAATGATATATTGCATGTTGAGAACATCTAACGATGGTTTACTTACGTATGATTCTATGTAATATATAAAAGATTTGTTTGTCTGCGGAATATATATCTCTCAGGATTTTAACTGATTTCAGACTTAACACATCTACCCGCTATTAATCACAGGAAAAAAAAAACACATTTACTTTTTTGTATGTGAACCCTGTGGTGAATACTGTTATATTGGTTGTTTGAAATGAAATTGGATTTTACGTCTTTGTTTTCTATATTAACCTGGTTAAAGATGTCTGATGTAAGATTTAGACCGGGGGCCTGACAAGAACAGATGACTAGTTGGGACAAAAAACCGAGGTCTCGTGTACACATTGGCGTGCATGTAAAAGATCCCTTGGAAGTTGGATTTCGATATAAGAGTAGACCGTAGCGCAGCTGCCCGGGCAAAATTCCCCTCATTGCACACTGTATGGTGTATGCCTGTCTTCATTGCTTGATAATGACTAGAGAATCCTAGTCGAAACGTGGCTTAGTAATAAACAGAATTTGTATTCCATAGAATTATCACCTGTTTATTGTGAAACAATTCATTAGCCCAGTCGGAGCAGAATAGTAGGACGTTAAACCCCCATTTCATTTCATTTCATTTGTAAGATTTAAATAAAGAGCTGTCCGTTCTTGCTCTTATAGCTTTAAAATAGATAATGAAAAATGGATATATTAAAAATGTCAGTCGAATTATTTTATTCTGAGTGAAGTTATGAATATCGGCTGTTTTGGTGAGAATAGCGTAGTCTCGAATTTTCATTTCTACCATTCTTACGATAAAAACAAAATCTCGGTTATCCATTTTAAAATTAAATTATTAAACATGCATTATGCAAGAGCTAAATTTGCCTATTTCAGGTCTTTCTTTAGGCCTGAAATGTTATCTAAATTATTAATTAGACATTAATTAACCTATCCAGACCATAATCAACTCTAGATGGCTGCGCTAGCCTGCGATCTTTAGTGGATTGTAAGCCGATTTACTTCATAACTTTCTTTCTCGATTAAACGATTAGGAGGATAATCGAGACTATGCTGTTTATCGTACTGACTTTAGTAATGATGACCGAGGCTTATGGGAATTTCAGTCGCTTAGTTCTCGGTTCATAGTGGATCAATTTGAATGAAATTTTCACCAAATTGCCTTCTACCTTATCTAGTTTTAACTATTATATTGAGAACTGCCAACTCGTGACCGAATCTCCCATAATGTATCTTTAAGGCAGCCCTTTACATTATTTAGTTTTTAACTATTATAGTGAGAACTGCCAACTCGTGACCGAATCTCCCATAATGTATCTTTAAGGCAGCCCTTTACATTATTTAGTTTTTAACTATTATAGTGAGAACTGCCAACTCGTGACCGAATCTCCCATAATGTATCTTTAAGGCAGCCCTTTACATTATTTAGTTTTTTAACTATTATAGTGAGAACTGCCAACTCGTGACCGAATCTCCCATAATGTATCTTTAAATGACGAACGTGTTTCAACCCCTTAAACAAACACAGCTGCCCTTGTCATGTAAAGAAATGTCTAATTAATAATTTATATATAATTTGAGGACCAAAGAACGTCTTGCAATAGGAGAGAGCGAGAGAGGGGAGAGAGAGTGAGAGGTGGGTTTAACGTCCACTCGACACAAACTAAGTCATTTCGGGACTAACACATGGTTCAATTTTATTTCAATAATTCGCTAGCGCGTAGGGGTCTTTGGCAATGGGAGGAAACCGGAGGACCCGGAGAAAACCCACGATGTTGGACAGGCGACCACACTCCTTGTCACGTACAACCGGGGAATCGAAACCCCGCCAGTTGACTCAATAACAGACCGTATGGTACAGCGCGCACGTGCTAACCATTCGGCCATTCGAATGGCTCTAACATAATGCACATTTAAGATTGGCCTACGATATAATTTTCGATTTCCAACTTCCAGGGGATCTTTAACATGCAGTCAATGGTATATACCCTGGACCTCGAATTTTCGAGCAACCGAGGAATTAGACGTTTTACTTGCCAGCAGCCCCCACCCCATCCACTGATAAAAGAAAATCAGCCTGGAAAATTAAAAAGAAAAATCCTCGGCCACTACCCGGTTGGAACCCGGGAGGGGGGGGGGAACCTGTTTAGTCAGCTAGCACACCTTACCTACTGAGTCACTTAGTTGTAAAAATTTGTTTGAGATAATGCCACCATAATCAATAAACCACCTTTATGCTTATTATTTGCAATAACACAATTTCACAACAATTACGCACATATTTAAATTCCAAAATCAATGAAACAGTTTATTAATTTGATAATGCTGCTCGATATAAAACCCTCGAGATTCTTCAGCGTGAATAAAAGTCTTGGCAAGAAAAGAGTGCATAGATGTCATGGATTTAACTTCCTATGTTTCTACACCAACCGTGTGTGCTACGAGGGAAATGAAGGCGGTCATACACCATTCAGTGTGCTACGAGGGAAATGAAGGCGGTCATACACCATACAGTGCGCTACGAGGGAAATGAAGGCGGTCATACACCATGCAGTGTGCTACAAGGGTAATGAAGACGGTCATACACCATGCAGTGTACTACAAGGGTAATGAAGACGGTCATACACCATGCAGTGTACCACAAGGGTAATGAAGACGGTCATACACCATGCAGTGTACTACAAGGGTAATGAAGACGGTCATACACCATGCAGTGTGCTACGAGGGTAATGAAGGCGGTCATACACCATGCAGTGTGCTACATGGGTAATGAAGACGGTCATACACCATGCAGTTCTACGAGGGTAATGAAATACACCATGCAGTGCGCTACGAGTGAAATGAAGGTGGTCATACACCCTGTAGTTCTACAACGGAAATGAAGGTGGGCATACACCATGCAAAGCGCTACGAGGGAAATGAAGGTGGTCATACACCCTGTAGTTCTACGAGGGAAATGACGGTGTTCATATACCATGCAGTGCGCTACGAGGGAAATGAAGGCGGTCATACACCACGCCCTACGCGGTTAATGAAGGCGGTCATACACCATGCCCCCGCCCCCTGGTCGATGAACTAGCGCGTTCCGCCTTGAGCGACCATTAATACGTTATTTATGTTGCTGACGTCAACAAAACGGAAATACGACATGAATATATCTGCTGGTTGAAATTTAGTCATCAATTACAGAATACCATTGCAGTTAATTGAGCATTTGAACTCGAAGTCTAGTTTCCATGCGGATGCATATAACGAGAATTTATTGGACGTGATAATGCAATCATGGACATTGGCAAGAAGAAGGTGAAGAAAGTTCACATCTGCCGATAATAGAATTTAAAATTTGTTTTAAAATTGGCTGCGATCATCTGATCTGGTTAATTCTATATCATGAAAAATAAAACCGCTACTCACCGGTATCATTGATAGGTTATTAAATCATTTTAGACCAATACTTTACACTCCTTTCTGAACCCTTTCTATTATACGACAAGGGTTTAGCATTCTTACTTCTCATGACCAGACGCCTTTTTACGACTGAGGCTTTACGTCTTTCTTGCGGAGAACTGGCGGGGTTTTAGGAATAAAACTCCTCATGCAAAACAGTAACTAAAATGAGCGTGGTGCGAGGACAAAGCCTAAGATCAGAAGTTCAAGGCCGAATTAAGTACACTTCGGTGCGAGTGATTACGTTCCTTGGTGATGTCATAGACAAAAATAATCTTTTTTCGCAAGAACTCCTTGGTATGACTTCCTCCAAACATACATAGTGGCGGCATATGCTTTTTTGACATGAACTGCGTTCATAGCATAATGCATGTCGAATGACCTTCTTCATTAGCCCGGCTGCAGCAGAAAGGTAGGATACTAAACCCAACTTCAATTTGTTTTAATTCATCAAGGGACGACAACTCTTATCACTTAAATGTACCAATGAAATGTACCAATTTTAAGATCCCAAGTTTATGCCGCGTCCATTTAGATAGGTATTTTCATATTATTTAATTTCATTTTATTTCAAAAACGACTTACATTGCATCTACCACAAACAATAAATATATCTAGACTCCTATAAAACCACTTCAAAGGAATAAATATGTGTGCCATTTCAGATCTTATATCAATGACCTACTCTTAATGACACGATGGAAAATCATGATCTTTAAGGGAAGCACATTTATTTCTCTCTTGACTACATGTTGAGAGTTATATGTATTTTTAGAATTCGATGTCTATGCTTCAAGATATGTCACATTATAATTATTCACATTGCAAGTAAACTGCCATAATGTAACCAAAATCATAGCTACATTAGTTGCAAGAAGCCTGCTGGTATTTTCAAGAAATTTCTCTTAAGTGCACCACTGTAAATGATTCCTGGCATTCTGTATAAACATATGGAATATAGTAGACTAAGCTGAGCCATGGATCAAGTCAACAATATTAATATTTACAATATGGTCCTCTGGTGAACTTACTGTTGCATTAAGAATAGGAACGTTCTAAAAACCTTTTACAGATTGCACATGGTTCCCCATTACAATATCTAATGGATATTTACAGATGAAACAGCTAGGCAATACAATACCAGTATGGATGGTAATATAACCTCGGGGGTCCGTGAATATGGTAATGACTCACTAACTAGGAGGTCTGTGGCTCACTAACTGGGTCTGTGGCTCAACTAGGTATGTGGCTCACTAACTAGGTCTGTGGCTCACTAACTAGGAGGTCTGTGGCTCACTAACTAGGTATGTGGCTCAACTAGGTCTATGGCTCACTAACTAGAAGGCCCGTGACACACTAACTATGTCTGTGGCTCACTAACTAGGAGGTCTGTGGCTCACTAACTAGGTATGTGGCTCAACTAGGTCTATGGCTCACTAACTAGGAGGTCTGTGGCTCACTAACTAGGAGGTCTGTGGCTCACTAAGAGGTCGCTGGCTCTCTAACTAGGAGGTCTGTGGCTCACTAAGAGGTCGCTGGCTCTCTAAATAGGAGGTCTGTGGCTCACTATCTAGGAGGCATGTGCGCTTTAGATCACAAGGTCTGTAATAGAGTCAAGTGTTGTGTTTCGATTTCAGCTTGTATGTGACAGGTAGGGTCGCCTGTCCAACATCGTCGGTTTTCTCCGGAAGCTAAATATTGAAATAAAATTGAATCATATCAGTCACGACATGACCTAGTTTATGCCGTGTGGACGTTCACGTCCATATCTGTCTAATGTTCAGCGCCGTGTCTTTCATACGGTTGATACCACACTTCGTTTCTTTTTGCATTTGCGATTTAGATTTCGTCGTTGAGTAACCACTCGTATATTTACCAGCTAATTGCTTCACATCCTACACGTCACGTGTCGTACAAATACGATAACTGTACACTTATTATTAACTCCTTGCAAAATAAACCCAAAAAAATTCACTAAAACTATATTTCATATGTGATATCGTGTTATATGCCAAAGAATAAAAAAAAGGAGTTTCTGTTTAGATATACGCATAATATCAAGTAACAGCAAACAAACGGAACCTTGTTTCTAGAAGAGAGAATTTGCCAAGACGGCTATGTTAGTACAATGTCTGATAATGGGATATGAGCAAAGAAACACCCGCATACGTCAAAACGTTTTTTCCTTCTTCAGTCCCTGGCATTATATGTAATTATTACAGAGATAAACACAGCGAGATGAACAAAGATGGTTAAGTTAGTACAATGTCTGAATAAAGAAAAGGTATTAGGTATTAGTTGTAGTTATAATAGAGATAGACAGAGGAAAATGAACAAAGAGATGGACCAAATCATGCATATGATCAATTAAAGAGTCGCGACAGGCGTTTCAATGAATAATCTACATTTTCTATCCACTGCGACTAATTCATATTGACATCACATTTAAAGACAGATTCCCTCCGACAAACGGAAACAATGGAAATATGGTATAAAGGGCCAGAAAAAAGGAATACAACACGCATCGCGTCCAATGAGAGTTACCTGGGTAACGAGGACAGCACGCGTCGCGTCCAATGCGAGTTACCCAGGTAACGAGGACAGCACGCGTCGCGTCCGATGAGAGTTACCCGGTTAACGAAGGATGAATGAGTACAGCACTCGTCGCGTCCAATGAGGGTTACCCGGTTAACGAGGACAGCACGCGTCTCGTCCAATAAGAGTTACCCGGTTAACAAGTACAACACACGTCTCGTCCAATGAGAGTTACCCGGTTATCGAGGACAGCACGCGTCGCGTCCAATGAGAGTTACCCGGTTAACGAGGACAGCACGCGTCTCGTCCAATGAGAGTTACCAGGTTAACGAAGGATAAATGAGTACAGCACTTGTCGCGTCCAATGAGAGTTACCAGGTTAACGAGGACAGCACGCGTTTCGTTCAATGTGAGTTACCCGGTTAACGAGGACAGCATCAGGGGTGTTAACGAAGACATTCCATCCAAAGGGCCAGACGGGAGGAACCACGCCGGAAGAAAACCCGTGACTCCCTGGTCGAGGAGAGGTGGGGCTCGGTAAGGCTCTAAGGTCAGCCCATATTTACTTACGTGTAGTCGAAATGTAAGCATCAAAAATGTTATATTTTAGGCGGACGTTGCATCCCAGTTGCCACAGAATGGAATCACATAGGAGCCACATTGGCTCTGTGAGTATGACGTGGGATCGCCAAGCAGGGGGTCCTTGGTTCAATCCCGGTATTGACAGAGAGAGGCTTTCGCGGGACTTCCCATCGCAGTTTCCCCTTGGCTTGCACTTAAAGTAACTCTTGATAGTGGGAAACTTCGCTGTCCAGGCTCAATGCCCCTCATAGCAAACTGCTTGTCTGTCTTGGTACAGAAAAGTAGGACGTTATAAACACCATTGTCGTCTTCATTATCCCGGTTGGTGCAGAAAAGTAGGACGTCATAATCACCATTTTCATTTCATTTCATTTCATTTAAATCAACCAGTTGATAATTCCACAGATTATGCGACAGAGCTATCCACTTTAAAACATATTTATAGACATGAAGGTAAAAGTAACAAGGCACTATCACCGAACTTCTAATGCGTTTTCCAGACTATACTACAAACGAGATATTATTATAATAATTACGAAACAATAAGCGATCAGATATATTTGATGTTTGCACAAACACGCCAAAAACTTTAACAGTTTACCGAGTGTATCCAAAAACAACTTTGTCACGGACTAAAAAGCATCATTTGCCAAAACTGAGTACATTGGATTGTATGTACATATGTGTGATACAAGTATGTTAGTATAAGCGATATATATTTAATAAAACCATCATAGAAATTTAAGAAAATATTTATGTTAGCAATGAAACTGGTGCCGAATCAATTTATAACAATTTTAGCAATGAAACTGGTGCCGGATCAACATGTCATCTTGTATTAATTTATAATATCCACATATATGAAACACATTAGTCACGTACGTATCCTACTTTAACCTAATGTGAAGCAACAACCCACGTACATATTTAAAAGCACACTTTCTACTTTAAACATACATTATGCAAGAGATAAATCTGCCCATTGCAGGTCTTTCTTTAGGTCTGAAATGTTATATAAACTATTAATTAGATATTAATTAAACATACATTATGCAAGAGCCAAAACTGCCTATTGCAAGTCTTTCTTTAGGCCTGAAATGCTATATAAACTATTAATTAACTTATCCAGGCCATAATCAACTCTCGATGTCATCTTATGTGTTCGATTTTCACTGGATTTGAATCCGATATGCTGCTCAAAGCCCATTGATGATTAAATGCAAAACTGGATAATCGAGACTATGTTTTTTTTATCCTACCGACTTTAGTAATGATGATCGAGGCTAGGGCTAAAATTCAATCGCTAGAGCAATGTGACTGAAATTTTCCGCATATTCCCTTTAAATTATCTAGATTTAACTATTATAGTGAGAACTGTCAGCTCTTTATCTAATCTTCCACAATGCTCCTTTAACCTAATATAAAGCAACACCATAGTCGCCCACGTACGTATCCTACTTGAACCTAATATGGAGCAACACCCTAGTCACCCACGTACGTATCCTACTTTAACCTAATATGGCGCAACACCATAGTCACCCACGTACGTATTTATAAGTGCATATGTTACTTTAACATAATATGAGGTAGCATCGCTTATACTATTCTACTTAAAGCCAATATGAAGCAACACTAGTCACTCGCTTACATATTTAAAAACATTTCCTTTAACACAATATGAAGTAACGTACTATGGGCACCCATGTACGCACACGTATTTGAAATCATTTACCATAACTCAACTCAAAGCGATAAGGCAACACATTAGTCAATCACGTAACATATTGATCTTTTTGCTGATGACAGCATCCTTCATTTATCTAGCAACAATCTAGCTAATATAGAGATTGCCCTTCAAGAGGATTTACTAAATGTATTTAATTGGTGTAGTGATAATGGTATTGTAATGAATGCTAAAACGACAAACGCCATGCCATTAGCTTCAAAACACCAAACAAACACAAACAACTTATCATTAAAAATTGGGAGCCACGGTGGCTAGGTGGTTAAGACGCTGGCTCGCTAGCCTGGAGGTCAGGTGTTCGATCCCTGCATTGGCCGAGAAAGTTCATCTGGATTTACCGACGTGGTTTCCCCTTGTCAGTGGTGCAGAACGGAGGGCCTGACAAGGACAGCTGTCTAGTCCTTCGGATGAGACGAAAAACCGAGGCCCTGTGTATACATTAGAATGCACGTAAAAGAGTTGGAATTGTAGGCGATAGCACACTGGATGGCGTATGCCCGTCTTCATTAGCCCAGTATAGGAGCAAAACAGTAGGACGTTAAACCCCATTTCATTTCATTTCATTTATCATTAAAAATTAATGGAGAATCTGTATCTCAAGCAGTGTTATCAGGACTTACTGTTGATTGACCAAAATTTAGTTTGGAATGGAATCTCCAAAAAGACAAATTTTCCAAAATCATATCCTCCAAAATCTACCTGCTGACAAAGTTAAACCCTTATTTACCACACCATCTTAGAATTTTATTTTTCAACGGCTATATTTTACCATACTTAGATTACTTTTCCACAGTTTGGGGTAATGCCAATACAGGTAAACTAGAGGTCCCGTATAAACTTCAAAAGCGTGCGGGAAGAAGTATTTTTGATGAAAAAACTTATTCACAAAAAACTGAATCTCAAGGAATGCTCACCTTCAAAATTCTAAGAGACAAATTACCATCATATTTATATAACACATTCTGTGAAAATTCTGAATTTACCGAATCTACCATGACATTAAGATCAGAAAGTCAATCTAAATTAGCAACTCATGTGCTAAATATGTTCCCTCAGAATAAAATGTCATTATTATTATTATTTAAAAGTTTTAATCATACGCAATATGATAATCTCGGTGTATGATCATCAACATAAAAAAATTGTATAAATAGTCGCAACGGTAACACCTACTTTGTCGTACCGACTGGGCTAATGAAGACAGGCATGTGCCATACAATGTGCTATGAGTGAGGGTCTTCTCTTATTTCCAATTCCAACTGTTAATGTTCTTTTACGTGCACGCCAGCGTGTACATGGGACCTCGGTTTTTCGTCCCATCCGTAACGCTAGATATCAAGGGCAATATAATACCTGGAATTAACAGGACAATACGCTTTGTCCCCAGATGATTCACAAGATTTATCATCAATTTGGAATCATTCCATTTATCATCTCTAGAAATCTCTTCAAGATAGAAATATAAACGCTCAGTATAAATTACAACTTCAGTATCTAGATTGCCACAGGACCTGGAAATCTCTTCAGCACTCTGTATAAATACGGCTTCAATTTCTTGATGGCTACCGGACCTATAGCAATCTCGGAAAGGCTTCTTCGACTTATAAATATACACGCTAGGTATAAATTTGAGAACATTCGAAGGATAAATATAGCCTGTAGATAGTCCACAAGATTGGTTAACATGATCAAGGAGAGTAACTCTAGGCGTGAATATTGCATATCAACGACAATCAATGGGCTTTGTCGTCGCTTGAATATAAAACCCGTGTGAGTTCCAAAAGGTGTTCCAAATGACCAAGGACCATAACTCGGAAAGTAATTATTGAAATTCGATGAACTTAACTTTATCCTGCATTTAAATTATGAATGTTTTTTTTAATGAAGAAATGAAATAGTGACTGAGGACAATAACTTCCGGTATTTGTTTCTAAGGTTATCCAGATGCTAGCCTCAATAGTTCCTCGAGATTTCAGTCTGGTCCGACCACTCCCACCCCGCCCCCCCTTTGTCAATGGTGCCGGGCAGTGGGCCTGGCAGGGACCTAGTTGTTTAGGTGGTTAGACCCGGGTCTCATGATACCATTGAAAATAAAATTATATGGGCTGTAAGGACAAAACGTCCCTCCTCGCACACTCTGTGGCGAGTGTCTGTATTCACTTTCCTGGTTGGCGAGGAACAGTAAGACTTTAAAATCGAATATCTGACACAGTGGTTCTCAACCTTTTTTGCCAATGACACCCCCTGGAACACATGCAGAAAAAAGCGGCACACCTGGCTAAATATATATGAAAAATATTTGAATTTTGAAAAATAAAAACATGGCAAGTCATAGACGGCATACCACTGTAGACAGAGACTAGTCATAGACACATAGAATGACTCAAACTAAATACACAGCTATGAACTTACTTTATTGCAGTGTTTCGAATTTCATCAATTAAAATCGGTTAAATAGCTGGCTTCTTTAGCGAGAAATTTTCTTAAAGTGCCGTTTAAAATTTCGCGGCGCATTTAGGAAGACCTCGCTGCACACTGATTGAGAATCACCGACCGGACAAAACTTCTAAATAAAGATACTTTCTTGACTATATTAAGACTGTCGACATGCCTTACATAAGTGATTAATTCTTGGCTTGGTTTTAATTTCTCATTTAACCATATTACCGAACAAAACACAAGCAATCCTCCAGAGATAAATTTTCCAGACATTCAACGAGGAAGTTCGCTTCAGATTTAGAAAACCATCCCAAGAAACATTCCAGACATTAAACTGAAGTGTGATTAACGTTTCTCATGTTTGGACCCGGTCTTTAATCCCCACTCATCTTGGTCTTGTTCCCTTCGAAAGCAGCCCAAGGCGCTGTCCTTTCAAGAAACTCGGCATTCTTTTAAATATATGTATCCAGTACGCGTCATGATGGTCAACAAGGAAATACTTGTTGATTTAAAGGACAATATTGAAGTTAGTCATTATCACATATGTGATAGAACTCATTAAACACGTTCCAAATATAATTTTAACACAGAGATCATTGCTACGATAGATGCGTAATGAAGGTTTCAACAATCGGAAGTGACGAACGCAAAAGGAAAAAACGAGTTTACCTTCTATATAACTGACTGAAGTGAAGAGTGATAACAGATACACTGGCGAATTTCTGCTGACTAATAATTCCTTCGAAGACCAAAAGTTGTTATGTGAGACTGTGGGAGGATATCTGACAATTCAAAAAAGATAATTGAATGTCACTAGATAATATGTGATAATGACACCAATGTTGTCCTTTAACATAAAACATCCAACTGGAGAGGGGGGGGGGGCATGGTGGCTTGGTGTGTGAAAACATTGGCCCGCTAATCTGCAAGTTCAGTGTTCGATCCCGGTGTTGGCCGGGAAAGTTCATCAGGATTTTCAGGCGTGGTTCCTCCTTGTCGGTGGTGCAGGACAGAAGGCCTGGTAAGGGACAATCTATAGTCGTTCGGATGGTACGAAATACCGAGATCAGCTGTCAACATTCTATCTCGATTAGTGTGACGGACGGACCCATTTTAATAACTCCCAGGTGGGAACAAAAAGGTCTTTAAATTGATTATCAAAAGTCAAGTGGAGAAAAAAAAACTCGTAGAATGGTCACATCCCTGATTGTGTCAGTGATATTCTGTGATATTTTTTTATGTATTATAGTCAAGACGAGAATGCGTGGGTGTGAGGGGTTGACTGAACACCACCATCACCCATAGAAGATTGTAATTGGTCCTGATTTGTTCGATGTTAAATATCTATAAAGACGTGTCATCCCATTACATATTTCATGTTTATCATACTTAGATTAGTTTGAATTGGTTCTGACAACATGTCTGTACTTTTTAACGGGGGTATCATAATATCTCGTAGGCTAGATAATAATTATTGAAACATAAAATGTTAACTACTAAGTCACTGACCGTCAGTTTGGAGGCGGGGCGTGGGGAGGGGGGGGGATTGGGTAATCCAAATCCAAAGATGAATCTCTGTACGACATATCAGTCCCGATATTTGTTCCTTTTTGTTTAGTATTGAAAGATATGTGAATATTTCCGAACGTTTTGCTTCTTCGAAAGACGACATAAACAAGTCGGCGCCAGCATTGAGTGTTTCGTAAATCCGGGGGTGGAGAGGGGATAACGCGTGCGCTTTAGATCATAAGGTCTGTCATTAAATCAATCGTTTTCGACCCCGCACCTGTAAGTAACAAGAGTTGCGTCGCCTATCCAATCTCGTGGGTTTTCTCCGGGTCCTCTGGTATTCCCCCCAGCTAAAGACCCCTACGCGTGTCGAGTAGGCGTTAATCTCTCTCTCTCTCTCGAAATTCTTTTGACAGGCGGGGCCACGGTGGCTAAGTGGGTATGACGCTGGCTCGCTAGTCTGGAGGTTGGGTGCTCGATCCCAGCATTGGCCGACAAAGTTCATCCAGATTTTCCGGCGTGGTCCCCCCTTGTCAGTAATGCAGGATGGAGAGACAGCTGTCTAGTCGTTCGGATGGGACGAAAAACCGAGGTCCCGTGTACACATTGGTGTGCACGTAAAAGATTCCCTTGACAGTTGGAATTCGATATAAGAGTAGGCCGTAGTGCCGCTGTCCGGGCAAAATTTCCCTCATAGCACACTGTATGGCGTATGCCCGTCTTCATTAGCCCGGTTCGGAGCAGAACACATTAAACCACATTGCATTTCATTTTATCTTTTGACAGGCCCATTTCTAATCGCCTGATTCTCAGTCGTGAGTTTATCTACTGTTGATAACTTAAATTTTGATCACATAATCCATAGTAGTACATATTGGCGTGCATTAAATCTTAAAAAAATTAATAAAACATTCTATTTAATAGTTTTATTGACGTAGCAGCTACTAGCTTGATAATAAAAAAAAGTGTTGCATTTCGCTGTACTCTGCGTGAGATAATAAAAATAAATTTTAGGCAAAAATTGCGCCCAGAGTTATTTTCCCCGTCTACCCGTTAATACAATTTATTCTTTTTTTCCATCGGGAAAACGGCGCGAGTTAATAGAATACATGGATTTTTTCCTTCGACAAGGAATGTATATTCATTCTCCTGGGAGCAATAACAGTCCATTAAAACGTATTTCATAGCTAGACGACGTTAATTCTAACATCTTGAAGGACATGTATCATGACACATCCAAAATAATAATGCTTATGGAAATATTAACTTAATAATGAATAAACGTTAATTGAATTAAGTCGAAATCATTTATGATTTGAGCGTAAAGGAGGCTGTAAATTCGAGACAAGAAAATCCGTAGGAAAGATAAAAATTATAATTGCAATAAATAAATTAAATTTCTGTTGTGTCGAAAATCCTCAAGAAAACAAATATTTATTTACAGTATAGAAAATCCTCAAGAAAAATAGAAATTCGAGAAAAGAAAATCCTTAAGAAAGACAAAAATATAACTACAATAAATAAATTAAATTTCTGCTGTATAGAAAATCCTCAAGAAAAAAAATATATATTTACAGTATTGAAAATCCTTTAGAAAAAAAAGAAATATATACAAAATTTCTTCTGCTGTATAGAAAATACTTATGAAAAATAGATTATTTGAAAGAAAAAAAAAATATATTTTTTTGTACAAGAAATAAACAGAATTCCCTCGTGTATTCTGCAGTATAGAAAATTCTTAAGAATTTTTTCTTTACAAGAAATGAACCAAATTCATATACAAAAAAATAAAATATTTACACGAAATAAACAAAAAGTTTCTTCGTGAGTTCTGCAGTATAGAGAATCTTTGAGAGAAAAAACTATTTACAAGAAAAAACAACATTTCTTCATGAGTTCTGCTGTATAGATCAAAGTAACTGAAAACGACGATGTTCTGTATTCATGGAAGGTTATTCCAGTCAGTAGATAAAATAAATAACTGTCTTCGCTATTTCCATTAGAGTCTATCAGCGCTTTTATTAAAGGATTGACTTAATATAGAGAAAAGCTGTTTAATAATTAACCAGTTAAATTCCCTAAGGGATTATTAGGCAGTTTGAATCTTAAATTAGGGTAGGGTAAACATATTTTCTTTATCCACTACAAGTGTTTCTTTAGGGGCAATTCGATGCTGAATCCGTTGTAATTTTCGACCTAATGTGTGGCTTTCGGTCTAATATGGCGACCAAAATATGATTGTTTTTGCCGTTCTACTCCTAATATTATATGGGATATGCCGTGTAATATATATCCGGCATATGGTTTTCTGGGGTCGTGATGACGTTAAAAATGCAGCTAAAGCGCCATAGTGGGAAATAATCAAGTACCGGTGTAAAAATCTGAAGTTTGTCTGGCATTTACAACCACTGAGCAACAGAGAATCACAGAACAGCCATAACATGGAATAAAGAAAGTAAGAAACAGTTTGATTGAGAATGAGAATGTTTTCATTCACTGAAAGGAGCAAAACAAACTTCACAGAGTAAACAGATCATCCAAGAACGGATTTAAAAAATGTATCGACATCAACTGATTTTCAGGTTTTCTAGCATTCCGAATAGAGGTTGTTTTTTTTAGCTCATCCGCTGAAAATCTTTCGTACTTAAGTTTAGCACCAGGAGGTTTAACTCATCGACTCTTTTCACTGAATTCGTCAAGTAACTTTATATCCATCTCAGCTACTGGACCACCGTGTTCTTTAATTACGTTCATATCTTCAAAACTTCAATCGTACAGATTTCTAAATGAACAAACTTAATATATCTGTTTCTATGGCATAAAACTTATCTGCTGACAAATATACGTTCAGGTCCGAGTTCACAAAGAATTCTCAGACTTAAGTTAATAATTTACCCAACTTCCAATCACTATTTATGAGAAAATTCTTCGATTCAGAAACACAAAACTTTGCACATAGTTTCTTATTGCTGTATTTGATACATTAAAACAACGAAAGTTTTATAAAGGCTATATTTTAGTTAAAATAAGGTGAACAATTTTGAGTAAATTCTTAACTTAATGTAAGTCTGAGAATGTTTAGTGTACTCGGGACCCGATCTTCAAAACCCCTGCGTACATATTCCTAAATGAACGAATTTTCATACCTACTTTTAGGACATAAAACTTATCTGCTGACAAATATACGTTCAGATCGCTGACCCCTTGAGCGTACAGATTTCGAAATGAACCAATCTTAATGTCTGTTTTTCTTTATTGTTTCAGAGCACATCTCAGATTTTCATTACCTCGGGCGCATACATGCGAAGAGTCCAGGCAAAACATAAGGGGCAAACCAGATTTTTGTACGAGAATGCTCGACGCGAAACTAACAACGAGTGGGTTTAATTACAACTTCAAAATGATGTTTAATACGAATCATAATTACCAGTACAACAACTGACTTCCACTTTTCAGACAAATTAAGGTAAATAAAGGGTAATGGATGGCCTTGGTTCGATGTGACTCTGAATGTTTTTACATGAAATTGATTGTTCCACAGAACGCGTATACAATTTGCTACCAAATGGCGCCATTGACAGACCTTATAAACAATTGAAGATCATCCAATCCCCCGCTACGAGATCTAACATGCATTTTTTGTGGTCTTTCAGATAAGAACAATAGCTACGATAAAATAAGTGTTTTGACACACCTCTAAACGAACCAACCTTTTTGTCTATTTCTTCCTTGATTCCCCGATATTAAAGCATGTCCTTCAACAGTCTTTCAGATATGATCACATCAATAAATCCTCCATTTGCGACTCGACATGATGATTTTCAATGTTCGTCGATAATCGCAATCTCGGTCATATCACCAGAGATTAGAATGTAATTGAAAGACAAAACATTTCCTAATAAAAATCTATAACTCTCTTTTCCTTCGTGATCTTTTTTTTTTTAGTTTCTAAGGTTTGTCATTTAAAGTTTTGTTTTTTGTTCTGTTACAATTTCCATATTGGCGTGCACGTAAAAGAACCCTTGACAGTTGCAGTTCGATATAAGAGTAGGCCGTAGCGCCGCTGTCCGGGCAAAATGTCACTCAAAGCACACTGTATGGCGTATTTCCGTCTTCATTGGTCGGTGCAGAAAAGTAGGACGTTAAACCCCATTTCATTTCTGTTACAATTTGTTTTAACGCAGTCAATGCCAAAGCTCCTTCCAACAAAATTATTCACTCTTAAGAGCCAAAACAGAAATTTAACTTCGACAAAGATGTTAATTTCCTATATCCGCGACCGTAAAATTTAATCCAGTCTAAAGTCGATGTACTGTTGACAAGTTCCACGGTCTTAAATCCGTCTTCATTTGTCCAGTGGGTGTAGAACAGTGGGACGTTACATTTCCACGGTCTAAAAACATATAATGCGCAAAATTTGCACTATGCTCAAACATACCCCGATAATGGTTAAATGTCCAGCAACGAGCATAAACCACCGAAATTGTTTTAAAATGTCCAAATAAGGTAAAGTAAAAAAATATCGACACACATTATGTGTTAAACAAACAAAAATAAAGCGACAAAATTGGCCGCCCCAATCTACGAAATTACTCAAAGAATTCAGATTAACAAATTGAACACCATCACAATCTTGCAAGTTAAATTTAAATCAATTAACATTTTGACAATATTTTTTGGATTATGTTCCTCATTTCATGAACCTTTTCATGAACGATCATCAATTTTCTCTTGTATAATTTGAATTTTTAAACAAATAGCCGGACGATCATTGTATGTTCTTAACACCACCCCTATTCAAAAAGTAGCGTAGGCCTAATTGTTCCATTGACCGAAAGGATATTCAAATTATATGAAAATTTATATTGTATTTTTTTTTTTCTCCCAACCCGACCCACCCAAAATATTCAAAAATAATTGAAGATTATTAAAACTACAACTAATGCTAGAGAAGAAATTTGTCCATAGCAGAGTCAAGATGTGCGTATAAAAATATCAGTCAAAATGAAAAAATAAAATCTACGTCTGAAAATTGAAATGTGTCACAAAGTCATACGTTTTTAAAACGTGCGCTGGATTTCAGATTTAAAATATGTATGGAAAAATACGAATTAATGTGTTTGAGGAGCTTACCTATTAAATCCAGGTGGCTGCTGGACTCCACAATGTTTAACAACTTCGCGAAAACTTGACGAAGTTTCTCACTTGCGCGGACACATGTTGCCGCTAATTGGTAGGCTTTCCGTGTATGAAATGTTACAATGTATGTATGGTAGTACCGTGCAGTAGTATAGTGGTAATCAAGTTCACTGTCAGAGATTCCATCAGCAACTGAAGCACAGAATCAATACAACATGCCATTTTGTGTAGGGAGGAGAGTATTGCGTGTCACGTGATACAGTATAACGGTGATGGGCAGGTGGGGAGTTTTAGTTCTTTGTATATGTATATATGTCTGAACGTTTACTTGTGTTAACGGTAGACGTTCACGCGGAATTATTACAGGTGTTTTCAAGAGAGAGAGAGAGAGACAAATTGTGTTTAACGTCAACTAACACATAGTGGGTGGGTGGGATCCACCCGAATTGTTTGACCCTCGACCAAGAGAGAGCGAGTTGAGAGTTTAACGTCCACTCAACAGAGACTATGTCATTTCGGGACTAACATATGGTACAATTTCATTCCAGTAATTCGCTTATGCGTAGGAGTTTTTAGCATAGAGATAGATAGTTTAACGTCCATTCGACGCAGATTGTGTCATTTTGTGCGTAGGGGTGGAGAGAAACTAGAGGACCCCTTCGAAAACCCACGAGGTTAGACAGGCGATTCTACTATGACGAAGCGTAGGGTGTGAATGAAAGTAATTTTTTGTCTACGCAATTTCGTTACTTTTGTATGATCATGAAGTCGGTAGACATAAAATGAAACGAAATGGGGTTTAAATAAAGGTAAATAAAGGCGAGTATAAGCGATGCAGTGGGCTATGAGGGAAATGTTGCCCGGGCAGTGGCGCTACGGTATACTCTTACGTACACACCAATACATATCCGAACGACTAGACGTTATCCTTGTCAGGCCCCCGCCCTGCACCGCTGACAATTGTAACCAACGATGTAAAATCCAGGGATACCCTCTAGGTCGAAACCGGGATCGAACCGCGGAGCTGGTTACTGATATGGGGTTTAACGTCCTACTGTTCTGCTCCGACTGGGATAATGAAGACAACAAATACATCATACAGTGTTGTATGGGGAAATTTTACCGGGCAGCGGCGCTATGGCCTACTTTTATATCTAATTCCAACTGCCAAGGGATCTTCTATGTGCATGCCAACGTATACACGGGACCTCCGTTTTTCGTCCAATCCGAACGACTAGAAGCTGTCCTTGTCAGGTCCTTCGTCCTGCATCACTGACAAGGGGGAACCACGTCGGAAAACCCCGATGAACCATATCGGCCAATGCAGGGATCGAACACGCGACCCCCAGGCTAGCGAGACAGCGTCTTACCCACGGTAGTGCCCGGGTAAATTCAACCCAGATACGACAATGATTGAGAGCTACAGCGTCTTACCCACTTAGCCACCGTAGCTCCCCGGGTAAATGCACCTCAGATACTGCATTGATTGGGAGTTACTTGTGGTTCCATGGCAAACGTTTTCAAAACGAATCCAACCGCCTATCTGAACGCCATTCTTTAGCACTGCTTTCACTCAATCAACCCCCTTTCCTAGCCATACGTGTCATGACATAATTTTAGCCTGATCTGTGATGCGATTTTTATCGTTCATTGTTGTTATGCGTTTAAAATGGAAATGTCGAATTGATGAAATGAACACAAATGAGTTTGTTAAAAAAAACATTGCTTGCCAATTTTGTAGTTGAGAGAATTCAATGCAGCGGGGTTATTGAGTGATTGGAGGGTACAGTGGAAGCGTCGGCGGTTACAGTCAATATCAAATCAAGATTATAAGCGATGACAAAATCGCGTGGTAATAGTGCTTAGTACAAATACGATAATAGCGCAAGGGCAAAACAAATACTTAATCTGAATTAACTGTAATGACATGATCATTGTACGAACATAACGGAAGGAAAGATAACTCAGGAAATGATTTAGAGTAATCCAGTGGTTCTTAACCTTTTTTGCAAACGGCACACTTTGGAACACATGAAAAAACAGCGGCACACCTGGCTAAATATATATGAAAAATATTTGAATTTTGCAAAATAAGAACATGGCAAATCATAGACGGTATACAACCGTAGATACATATTAGTCATAGAAACATAGAATTACTCAAACCTAAATACAGAAAAATATATAGCCATGAACTTACCAGTAGATACCAGTGAATACTCAATTGGGATCACGTGGCGGACTGGTCGTATGGACATCTGGGCAGTGCCCGGTGGGTTAGGACCGCCAGGTAGAATCTGTTTAAATGTATAATATTCTGGAGCCCAGAATCATAAAACATTGTCCCTATAAAATGGTATTTTTACAAACATTTTAATTTCATGTAAGCTATACAGAGTCATGGTTGCTCGGTGAGTTAGGGGCTGATACACTAATCAGGGGTTCCTGGATATGATACCTGTTCTTCGGGATTTAAAAGGCTTGGATGGAAAGCAGGGCGGTGTTGTTCGGATTGAACCGAGAACCCGTAAAGGAACCCTTTGCAGTTGGAATTCGATAAAGAGCAGGGGGGGATTGTGCATGACGTATGCCCGTGGTCAGTGTTACAAGACGAGAGGGCTTGCAAGGAAACGAAGTCTAGTTCTGATGGGGCGAAATACCGAGCCCCCTATCTGCCCCGTCTACTCGTTGTCGTGCACCTAAAAGAACCCCTTACTGCTGGCATTCGTGCAAGGTTCAACTGATGACACACAGCTAGGACGTTAAACTCCATCAGTTTAAAGTAGCTAAGTCTCTAACTAAATATCACCCAAAGTCTTCAACATTAAAAACACGAATTATATGTCAATTTAAATCAACATTGATGTTGTGACCTTACCGGGAAAAGATGGATGGGCGTCTGATATCCAATATTTAAGACAAAATAAACATCTTACAATGAGTACACGAATCTTGTACCATAATGCATTACAGCGCAATTTCGCCAATTTGTAACACGGGACTCAAAGAATGAGGATTGACATATTCCAGAAGTCATTCAAACGGTGACGTCATATTCTTATCTGGAGAATCTGGAGAGCATGCGCAATAAATACTATCGGTGTAGACTGGAATAACCAGACGCTATAGATTGCCATTCGATCGGCGTATTTCGCCGAACATAACTGATTTGAAATTAGAGTGAAAACCGAAACGATTGAATGTGAAACAGTTTATATACATTCATATTGCATTATTATATGCCTTGCGACCCCTTTGTGTCAATTTCTAGGTCCCAAATATTAGCGATTTAGCTCCTTTAAACATCGAAATTTTAGCTAAGATAAAATACAAATATTTGTAATTTGATTGGATAATATTACATTTATTTTAGTGCTTAGCCAATTAATGTCTAGTCGTTCGGAGCAGAACAATAGGACGTTAAACTAATGTATTTAC
Source organism: Patella vulgata (assembly GCF_932274485.2). NCBI lineage: Eukaryota > Metazoa > Mollusca > Gastropoda > Patellidae > Patella > Patella vulgata. The sequence continues at coordinate 4,608,487 of NC_065885.2, read as the reverse complement.
TGGTTGGATACAGTTGAGTTGTTGAATGTTACGATACAACTAACCAATACACTCGAGCTAAGAGTTTTGTTGATAAATATTTAACTGTAACCCTAGGGAATTGCTTGATATGGATGACTATTGACATTAATCACAGAAATCAGTAAACAAAGGTCCTGTTTCATATACAGAGATGATAAAAATCAAATGTATCCATCTTTCTACACTTAATATCTTACCATGACATTCGAATTTTCAATGAATTGAAGGTTAACTCTTGAATTGTTTGGCTCCAGCCAGGCTAATCTAGCACCCGATTAGATTTTATTACATACTTCGAGAAGGTATTTGTTGAGTAATAAAACCTTCTAGTAGTTTATCGAGGTTCGGGTGTTTCCGGAGTCCAAAATGGCCGCTTTATATAAATGAGAATTTTGGGGATAACTAACCCGAACCCTAACCCTTTTTAAAAGACTGAACTTGGGTCTAATTTAGTTTTTACTTCTCTTAAACGGGTTAGGGTTCGGGTTAGTATTCCCCTAAATACTCATTTGTATAAAGCGGCCATTTTGGTATGAGTTCTGGCTTGTTCCGGATTTTGTTGCTTCTAGTGGTGATAATATTTGTACCGTGCGGTAAGGACGGCCAGCCCTCGATAAACTACTAGAAGGTTTTATTACTCAACAAATACCTTCTCGAAGTATGTAATAAAATCTAATCGGGTGAATCTAGACGTTCACACACCATTCCCATTCAGAGAGCGAGCGAGAGAGAGAGAGAGAGAGCGTGCGTCCACTCGACACAAACTAGGTCCTTTCGGGACTAACATATGGTTCCATTTTATTTCAATAATTCGCTTGCGCGTAGCGGTCTTTAGCAATAGGAGGAAACCGGAGGACCAAGATAAAAACCACGAGGTTGTACAGACGACCCTGTTCATTGTCACGTACAACCTTCGAATCGAATCCACGCCGTTTAATTGACTCAATGACAGACCTTATGATACAACGTGCACGCGCTAATCATTCGTCGTCCCCACACACAAACACACCATTCAGAACGCAAGGACGGGGGAAATGTTGCTTTGAAAGTGTCTTTTCATCTTACTCTTACTGTCAGGGCATGTGGATGTTTGAAGTCTGTTCCCACAATAGTGGTGGTGTCTCAGACAATTCAATCACCTGATTTGATAATACTTGAATTATATGTTGCTTGCAGTTTTGGGTGTGTCGTGTCCGCGTGTTTGTATTATTTGAGGATGGTGCGTTTCTCGTGTACTTACTTTTAAATGGTAACAAAATAAACAATAGCTGTCCTACAAATCTTGAACAGAAGATGTTTCTCTTGCCTCATGATTGTTGATTTTGATATATTTTCTTTCAGATGGCCGAATGGTTAACGTGTGCGCGTTGTATCATAAGGTCTGTCATTGAGTCAATTGGCGTGGTTTCGATTTCCCGCTTGATCATGACAAGGAGTAGGATCGCCTGTCCAATCTCGCGAGATTTCTCCAGTTCCCTCCCACTGCTAAAGACCCCTATCGGCAATCGAATTATTGAAATAAAATTGAACAATATGTTAGTCTCGAAATGACCTAGTTTGTGTCGAAAGCATGTTAAACCCCGTTTATCCCCCTCTCTATGTACGCAGATTCAGGCATCTGGTCAAACTCAATCAAATCAAATGATATGGGGTTTAACATCCTACTTTTTCTTTTCCCACCTACCCTACTCAGAAATGAATTCTAACCTCAACGGTTATTTAAACGAGTACGCCAACGGATACATAGGTGGACTTCGGTGGTTCGTCCCGTCCGCACGAATAGACTCGTTATCTTGTAAGCCCCCCCCCCCCCCCCGTCACGTACCACTGACAACAAGAGGAAACCAGGTTGTCTCGCCGCGCAACATCCTAATCAAACCCGTGAACCTTGAGTGAGAAAGTGGGGTGAGGTAAACCTCTAAATAATTTAGGTGCTAACATATGGTTGGATTTTATTTCAATAGGAGGAAACCGGAAGACCCGGAAACACCCCAACTGTAAATATAATAAGTATGGGGTTAAAATGTGGTGTTTTTTTTTATTCAAAAGGACCGAATATGCTACAAGAAGAGCCATGTCTCGACAAAGCATTTTTACTTACTTTTACTAATGATATGAAAATAACCCGGACAATTAAGACGTGCCAGGCAGGGTAAGCTTACTCTTCCGGGCACCTGTTACCACTGTTTGTCGTGTATTTTGTACATGGTGAACAGTCCATTTGCTGATTACACTATTTTGCCTAAACCTTTTATTTTTAGGACTTTGATTTTGTCTGATGGTTTGGATTGTTCGTTCCTGCTTTTCTTTTATTTATCTCAAGAATTCCACGTAATATAATTTTTCTTAATTTTGCCTTCTCTCCATGGACCCAAGTTATAAATTGCATGTCAGTGGATGTCGAAATAATATTTCATAATATTTATCAGTGTTATCGCCTCTTGAGGAATTAAAACGGCAATGAAATGAAAATAAGGCAGAGTTGAAAGTCCTACTTATTCTGTGCCATCACATCTATTAAGAACCCACATACACCAAACATTGTCCGATGCCGGAAATGCTGTCCATTCAGCTTCGTTACGGTTTACTATTTGTTCTCCAGATTCCAGCTGCGCGGAGTGTTTTTAATGTATGTGTCAGCGCTATTCGTTACCGCGCCACGTGGCTAAGTGGGTAAGACGCTGACTCGTGTGTTCGATCCCTTCATTGGCCGAGAAAGATCATCGGGATATTCCCACGTTTTTTGACCTTGTCAGTAGTGCAGGATGCTGGTTCGCTAGTCTGGAGGTCGCGTGTTCGATCCCTGCATTGGCCGTGAAAATTCATCAGGTTTTTCAGACATGGTTTCCCCATTGTTAGTGGTGCAGGACAAAGTTCCTGACAAGGACAGATGTCTAGTCGTTTAGATGGTAAGAAAAACAGAGGTCCCGTGTAAACCTTAGCGTGCACGTAAAAGATCCCTAGGCAGTTGGAATTCGATAGTTGGAGTAGGCCGTAGTGTCGCTGCCCGTAGAAAATTTTCCCCATAGCAAACTGTATGACGTATGCCCGTCTTCATTAGCCCGGTTGGAGCAAAATAGCAGGACGTTAAACTCATTTCGTTTCATTTTATTTCCTTACTCATTGAGCCACCGTGGCTCCGATTTCAGATAAGTTAAAATACCAATCGTATATATTGATATGTAGGCAGCGCATGTTCATCAATGACTATTTTCATATATTTATTTTTAATTTCGTTTTATTTTCTATTTAGTTGTTTACTTTTGTTTGTTTGTTTTAGTTTAGATTGTAATGCATCAATAAGAGGGAGAGAGATGGGGTTCAACGTCCACTCGACACAAACTAGGTCACTTCGGGACCAACACATGGTTCAATTTTATTTCAATAATTCACTTGCGCGTAGGGGCCTTTAGCAGTGGCAAGAAACCGGAGGACCCTGAGAAAACAAAACCCACGAGGTTGGACAGGCGACCCTACTCCTTGTCATGTAGAACCGGGGAATCGAAACCACGCCAGTTGAATTCAATGACAGACCTTATATAATAAAGCGCCCACGTGCTAACCATTCGGCCATCCAACCACCCCAATCAATAAGATAACGCGGTTATGCAACACTTGAATACAGACAAACTTCATCCTTTTTACAATTAATTAATGAAATTAACTTCATGCTTATATTTAATCAAGTCATTAAACTAAGACCTGTACACGTAGTAAAGGTCAACCAGTACACGTAGTAAAGGTCAACCAGTACGCGTCATTGAGGTCAACGACGGCGCACAGGAAATGCTTGATGATTTAAAGGACAATAATGGGGTCAATCATTATCACATATGTGATAGAACTGGTTAAACACGTTCCAAATATAATTTTAACACAGAGATCGTTGCTACGATAGATACGTAATGAAGGTTTCAACAATCGGAAGTGACGAACACAAAAGGAAAACACAAGTTATCCCATATCATATAAATGACTGAAGTGACAAGTGATAACAGATACATGGGCAAATTTCTGCTCACTAATAATTCCTTCGAAGACCAAAAGTTGTTGTGTGAGACTGTAAGAGGATATCTAACAATTCATAAATAGAATTGACTGTCACTAGATAAGAGAACACGAAAGAAAAATAGAAAAAGTCCGTGCATTACCATGGTTTTACAAGGTATAGAATGAATAAAACAAGGGAATCTATCGTAGCAATGATCTCTGTGTCAAAATTATATTTGGAACGTGTTTAACCAGTTCTATCACATAATATGTGATAATGGCTGACACCAATATTGCCCTTTAACAGACCGCACCATGAATATCATACATAGGTTCTGGTGTACTTGTAATTTGTGTCAAACTGCCCCAAAATTCACCTTCCTTTGAAGAAACAATTATCATTTTAATATTAATATTGCGTGTTAATGTAATTTTCTTCTTAGGCTTCAATAGCCCAGTCGGAGCAGAACAGTTAAACCCCATTTCATTTCATTTCATTTGTTAATGTATTAAACTGAAAAAAAAGGATGGAACCTTTTTTTAATGGGATAAGGTACACGTGACCCTACTTCTCATTTAAAGGACAATATTGGTGTCAGTCATTATTACATATGTGATAAAACTGGTTAAATACATTCCAAATATAATTTTAACACAGAGATCATTGCTACGGGAGATGTGTAACAAACACTTGAATAAACGGGAAGTGGCGAACTGACTGAAGTAACGAGCGATAACAGACACACAGGCGAATTTCATTTCACTGATAATTCCGTTGAAGATTGAAAGTTGTTATATAAGACGATGAGAGGATATCTCACAAATGAAAAATAGAATTGGCTGTCACTAGATAAGAGAAAAAAAGAAAAATCCCGTGCATTCTCCTGTTTTTATTCATTCTTAATAAAAACATGGTAATGCACGGACTTTTTTTAATGACTGACACCAATGAAGTCCTTTAAGGCGATCACATAATAACAAATTGTTGTTGCACCATTGTAGTCGATTAAAATACAGATCTAGAATTCATCTCGTTTTTATACTTTCGATGCCCTCCACTACATTAAAATCTGGGCCTATGACGTCAGTCATTCGATTAACCAATCAGCGTCGGTGTTCCAAATTCAACCTGTGCTTTGTTTTGATTTCGTTCACTGCCTGTTCCGCGCGCCACACGAGGAGAACTCGACTCAACAGACTATTGATTGGCTAATCCTCACACCAACCAGAACCCGGGTTATTTAACAACTCTTCCAGATCCTGGCGTAGTGTCTGCCACAGAGACGGATGACACTATAGGCAACGTAGGCAGCTGCCTACGGTCCAAGCAAACAATCGATAAAAAGGAATAAAAACAGGATTTGACGACATTTTAAACCTTAAAGATACATTATGTGAAATTAGATAAAGAGCTGGTAGTTCTCACTATAATAGTTAAAAACTACATAATGTAAAGGGAATTTGCTGAAAGTTTCAAAGGATTTGATCCACCCTGAACCGAGTATTTAGCGATTGATTTTTGGGCCTAGCCCCGATCATCATTACTAAAGTCGGTACGATAACAAAACATAGTCGCGATTATCCATTTTTGATTTAATCAGAAGCAGCAGACCGGGTTCTAATCCAGTAAATATCGCAGGCTAGCGATGCCATCGAAAGTTAATTATGGTCTGGATAATTTAATTAATGGCTAATTAATGATTAAGATAACATTTCAGGCCTAAAGAAAGACCTGCAATTGGCAGATTTAGTTCTTGCATAATGTTTACTTATTCACATCACTGTGTCATGCTTCGCAAATCTCTCGTGGGTGTAATCGATCAGGCATTACGAGGGACGACCCGTGCAATCGCGATCCTGGTGGGCTAAATCTATTTGTTAGGCCAGTTCATTTTTTGTCAAGGTCGCTAACGTGTAAATAAGGTTATGGCACGTGATTGTTAGCAAGATTGTAGGTTAGGTTTAAGAATTTGAGGGAGAGGTTAAGTCTCCACATAAGCACTGACTTAGGATGATGCAAAGTTAGTTCGTGATATTTCATAGTTTTATTAAAATTACATACAATACATTAGATTTAAGTACAAAGCTGATTTCACTGTTTTTTGGTGTTGGTGGTCTTCCTTGGGTGGTGCTTCTGGTATTTTTGTTTCTGAAGAAAAAAGAATAAATTTGAGGCTCTCGGGGGAGAGCCACATTAGTGTGTTATCTACTACGAATTGGATTTTCTAAAAATGTGTTTGTTCCATATCACCGGGTTAGAGCTAGGGATTCTTATATCTAGTTGATTTTATTTACTAACGGTTAGGGCTTGGATTTGATATATGGTTTGTTTTGGGTTACGGTGGGGATTGGTCTTATTTAATCTAATGTACTGTGCACTAGGATGTCGTTCAGATTTTAATTTTTAGAATATGCAAAATAAGTTTCTGTGTGAATATTTTCGGGTGATTTTCCTGGAGATCAGTTAAGTGTTTTCTGATGATTTAAGATGCACTTGCTGCTGTTGCGCTAGATGGAACTACAAAAGGGGCTATTTCGCTGGCCGTATGAATATTCAAACCTAGGGGAGCTGTTGTTTTCAATTTGTCAATCCAGAATTTTTCTCTTGTTAGCCTAAACGTTTTGATTTCTTCTGTAGTTTCACAGTCGCCCTTATCAAGAATGTTCATTTTTAGGGGGCTGAGAAGTCTGTCGCTCAAATTGACAACTGTCTGTTTTAAAGACGGCTTTCCCCTAATCATTTAGCACTTGCCTTCTAGATAAGCTACATGTGATCGATCAACTTGAGCATGGGAGGCCACTCTCTATATCCGGTTAAGCGATTTTTGCTTTTATTTTCAAACAGGTTGTGTCGCTCTTTCATTACGTAGAGACAGCTTTTCCTAATGTAGAGGTCGCATTTCCTAATGCAGAGGTAACTCACAACATTTATCTCACTTTCCAATATGTCGGTCGAATGTCTTAGTATGTTTCAAATACTTCGACCGTAAAGCCAGGCGCAGACGGGCAACTTTTTCGAGCAACTTTCAGGCAACAGTGAAATCGCTGGTCGTTGAAAGAAAAAATCGCCCGTCTGCGCCAACGGGCAACAATAGTTGTCTGCTGTTGCTCCGAGTTGCTTCTCGTTGCCAAATATCAAACATGTTTGATATTCGACAACAGAAAATCGCTCGTCGCCGAGAAATTGTTCATCTGTTGCTTCAAAATTGCTCGTCTGCGGCGGTAGGCGACAACAGGCAACAAGCAACTGGTTAACTGTCCAATCAGCGAGCGCTCTACTGTCATGTGTTGTATGTACGGCGCCATTTTGAATGATCACGTGATATCGGCATTCCGGATACATCCGGGGAAAAATTGCTTCTCGTTGCCAGTCAGCCCACACGGGAGACCTCGAGTTGCCAATTGCTCGGAGTTGCCAGTAGTTTCCTATTGCAGCAACAAGCGACGAAAAGTTGACCGTCTGCGCCAAGCTTAAGGTCCTTTTGGCGTCTACAATTAATGAAAATGCCCCACCAGGAGTTCAATAGCTAATATGGGACTGAAGAATGCATGCTAATGTCGTTCGCAAAACAGACTGCATTGATGACTGCAAGGGGTTGAAATCGCCTAAAATTCTGCACTTAGAAATAAACTGAACCGACTGGACTAATGAAGACGGGTGTGGGCCATATAGTGTTCTATGGGGGTAATTTTATCAAGGGTTCTTTTACGTGCACTCCAAAGTGTACACGGGACCTCTGAGTTTAGATATTAGCTGAAGATGACATGGTTCATGACCGAAATGATGCGATTCTCGTTTTTTCCGAAATAGACGTTCTGTTTATTACCAATCTCATTAAATCCCAGATCATATTTCATTTCGTTTTTTATAGTTCAAAATTTCGTTTTACTTGTCTTTACTACACTAGGATCTGGAAGAGTTGTTATATTACCGACGTTTTGGTTGAAGGGAGGGATAAGCCAATGAAACAGTCTGATACGGCGACTTCTTGGCATGTCATGCACGGAACTGTGGGTAAACCACTAGGAACGCCAACGCTGATTGATTAATCAATGTCTGACGTCATAGGGTCAAAAGCCGCTCGTGCAACCCCTGACACGACCTTCGAGTACAACCTGTCAGATCTTCATGTAGTGAAGGCTATCGAAAGTATAAACAAAACGAAACGAAATAAAGATCTGTATTTTAATCAGATTGGTTTATTACGAGAGAGAGAGAAATGAGGTTAACGTCCACTCGACACAAACTAGGTCATTTCGGGACTAACACATGGTTTAATTTTATTTCAATAATTCGATTGTGCGTAGGGGTCTTTAGCAGTGGGAGGACCCGCAGAAAATCCACGATGTTGGACAGGCGACCCTACTCCTTGCCACGAACAACCGGGGATTCGAAACCACGCCAGTTGACTTAATGACAGACTTTATGATACAGCGCGCGCACGCTAATCATTCAGCCACCCCCCCCCCACCCCCGGTTTATTACGAGTTACGACTGATATAATAAAGTATTTCTGTACACCTACAGGGGATTTCATTTATCCTATAGTCCCACTGTCGTGTGATGCTGTACGATAGGAAAGTCCCTATTGTGTCCTCGATGAACAGATACGTTTCAATACGGTCAACACGATTGCTACGACTGACTTCAAAATATGATCAGACCTGATAGGATCACCGCGATTAAAGTCACGATTTCGATCGTAGCGCGAGTCCTGATAGTTGGAATCTAGCATAACAGCGGTCTAGCTTTGGAAACAGCCCAACAGGTCGAGATGCCAACATCCCATCCGAGCCTTGACCCGCCTCTGGTCTGCAATATTACCCTGTGTCAAAGCTAACGAACGATTCCTAGTGTAGTGAAGACAAGTAAACAGAAAGTAAGTTTTAACTAGAAACAAAAACAACAAAACAAAAACGAAACGAAATCGGATTAGATTTTAATCAAACTGACATACAATTAGTATAGGATAGAGGACGAGGCTGCGATTATGCTGGAGAAAGAAAGATTGAAGATAAATAACCCGAGAAATAGAAAAAACCGAGGCCGGGGTTTTTTTTCTGAAGTTTTTCTTCAACCACATAACATGTACGTAAAATGAGAATATCCTAGAATTCCAGTAAGAAAACCCTTATTTCATGTTTTCTTATGGAAAATAAAAACCTAACCTGTAACAGGTTTAAAGAAAGACTTTCAGAAGAATAACCCCAAATTCCCCTGTATATATTCAAAGCCGCCTCCGAGTTTCAGACCGCAAGTAATTCCAGGCATAGAATATACCCCCAGATCAAAGAGATTTGCCGTTATTGGTTTATAAGACAATAGAGTGACTGGTTAATCGTTATAATCTATAGTCTCGTCATTGCTTTTAACTTGACTTAACTGTGATATAAGATACCAATATTAATGTATTAACAAACAGAATTTTCATTAGTATGCATTAGTATTAATTATAACAAACCGTCTGTAATAGGTGGTGATGTAATGGCGTTGGTTTATCTTATTCATTCGGGATTTTAATATTTACTTTTCTCGGGATAAGTCTCATTATTTTGTCGTCTAGATCTGTAATATTTACTGAACAAGTATTGAAATGAAATGAAATAATGAAATTGGGTTGAACGGCCGACTTTGCTGCACCGACTGGGCGAATGAAGACGGGAAATGTAGCAGATATACAGTGTTATATTATAGGATTGAGATGACCTCGTAGTGGCGCGCGCGCGAGAGAGAGAGAGATGGGGTTTAACGTCCCCACTCGACACGAACTAGGTCATTTCGGGACTAACACATGGTTCAATTTTACTTCAATAATTCGATTGCGCGTAGGGGTCTTTAGCAGTGGGAGGAAACCAAGGAAAAAACCACAAGGTTGGACAGGCGATTTTACTCCTTGTCACGTACAACCGAGAAATCGAAACCACGCCAGTTGACCCAGTGACAGACCTTATGATACAACGAGCACGCGCTAATCATTCGGCCAGGCCTCCCCCCCCACCGTGGTGTAGTGTGTCGCGCTTCCAGTTCTGGTGGACCGCGATTGTGGTTTCGGTCCCTGGTTTGAGCTTATGTGGCTAGGTGCTAAGGGCACTTTCTCAACCTCGAGGGTCTACTGGAAAGATGGGCGTTAAATCCCTTCGAACAACGAACAAAAATAGGATCTCACAGATTACAATGTTCTAACGACGAATCACGGTGGGTATGGGGGCGGGGGGAAAAAGGTCACAGACTATAATGTTGTAAATGACATTTAATGAAACGGGGTTTAACGGCCTACTCTTCTGCCCCGACTGGGCTAATGAGGACGATCATACGCCATACAGGGTGCTATGAGGTAAATTTGGTCCGGGCAGCGGCACTATGGCCTACTTTAATATAGAATTCCATCTGTCAAGGGATATATTACGTGCATGCCAATTTATACACGGGTCCTTGGGTTTTCGTCCCATCCGAACGACTAGACCCTGTCCTTGCCAGGCCCTCCGTACCACAGATATGGTGAAACCACGCTGGACAATTCCGGGCAAATTCTGCGGCCTTACTCACTGAGACACCGTGACTCTCTGTTAAAATAATATTCCCAGTTGAAGCTGTTGTGGTTAAAATGATAGCTGAAGTCAGAATATTAACAGAACACTTAGTCAGAATTGATAGCCTGAAAGCATTTAACGTGGGGCCGTGATAAATGCGGACATGTAGTAAATGCTAGGTTTACTACTCGGCTAATCCATCACATATACCAATTAGTTCCGCTGGTTGACCGACATTTTAATTCCTAAATCGACGATTATAGTCATAAACACTAATTATACTTCAAGAAATCTGAGAAGTATTTATTCTGTTTCCATTCAGTAAAACTGCAAATATGGCTGTCATTCGGGATAGAGATCTATTCCCAAAGTGGATATTTCACGGGGTAGGTGGATGGCCGAATGGTTAGCACGTACGCGCTGTATCATAAGGTCTGTCATTGAGTCATCTGACGGGGTTTCGATTCCCCGGTTGTACGTGACAAGGAGTAGGGTGGCCTATCCTACCTCGTGTGTTTTCTCAGGGTCCTCCTGTTTCCTCCCACTGGTAAAGACACCCACGCGCAAGCGAATTGTTGAAATAAAATTGAACCATGTGTTGGTCCCGAAGTGACCTAGTTTGTGTCGAGTGGACGTTGAACCCCATCTCTCTCTCTCTTACTTCACTATGTACAGAATGAATCCAGCATTGCTGATTACTGCTCTATTAACCACACTTTAAAGTAGCTAGGTCTCTAACTAAGTATCATCCAAAGTCTTCGACATTGAAAACAAGAATTATTTGTCAATTTAAATCAACATTGATGTTGTGATGGGCTTCTGATATCCAATATTTAAGACAAAACTTTTTACTATTGGTACACGAATCGTGTACCGGACTGTAACAAGAGACCCGAAGAACAAGGCTAGACATATTCCACAAATGTCAAACAGTGACGTCATATTCTTATCTGGAAAGCATGCGCAATAAATACTACCGGTGTAGACTGGAATAACCAGATGCTAGAGACTGCCATTGGATTGAGACTTCTCGCGTATTTCGCCAAAATAACTGATTTGAAATTAGAGTAAAAATAGAAACGATTGGAGGTAAATCAATTTATATACATTCCTAATACATTATTATATGCGTTGTGGCCCATCTGTGTCCATTTCTAGGTACCAAATATTAGCGATTTAGCTCCTTTAATTGTAAGTGTGAAAAATGCGTTGGAGTTATGGTTGAGGTCAGACGTGTAACATACTGCGACTGAATTAGTTGACAACTGCCATTCAAATTCAGAGACATACTTAACGCTAACTTGATTAACGTTTTTCGTTTAAAATGGTCTGATTATTGATCATAGCGATGCCTTCATCACAAATATCAGAATTACGGATTTTAACTAGAATGGATGAAGGTTGGGTATTTTTATATCGAGAAAATGAGGTTTAACGTCCACTTGATGCACGTCATTTCGGGACTAACGTGATTCAATTTTATTTTAATAAATCACTCTCTAATACTGCTACGATAACAAACAAAGTTTAAATTATACATTTTAAGATGAAATTATCAAATGGTGATCGTGTTTCAATCACGTCCATCCGATTGTCTAGAGAGTTGATTATGGGCTTGACATGTAAATAAATGTCTGATAAATTATTCATATCACATCACATTTGCGGTCTAAAGAAAGACCTACAATAGGCAGATTTAGCTCTTACATTAAATGTAAGTTAAGAAAATAATATATACTGATGTCCAAAAGTAAGTATACACACTAAAAGTATGACTAAGTTTTGTTTAGATTAAAAACATTTGATAAAGCATTACTGGGTTTGTCTCTTGCGTCCAAACTCAACATTTCTAAGCAAAATAAAAGTGTGAAACAAATTAACATTCTACCCAAATACCGCATACCATGAAAAAACGACTTTGGTTGATGCAGCACAAAATGCACAGTGTATACTTTCTTTTGGACATTAGTATAGATAGATTAATCTATAAACAAAACCCACTAGCAATATTATTTACATTTTATAAAAATTGCCCTTTCGTAAAATTCATTCTGATTAAAACACGGAACTTAATTCGTTTCGTTTTTTATAGTTCAAAATTTCGTTTTACTTGTCTTTACTGCACTAGGTTCTGGAAGAGTTGTTATCTTACTGGAGTTCTGGTTGAAGTGAGGGATTAGCCAATGAAACGGTCTATTACGGCAGTTCTTGGCGTGCGATGCACGGAACTGTGAGTAAACCACTAGAAACGTCAACTCTGATTGATTAATCAATGTCTGACGTCATCGAGTCAAAAAACGCTCGTACGACACTTGACGCGACCTTCCAGTACAACCGGTCAGATCTCCATGTAATGTAGACCATCGAAAGTATAAAAAGCGAAACGAAATATAGATCTGTATTTTAATCAGATTGATCGATTTGAAATTATGTGATGCAGCAAAATGAGTCCGGAGAACAAAAAAGAAAGAAAAAAAAATTCAAAGTGAGTTTAATCAGCCAGGAAGAAACATTGCTTGTTCTGACTCACTTACTCCTGCGATGTAATCAAAATAACATTTTAAATATTACTCTGGAAGAAAAAGTCATTTGATGATCGTCCTGTCTACGTCGCTTTATAAATAGACATATTAATATTATCCCAAGTTCTAATCGCTAGAAAGATGAATAACCTAGCCAGAAATAATGAATAGACCGTGTTGACAGCGGATGGTCCAGAAGGTTTGAGGGAGACCTGTCATCTATTCCGTGGCAATACTGAGACTTAGCGAACATTTGGATGTGCACCAATCCTCAGCATCTCAATCCCTCCAGCTTCTAGAGGTATAAAATATTGGGCAGGAATAATGCAATAAATCTGGATGCAGGTGGACCAACACAACTGAGGACCGTGGGTGGGATTGGGTGAGAAAAAATGGTCTAAAAAGGGAAACACGGGTGTGTATATGTCCACTGACTACCCCTCTCGCTGTCTCCGTGAAGAATGAATTTAATAGTTAACATCACGTGAGAATTGGACGAAAAACGGGCGGTCCAGAAGGTTTGAAGGAGACCCGTCACCATGCCCACGACAGGAGAGATTTTGTGAACGTGTTGTCCCATAAACTCGTTGACGGGCACGTAAAAGAACCACCGGAAGTTCTAGTTCGACGAAAATGTTCCTAATTGCAAATTGCATCGCGTATGGTGGAAATGACGTCAAACCCCATTTTATTTTGTCTCCAACTTTAAATGGTCACTCGATTTCCATTTATATTGTAGGTGAATTCATGACAGTTTAACTCGGTCTGTGTTCGTCATTATTTATTCATTAAACACAATCGGTCTGCATTTTAAATTTATCAATCTTATTATTAACTGCCGCGGGCCTTATTTTTAGTTGTTCTTAGATAATATAATTTTCCAGACGTTCTAATCTTTTATATTTACATAATCTGTAAGTCTTGTGGAGCATATCATTGTCGCCATTTTGTCGTTGATGCACGTTGACTCAGTGAATAAGACGGAATTCGACAATTAGTTAAACATCATTTCTTTTCATTCCAAATTCATTTTACACAACTGTCCAACCTCGTGGGTTTTCTCCGGGTCCTCCGGTTTCCTCCCACTGCTGAAGACCCCTACGCGCAAGCGAATTATTGAAATAAAATTAAACCATATGTTAGTCCTGAAATGACCTAGTCTGAGTCGAGGGGGGGGGGTCTCTCTCTCTCTCTCTCTTTCATTTTACACAACTGTCCAACCTCGTGGGTTTTCTCCGGGTCCTCCGGTTTCCTCCCACTGCTGAAGACCCCTATGCGCAAGCGAATTTTTAAAATAAAATTAAACCATATGTTAATCTCTCTCTCTCTCTCCCTCGGGGGATCACGTGGCTAAGTGGGTTAATTGCCTGGAATAATATTAATAATGACACTCGTATAATGCCTACTAGCTATAACGATATTTTAAACCAGCCCCACATATTCTATATAACGGTAAAACTATACATTTTGATTATAATATATTGCATAAGATTGTAAAGATTGCTGACATATGTTATTGTGTAATACCGGGTTTTCTTCCTTTAACACATATACTAGATCTGTTTGATTGTGATGACGAAGACTTTGATTATGCCAAAATTGAAAAATGTTTTAATATTATTTGTTCGTCTATACCTCCAGCGTGGTTAAATATTATTGATAACGAAAGCCATGTGATTCATAACGAAATATATTTATGTATCTTTATCGAGAAAGAACTCTGCTGGTTGAAAATTGTACATCTAAAATATTTTATACTATATTAAGAGACAAATTCTATCAGAAACCAACTAGTGAATTATTTTGGGATCAGTTACACTTTAATATTGTATGGAAAGATGTTTGGCAATCTATGTTTTGTTATTTTAAAAGCAATGAATGTATTGAAAATGACTATAGAATTGTACATAATATTATATACACTAATGAGAAATTATATAAATATAGACTTATTGATGAACCTTTTTATACACTCTGCCAAAGAAGACAAATTGAAGATATGAACAATTTATTCTTAACATGTCCTGGTAATTCAACATTATGTGAATATTTAAGATCTAGTCTCATAAATTTTTATCCTGAAGGAAATGAAATGAAATGGGGTTTAACGTCCTACTGTTCTGCTCCTATACTGGGCTAATGAAGACGGGCATACGCCATACAGTGTGCTATGAGGGAAATTTAGCCCGGGCAGCGGCACTATCGCCTACTCTTATATCGAATTCCAACTGCCAAGGGGTCTTGTACGTGCATTCCAATGTATACACGGGAGCTCGGTTTTTCGTCTATTCCGAAGGACTATTATCCTGAAGGATTCAGCCTGTCTGAGTTTCATCATCTCATTCTATGTGGTACAAAACACATTCATTAAGGGGAGTAAAAAGAATAATATACTTATTCTCTTACTTTCATTTGCTCGCCTAGCCATAATAAAACGCCAAAATATGTATGTTAAAACTGGGAAAGTAATAGATGTAATCAAATTATTCATTAAATGTATCGAATCTCATTTTCAATATCTTTTGTTTCATTATAAAGAAAACCACTTTAGAGAACTTTTCGAGACATCTAATGTATTACGTATTGAGAATAATGATGTTAAATTACGCCTTAATCCCTAAAAATGGTCCATTACAATTTATTTATAAATACATGTATATTTAATATGTTTTGTGTTGGAAAAGGTTATGTATAGATGTACAGATAAATATGACATGTTAATATATTATTCATTTAAAATTGTCTATACAATTTCCTTCGACGCCCTAACTTGCCTCGAGAATTTTCGTTAAGTTTCGCTCTCTTGAGGTCACGTGGTTCGAAATTATTTGAAATAGATTTTTTTTTTTGGTTATAGAGCGAAACCTTTTACAATATAGAATTATGCTTTCCAGTGCAGATCACATATTGACTATATCAATACTTATACTAACTATAATATTACTTATCACAGGTAACTTTTAATGAAACTACAAATTGATATATTTGTATTAATATATCAACTGAAAATATGTTTTTATTTAAGATGAGTGTGTGGGTATGTTTGTGTTTGTGTGCGTGTATGGGTATATTTATATATACAACTTTTAAACTGTAAATATCCTGTGAAATTATTCTTGTAGAATGAAAATAGAATTATGTATTCTGTATATTGTATATTGTGTGAATAAATATTATAAAAAAAAAAGACGCTGGCTCGGGTGTTCGATCCTTGCATTGGCTGAGAAAGTTCATCTAGATTTTCCGGCGTGGTTCTCCCTTGTCAGATGCAGGACGGAGAGCCTGTCAAGGAAAACTGTCTAGTCGTTCGGATGTGACGAAAAACCGAGGTCCCGTGTACAAATTGGCGTGCACGTAAAAGAACCCTTGGCAGTTGGAATTCGATATAAGAGTAGGCCGTAGTGCCGCCCCCGGGCAAAATTTCCCTCATAGCACACTGTATGACGTATGCCCGTCTTCATTATCCCAGTTTAAGAGCAGAACAGTAGGACGTTAAACCCCATTCCATTTCATTTCATTTCTCCCTCTCTCTGTCTCTCCCTCTCTCTCTTTCATTTTACACAAAGCGTTTAACTTTGAATTTGCATAAGTCTAACGCACACATGCGATTTGTTTTCGCTTGTTGAAAGAGAGAGGGGGGGGGGGGGCGAAATGGGGTTTAACGGCCACGCAACACGAACTAGGTCGGGACGAACATATGATTACCGCCGTACACCATATGTCTTAAGCAATAGCCTAACAAATCCCTCTCTAGCCATTGCTTCACTAGTAGCCAAAAGTTGAGTTTTTGACGGAGTGTGCCTATTATTATCGCTGTCGAGTTCTACTGTTGGATTGTATTCAATGACAAGCCATCTCTTTGATCTTCACATAAACTTCAGACAGTTGATTATTGTGCACATATTTTTCAGATGTTGCGTGGTTCAACACAACAGATGATAAACAATGTTTACGTTTGCATCCATTTGTGATATTCTTGTTTGTCACACATTTAATGTATTGGTGGTTAACCAGACTGTTAACCAGTCATAATAAGGGACAGGATTTTCCATTCACCATGCCTATACAAAATGACCGCGACTATGGCTGAAAATGTAGTTAAAGCAGGCCGTTAATATGTAAGATCACGTGATAATTTAGCTTGCGCTGATTGGAGAGAGAGATGGGGTTTAACGTCCACTTTACACAAACTAGGTCATTTCGGGACTAACATATGGTTGTGCATAGAGGTCTTTATATAGTAGGAGGAAACCGCGAGGTTAGGCCGACGACCCCCCTACTCCTCTCGAGAAGGAAACTACGCCAGAACTAGACTTTTAAAAGAAAATACAAACACACTATCTACACAGGCTCATAATATTATCAGTCATGAGATCCAAACTACGCCACGTGACTGATAGACCTTATTATTTAAAGCTCACGTGTTAGACAACCCGACCCGCCACCCCAATCCTCCAGAACTAAACTTTTAAAAGATAATACAAACACTATCTACACAGGCTCATAATATTATCGCTCATGAGATCGAAACTGCGCGACGTGACTGACTGGTAGACCTTATTATTTAAAGCGCACGTGTTAGACAACCCGACCCGCCACCCCAATCCTCCATAACTATAGATTTTAAAAAAAAAACCCAAAAAAACCCAAACACACTATTAACACAGGCTCACAAATATTATCACTGTCTATTGCGTAGAATTAATAATTAATAATAATGATGTTGTTTAGTTCACAAAGCGACCGACCATATTTCTTTCTCGTGACAAGTGTGTAAAATGTTTAGTAATATAATAACTGGCTACTTTGATGGTGACGAAACAATTACTCTTAACATCTTCACAACATCCTTCATCCAATTCAGACTCCATTGTTTCAAAATATTGACACATGATCGAGTTATAATAGACAATTTTCTTACGCAAGTATTTATATATTTTGCCTTCTTCAAACAAGTTATAGACATATATGGAAACACTTATTTTCATCTTAAAAGTCTTGTAAATAATGTAATTTGAACTACAAAAGCAAACTAAGCCGACATCAAACGTTTCAGTTATATATTAAACACCAAAAGAAGATACGAAACGACATTTTAGGATATAAAAAGTTATCTAATTTCAACGTTATTATATTCAAATATCAGAGATTGATTGGTTTGGCGATTCATAAATTCCATTTCATTCCATATAGCGCGTCGTTAACCGAAGTGTTCAGATGCGCTGAACAATAGCAAAGCAAAAATACAATTTATGATGAAAAGAAAAATTATATAAAAATTTCATTCCCTAAAACAGTAAAAGAAAGGTCAATTAGGAGATAAACACCGACTGGTCAGAATTTATAGGACTGTTATTGTCCATTTGATACCGCTTAAATCATTAGAGGCCGAGTCATTTTGGGACTAACATATCATTATAGTGTATTTATATAGCGCATCTTTCACCTAAGTGCCCAGATGCTCTTTACAAACTTAAAAAAGATAAAATACAAAGAATAAAAAATACATGTAAATAGTCAAAGACAAAATAAGAATATATAAAATTACTGTAAAAAAAAACAGAACTATAACTATAGGATATAAAGACAACATCACGGTTATTAAAAAGCTTTGGTAAATAAAAAAAGTCGAAAGTGGTCCACAGTTTCTTAAGACTAAAAATTTGTTCCACAGTTTAGTAGTCTCGGTCACCCAGAACCTCCTAGTCTTCAACATACGGAGGGTCTGGGAAAGTTGTCAATATTTGACGTAAAGTCCATTGCCCATGCGTAACCGGGAGTTTGGTTTTTAATGTGGTTGATTATCCAGTCTCTTTAGCCAAGTCAAGTAAGAGTTGCGCCCCTTCCCACAATAAATCCCATAATTCTTGCATTAATAATATAAACAAACATGAATCGTGACGACGAATTAGGATTAATTTTCAAAGCATAGATATGGCCCATGAAGAGAGAAATTTTACAATAAAAAATTAAGAGTGTTAGATATTGAACTCGCATGCAATCACATGGATTTTTTGAAATGACATTCTTAAATTAATTTCATGGGTGTAAACATCTTGTTTAAAAGGAGTTACCTCCCTTAGACGTTGTTTATGACAATGTAATAGACCGGATTATCTAGCCAATTTTTCTCAAATGTTGACAACCCATCCAGACTAATATTCGTAGAATATTTTTCTGGATGATAGAGACTACAGTTTAGGGCGTTTATTGAGAAAGATTTCTCCCTAACCGATACTTATTTTGCGTTTCGGGGGGTTGGATGGCCGAATGGTAAGCACGCGCGCGCTGTATCATAAGACCCGTCATTGAGTCAACTGGCGTGGTTTCGATTCCCTGGTTGTACGTGACAAGGAGTAGGGTCGCCTGTCCAACCCCGTGGGTTTCCTCCGGGTCTTCCGGTTTCCCCCACTGCTAAAGACCCCTACGCGCAAGCGAATTATTGAAATAAAAAATTAAAAACCATATGTTATCCCGAAATGACCTAGTTTGTGTCGAGTGGACGTTAAACCCCATTTGTCTTTCTCTCTCTTCTATTTCTTGACTTCGATTATAAGCCATTAGGACCGCAATATCTAATGCTAGGTTCGCATTATCACGATTCGTTCTACGAATGAAATCGTGGAGTAATCGTGGTGATCCTGTCAGGTCTTATTATATATTGAGGTCAGTCGTAGCAATCCTTTTGATCGCATCGAAACGTATCCTAACGTATCTGCACGTACCAGATAGTGGACGCGAAATGAAATGGGGTTTAACGTCCTACTGTTCTGCTCCTAACCTGGGCTAATGAAGACGGGTAATCGTGGACTCAATAGTCAGAGAGAAATGGGGTTTAACGTCCACTCGACACAAACTAAGTCATTTCGGGACTTACATATGGTTTAATTTTATTTCAATAATTCGCTTGCGCGTAGTGGCCGAATGGTTAGCACGTGCGCGCTGTATCATAAGATACAGGAATTAAAATGTCGGTCAAATAGATTAGTGTCGGTTATTAAAATTATATCTATTAGTATTATATATATAATACCACCATTACAAATAACAGACACGTCATGAGAACTATTTCTCTGGCTTACCTTTGATTATAAATATCCTATAATATAACATCAAGAGAATAGTTTACTGGTAGAGAGAGAGAGAGAGAGAGAGAGAGAGAGAGAGAGGGGCGAGCTGGACAGGCGACCCTACTCCTTGTCACGTACAACCGGGGATTCGAAACCACGCCAGTTGACTCAATGACAGACGTTCTGATACAGCACGCACGTGCTAACCATTCGGCCACCCAACTCCCCCTAGAGAGAGAGAGAAATGGGGTTTAACTTCCATTGGACCAAATGGTTCAATTATGTTTCAATAATTCGCTTGCGCGTACGGTTCCTTAGTAGTAGGAGAAAAAAGGAGGATACGGTTTAAATCCTTATCACGTACTGACCCAATGACATACTTTATGGTTTAAAGTGGGCCCTCTAAACCACTCGACCAACCAAACCCTACCTTATCGAGGCTATTGCACTACACCCCCCCCCCCCCCAACGACCTCATGACTAGAAGGAAATGAAATTGAGTTTAACGTCTTACTGTTCTGCTACGACTGGGATAATGAAGACGGGCATACGCCATTCAGGATGCCACGAGGAACATTTTGCCCGGACATCGTCGCTACGGCCTACTCTTATATCGAATTCCACTGCCATGGGATCTTGTACGTACACGCCAATGTGTACCCGGGACCTCGGTTTTCTGTACTATTCGATCTAAAAAAATGAAATGAGGTTTAACGTCCTACTGTTCTGCTCCGACTCGGCTAATATAGACGGGCATACGCGATACAGGGTGCTATAAGGAAAATTTTCCCCGGGCCGCGGCACTATGGCCTACTCTAATTATATTGAATTCCAACTAACAGGGCATCTTTTACGTGCACGCCAATTTGTACACGGGATCTCCGTTTTTCGTCCCATCTGAACGAGTACTCTTATATCGAATTCCAACTGCCAAGGGATCTTGTACGTACACGCCAATGTTAAAGAACCGTAAACCTTAAACTGCCTTGGTAAGATTTCACTGATAGGATACTTCATGACATATTGTTACACGTTTAGTTCTCTGAAACGGTTCTGGGTGACGACACTGGTTTAAACTTCATATAATTTTTTTATATTTTCTTTAAACATATCCTGTACAAGACTTCGTAAATAATACTTAGTTACCATGTTCCTTGTCTTGTAGCAGCCTTGTTTCCAGCTCGGCTCACTGGCCTGGATTCGAGACCGGTGCGGACCCCATTCCAACCAACTTACATGTCCCTTGTTCTAGCCTTAACCAGGGGGTTGGATGGCTGAATGGTTAGCACGTTCATGTTTTGTCATTGAGTCAACTAGCGTGGTTTCGAATCCCCGGTTGTACGTGACAAGGAGTAGGGTCGCCTGTCCAACTTCGTGGGTTTTCTCCGGGTCCTCCCACTGCTAAAGACCCCTACGCGCAAGCGAATTATGAAAAAAAATTGAACGATATGTTAGTCCCGAAATGACCTAGTTTGAGTCGAGTGGACGTTAAACCCCATTCTCTCTCTCTCTCTCTAGCCTTAACCCAAGGCGCACATGGCATTTCTGCTTTTAAAACCTTTCTAGACAAAGGATGATCGAAGAGATTATGCAGCTGGCTACATTGCATCATATACCAGATTAAACGTTCAGTACAGATGGCTTTACAAGACAAAGGACATTACATAAAACGGGCCAGCTATACGTTTATATCATCGTAATGACTAATGAGTTCAATCAGGACAACCATGGATGTCAATAGCCGACATAAAGATATTTTAGTCCATTCTGCTTTCATGTGTCAAGATGGCACGATAACTTATCAATAACATCTGCCATTATGTAACATGTACATACTTCTAACACAGAGAAGTGTGTAGTTTTCTTTTGAACTGATTCATTTTTTTAAAAATAAGATATATAACATAGCAGGAAAATTAACACCTTTAATTTTATGGTTCTTTATATACTTTATCATTTTGTTTCAGGTTTGTAATAAAGATAAAATAAATAGCTTGCTCTTGATTTCTTTCATTTTTGATATCTTTATATACTCTTCAAAAAATGTAGGGGATATTCAGAAACATACAAAACTGCGAAAATGCACTGCTGTTTTTAAGTAGGGGTAACCAGTGTATGTTAATAACAGGCCAACTGCCTACACATTAACATAAACAGTCCATATGGGCGGCTTATCTGACGGCCCCATTTCACTTGCAAATAGATACACTGTCTAATAATGAGTAATTGTTCCACCAATCCTCAGACATTCAGCAATTCGTAGTGGCATGCTCCTAATCATCCGTCCAATCACGATTTGGGGCAATCTGACCCACTCCTCTTGCAGTGCCACGGCCAATTCTTGCAGTGTTATCGGTTGACGTTGACGTCGACGAACACGTTCACCGATCAAATTAAACGTAACACACTAAAGCAAAGATACGCTAAACAGTAAATCTTATGCGAGAACCTATAGGAAAGCAAACATGGATAGGATAAACCATGAGCAAGCGGCAGTTTTCATTAACCCTTCCTTGAAGTGTCAAATTTGACAATGAACCCCTCCCACGTGTATGGCCCTATTGCGTGTCGCACATGCAGCTCAGTGGTTCTGTTGGGCCGATAAGTTCTTCATCTGTGAACATACTCTCAAAGCATGTCAAGTGTCCATGACTATTTATCATATCACAACCTGCATAGGTATTTGCATTTCAATATCCACTACTTTTTTTGAGTATATTACATGACTGAAACATTACATTTACAAAAAAATAAATTGTTTCTTACAGAGGGCTATACTATATACCGGAAAACATCGAAAAACACCGGAAAACACCATGTTCTACTGAATACCGGAAAACACCAGAAAAACACTTAATACTGGAAAACACAATTCTATTTCATATTTATCCAAAATAACTATGTTAAATAACAAAAACATATTCTGACAGCAGATTAACAGGATTAGTTTCAGAAATTAAATTGTTTTTTACAGAAAATAAATTTGTTTTTTTTAACAGAAAATAAATTGTTTTTTTTAACAGAAAATATATTGTTTTTTTTTTTTAACAGAAAATAAATTGTTTTTTTTTTAACAGAAAATAAATTTGTTTTAATAGAAGATGATTCTATTTAATATTTAACCAAGATAATTATGTCAAATAACAAAAACATATTCTGGCAGCAGATTAACTAGATTAGCTTCAGAAAATAAATTGGTTTTTTTTTTTGTTTTTTTTTTATAGAAGATGATTCTATTTAATATTTAACTAACATGATTATGTTAAATAACAACAAAATCTTCTGGCAGCAGGTTAACTAGATTAGCTTCAACAGAAACATGGTGCTGTGACTTAAAAGGAAATTGTCTTAAAAACAAGAATTAAATGTACAAAGAAAAATAAAAATCTAGAATATGTTTGTTCTCATAATTATTGCGACAAAGTGCTCCATAAGTGCTCAAATTTTCTATCATATAAAATACGAAATGAAATGAAATGGGGTTTAACGTCCTACTGTTCTGCTCCTATACTGGGCTAATGAAGACGGGCATACGCCATACAGTTTGCTATGAGGGAAATTTTGCGAGTAAGAAATGTGTATGACAGCGTCAACAATACTATGCACCGTCACCTTGGTTGGAGGCCCCTTATGCTAGGTTTCTACTGTTGTGCGATGAGTTATGATAGGATACGTTTCGATACGATCAAAACGATTGCTACGACTGACCTCAATATAAGATAAGACCCGATAGGATCACCACGAGGGGATCACGTGGCTAAGTGAGTAAGACGCTGGCTCGCTAGCCTGGAGGTCGGGTGTTTGATCCCTGCATTGGCCGAGAAAGTTCTTCCAAATTTTCCGGCGTGGTTTTCCCCTTGTCAGCTGTCCTTGTCAGGCCCTCCGTCTAGTCGTTCGGATGGGACAAAAAACGAGGACCCGTGTACACATTGGCATGCACGTAAAAGATCCCTTGGCAGTTGGAATTCGATATAAGAGTAGGCCGTTGTGCCGCTGCCCGGGTAAAATTTCCCTCATAGCACACTATGGCGTATGCCCGTCTTCATTAGCCCAGTCGGAGCAGAAAAGTAGGACGTTAAACCCCCATTTCATTTCAGGATCACCACGATTACTCCACGATTTCATTCGTAGAACGAATCGTGATAATGTGAACCTAGCATTAGATATTGCGGTCCTAATGGCTAATAATCGAAGTCAAGAAATAGAAGAAACACAATAACAAAAACTCCTTTGTTATGGAAGACTCGATTAATGTCAATGGTTGTTTTCTGTGTGAGTGAGCAGCACGGTCGACAACCTTTCTAGTTTAATAATGATTGTGACTGACATAAAGGAATCCGTAGTGACAACAAATTTGATGAAAACATTGTCCAACCTCTATTTAAAAGTTGACGTGCATATTTTTCTGTTATGACGATTTTCGCCATGAATAAATTATTCTTTACAGATAAAAGTCACATCATTGAGATCGCCTCTGAAATGATCCCATATTCGTATTAGCATGAACTTGATTTGCTCATCAAAATCAGGTTTTTCAGAGTTTGTGAATTGGCCGCTAGGTCATTGTTATTTATGGGACTGTTCTTTTGCGCTTATTATTAGATAAACCCAGCGGCTGCCAGGCAGGATACGCCCACATTTTCGAGAGATGGATAGCGAACAAGCTAAAAAGAAAGTGATTTTTCCTACAATCAAGGGCCATAATTCAGGAAATTACAATTCGATATGCGCAAATATCGAAAGGATCCAAGATCTTTGTGTTATAAACTTACATGTCAAGTTTCAACAAAATCGGATAAAAATTGTGACCTCTATAGGGTCCACAACCTTGATATACCATATTTTTTTTACGCTATTTGAGAACGAACTGCAGCCAGTTTGTCTGTCAATTTTGGGCCGATTTACACGAAATTCGAACTCAGTCGTCCTTAGGGTGTAACGGTGATATAAAAATATACGTTTTTTTAAATCGAATAAAAATTATGACCTCTATAGAGTCTACAAGCTAAAAACGCGATTTTTCGTACAATCAGGGGCCATAATTCAGGAAGTTCGATTTGCGCGAATATCGACAGGAACCGAGATCTTTGGGTTATGAACTTACATTTCAAGTTTCAACAAAATCGGATAAAAATTGTGACCGCTATAGGGTCCACAAGCTAAAAACGTGATTTTTCGTACAAACAGGGGCCATAATCCATGAAGTTTCGACGGACAGGGGCGACGACAATATACGTCCACATGAAAATGTGGGCGTATAAAAAATGTAGTTGCTTAATAGTCACCTGACAAGATTTTGGTGCAGCGATCCGCACTCGTTGCGGTCATGGTACTGTAGTGCGAACTGTGACAGGGCTGAATTCCGTATCATGAATGAAAGTTGAGCAACAAATCGGAGCCCAATCCAGTAAATATTGCATGCTAGCGATGACATCGGGAGTTGATTATGATCTGGATAAGTTAACTAATGTCTAATTAATAATTTAGATAACATTTCAGGTCTAAAGAAAGACCTGCAATAGGCAGATTTAGCTCTTGCATAATGTATGTTTAAGTGGACGTTATCCCCCCCCCCCACCTCTCTCTCTCTCTCCGGATCCTAATCCAGTAAATATCGCAGGCTAGAAATGACATCGAGAGTTGATTAGAGTCTGGATAAGTTAACTAATGTCTAATTAATAATTTAGATAACATTTCAGGCCTAAAGAAAGACCTGACGTAGGCAGATTTAACTCTTGCATAATGTATGTTTAAGTGGACGTTACCCCCCCCCCCCTCTCTCACTCTCCGGATCCTAATCCTGTAAATATCGCAGGCTAGAAATGACATCGAGAGTTGATTAGAGTCTGGATAAGTTAACTAATGTCTAATTAATAATTTAGATAACATTTCAGGCCTAAAGAAAGACCTGACGTAGGCAGATTTAACTCTTGCATAATGTATGTGTACGTTACCCCTCCCCCGCACCCCTCTCTCTTTCAGAACTGTTGTCAGCTACCGCGAGTAATGTTTCTTTACTGTTGATATATTATAAAATTTGCTGTAATAACGAGGTTATTCCAAATTGCCCAAATGTATCGCTATTCAAACCAGCTAAGCGCTTCATAGATTTAGTAATTCTAGCAGAACAAACGTTAAGGGAATATAAGATGATAATTGGACTGACTTTCACGACTATCAAGACTAAATCTGTAACTATATTATGGTTCATAAAGCCAGATTGTTCGATCACATATTTATGACAATCCTTCCCCTGATGAGCAATTATTGACTATCCTTCAACTTCTGTCAAGGTTTTTATTCTTTTATGGCAGTGTTTGTCGCCTGTATTTGCATACGACTATTGTCTCAGGCAATAAAGAAATGAAATGAAATGGAGTTGAACATCCTACGGTTTTGCTCCGACTCGAGCAATAAAACAGAAGACAATAAAAACATATATTAAGCAGATTAATAATAATAGTAGGTATGTTATTGGATTTATTTGTATTTAAGCAGAGGAGATCTTGGGCTGGAAACAACGTCAATTTCTAACATCAGGGAAGCCCCACCCTACCCCCGACAATGGCCTGTATTTTCTCTTACACGCACTATCACCTCTGTGCTTTGCAAAATCTTTTAGTTGCCTCCCAAAAAACTCAGTAATGCATTGAAAATAATCTCCAAGATTTTCACATTAACTTAAAAATGTGGATGAGTTGTCAACCATGTGTGTAATTGAATGGGTTTTAATTTAACCATTTACAGTAATTCCGATAATAAACATCTGTGAATTGATGGACGATGTTGTCAGTTATTTAATTCAACATTTCAATCCATGGACACAATAACACTTATTCATGTTTTCAATATAACTAAAGACTAAATAAACTCCCAATTTCTTTATATAATCTCCATTAATATCGTTCCAAATCCAAATACGAATGTATACACAAAACGTTTTTCACTATACGTTTTTGTTAACTTTGTAAGGATTTGTGAAAAATATGAGTTTGTAAGTGATATTTGAAGTTGTGGGGATTTTCAATTATCCGGCTGAATCATTCATTATGTGTACATTTTACATTACGAAGTGTGTTAACATCTTAAGATGGTTAAATTAATATACAAGAAGGTGGTTAATCAGCCATATTTACATAATGCAAGGTAAATTAGTATTCATAATACTAATACTTAAGGCTATATTATACATGTAAGAAATTCGGCATGAATTCATTTGTTCTATGACAGTAGATTTGTATAAATTATCTCCGAGCAAAGCCTGATGTGGTTCAGATCTAAAACGTTTGGCGATTGCAAGGAAAATCATAATTTTCTAGCAGGACGCGTAGAATCGCGGTACAAATTTTATGATATTACTTAAACCAGTCTCCGGGTCCCACAGACTCGGTAACTACACGGTGTCGATACGATCAAACAAGACACCCTCTTAACACGACAGAACACGATCCCGATGCGATGCAACAAGACAAGAGGGGGGGGGGGTGTCGATTGTCAGTCCGGAACGTCCCTAATTGGCAGGATTGCAATCAAGTGATACGTAATTCAGCCCTGGCACCGTTCTGCCAGTCCCGACAGCTGAGGTGGTGGGTAGAATCGTGACATATTTTAACAAATATGTTTCAGCTGTCATGATTGGTTGAGATATATTTTTTATGCAGTCGGCACATGCGTTGTACTCCGAATTTTTTCCCTTCAATCGATTGACACTACTTTTGAAATTGAGAGAATATAATTCAGGAAGGTTCAATCGCGTATCCCCTATGAGATGTTCACTCTTAAATATCCAGACACGATATGAAACTTCAAGCCCATTTCTGATTATTTTATACTATTCTGCAGAGGTCGTGATGGATGTGGACATGATCTGTACTGCATCTGGGACTGAAGCGAGTTTATCGTGTTAAGAGTCGTGATTAGGCCGAGTAGGTCTTATCAAAGTCTTGTTGGATCTGGGATGGGACGAGTTGGTCCTGCAAGACCTGGACCGTCACGATCATTCGTCGGGAAGAGGTCACCAAGACCTGTCGGCGACCTTCGCAATCCATGAAAACCATCTCCAGCTTTACAGGCGACCCAATATATTTGAGTCGCATTAGGTCGTTCTTTGGTGTGATGGGGGCTTTAGAGGTCGAGTTGCTGACTTTTCCCCAAGACCTGACGGCGACCCAAGAAGACCTTCTCCAGTTTTACAATGCGACTCAAAATATTTGAGTCGCGTTAGGTCGTGCTTTGGTGTGATGGGGGCTTTAGGGGTTAGCAAGCATCCTGCCTTTAGCACTCGAATCTTTAAATAAGAAAGTTTATGCAAAGATTAGGATAGGGGGCGATGTATTGTAATCCTTGCACGTAATCCGACAGTTTGCTGCACCACCGACAGGAGAAAACATGACTGGTAAATCTTGAGCAATTTTCTCAGCCAACACTGGGTTGAGACTAGGGATCACCAAGGTAGCGAGTCACCATGTGGCCGCCCACACATTCTATTGAATAATTTGTTAGAGACAGGCAGTTGTTTTATTAGTGCTGTATGATTCATATCCCATATGTTCAGGGTCCATTTCATCGCTGTTTGGTATTTAAAAGGTGACAACGCTAAGATAAAGACAGTCATATTTCAAATAAATTTATGGGAAGGAACTTGGTTAGTGAAGTTTTTGTTATCATTGTGTACATTTATTTTCCAAGTACCTGTATGTCATGATGTTTAAAGAAGCTGGCATGAAATGAACATAAAATTTAACAACCTACTTTTCTGCACCGACTGGGCTAATGATATCCATTCTGCACTCCTTGACAAGAAGAAACTGATCAAGTTATCCAAACCTAAAGGAAATGAAATGGGGTTTAACGTCCTACTGTTCTGCTCCGAACTGGGATAACGAAGACGGGCATATACAGTGTGCTATGAGGGGAATTTTGCCCGGACAGCGGCACCGCAGCCTACTCTTATATCGAATTGCAACTGTCAAGGGGTCTTTTACGTGCACGCCAATGTGTACATGGGACCTCGGTTTTTCGTCCCATCCGACGACTAGACAGCTGTCCTGTCAGGCTCTCCGTCCTGCATCACTGACAAGGGGGAACCACGCCGGAATATCTGGATGAACTTTCTCGGCCAATGCAGGGATCGAACACCCGACCTCCAGGCTAGCGAGCCAGCGTCTTACCGTGATCCCCCCAAACTTCAAGGAGATAAACCTCTAACTCTATATTTTCCATAATATGCAAAATTATAAACATAATTAAAATTCACTATTGGTCCGTACCAATCAAAATTGATGCTATCTTGCCGTGAAAATATGGAATCCTAAAATCCAATATTTACGACATAATGAACTTTTTATAATCACTACATGAGTCGTGTATTTCTATGGTTTCGGGCACCATTTGTAATAAACAAATCCTAAGAGACAATGCAGAAATAATAAGTAATGGCTTTAAATGACAAAATAATCATTTTAAAAACAAAAAGGCGTTTGGACCAATCAGGCGTAAGCGACCGCCGTTCAATTTGGACTCTTCACGTATTTCACAGAACATAAATGATTAGAAATTACAATAAAACATTTCAAAATTGAATATTAATCAGTTGATATAAATTCAGGCATATTAGTATGTTTTTAAAACAAATTTTCGTCTATTTTAAGGTTGCAAAGAACAGAACCATGCGCCCTTTAAATCAAATGGTGTATACCGTACAATACACCCTAACCAATAATGTTAAAATATATTCGTAATGCGTAGTTAATACTATATTCGTTAATAATAATCACATGCAGTCACCATACTGTAATGTATCACCTTTTTTGATAATACCCCCGTCAGACCGGGGTGGCGCCCTTACTTCGCTGCTACGGCGACGGAAAATGGTTTTAGGACGCGTTAAGATCGCCATAAGCGTGGTGGAAACGGCAGCTATCGTGATGTGGTCGCCATGGTCGCCGAGTCACGGCATTTGTTTTGAGAATGTTCAAAACAAACGCCAAGGTTCTGCGATCTGAATTGGAAAGCTATGAGAATACGACTTTTTTAAAGTTTGTAATTTTTTGGGACATTTTCGCGCGTTGTGTTCACGTTTGCCGGCGACCTTGTGCATTTTCTGGTCGCCATACGGTCGCAGCAGCGCAGTAAGGACGCCACCCCGGTCTGACGGGGGCATAATATACAACGAAGGCAACCTTTAAATATCAATCGGATTAAAATACAGATGTATATTTCGTTTCGTTTTTTTTTATACTTTCGATGGCCTACACTACATGAAGATCTGACCAGTTGTACTGGGAGGTCGCGTCAAGGGTCGTACGAGCGGCTATTGACCCTATGACGTCAGACATTGATTAATCAATCAGCGTTGGTGCTTATAGTGGTTTACCCACAGTTCCGTGAATAGCACGCCAAGAACTCGCCGTAACAGACCATTTCATTGGCTAATCCCTCACTTCAACCAGAACGCGGGTTATATTATAACTCTTCCAGATCCTTGGGATTTGAAGACACGTAAAACGAAATTTTAAACTATAAAAGATTGTTCAAATATGTGCAAGTTTCAAAACAGCCCCACAAATAAATTTCGGACATTAAATTATGGATCAAATCCGTGGTAAGGTAATTGTGAAATTCAAACGATTTTTATTTCGTCGGTTCACAAATTGATTGATAGGTGGTGTGTTCATGAACTTGGGCATAGGATGTTCAGTGGTGGAGACAACCTCAAGTTTGGCATGAGTATTACCCGAGAATTTTATGAAATCAAATGCCCTGGCACAATATTACTGCTCATTTAGGGGACATACATGTTTAAGATTGGAATGGGGCCAAAACGGCGGCGATGCTTCGATTTTTTTCCATGAATGTAGAAGAAAAGCAAATGGCCTATTAATTACTATTTCGAATTACACTGAAAGTAATTAATTACCATTACCATTAAACAAAATTCTTTTTTATAAATATTAAAAAAAACCCAATTTCTTTCTGCCATAAAGCAACTATAAAATCTCACTGTAACAGATTATTTTTTGAATTGTTATTTCTATGAAATTTTCAATCGAGGGGCAGTGTATGACAAACACTATTGTTATATAAGTTAACCATAAACTGATGAGATACGCGAATGCCATTGTTCGCTTTCCTCACTTGTTACCTTGAGATTAACCTATAGTCGTCTTTTAATCCAATGGGCGTCCTAGGGGGTGGGGTTGGATGGCTGAATGGTTAGCGTGTGCGCGCTGTATCATAAAGTCTGTCATTGAGTCAACTGGCGTGGTTTCGATTCCCCGGTTGTACGTGACAAGGAGTAGGGTCGCCTGTCCAACCTCGTGGGTTTTCTCCAGGTCCTCCGGTTTCCTTCTACTGCTAAAGACCCCTACGCGCAAGCGAATTATGGAAATAAAATTAAACAATGTTAGTCCCGAAATGACCTAGTTTGTGTCTAGTGGACGTTAAACCCCACTTCTCTCTCTCCCCCCTATGGGCGTCCTCGCTGAAGGAATTCCCACCAAGTGTCGCTAGTAAAATCTTGGTTCCACGTGACCTTATCGATGATATGAGAACCGTATTTCGAAGTATCGGGATGAAATTCCACATTATCGACAAAAACAAATGTTTGTCAAAACACCAGTTCGTAATGAATGTACAGGAAAACAATGCTATAAGGTAAACAATGAGGTCACGAGGGACCGCCTCCTCTGTGGTGTCGCCTAACCGTTATTCACCCTTATCTCTAGCGAGGACGCCTATTTTTTTTAAAAACTGATTTAAAGTTTTTCACTTAAACATTTCAATATTATCGATTTGTGTAAGATATACGGAATTGACTTCTTTGATGCTAAAATTTGAGGCTTGTCATAGTTGGAAATATTGATTTGTGTTATAAAATGTAATTGACCATTACATGATTTTTGGAATGTAATTAATTACATTTCCATTACTTTTGAAATTTTCAATTACTCATCACATGACCATTACTTAAAAACGTAATGATTACATTCCACTACTCATTACCCCAACCAGTGGCCACGTGACTGAAAGCTTCATAAAGATAGTTTTAACGACCAATGCGCCGGAATAATAATTATATGCTAAAACTAAGTAATCTTTTATTTCAGGAAGATGTCTTAGACGATATGCGATATGCTTAGGAATAAAAATTGTATACCAAACACTAAGCCAATGTTGTTTCCATGGAAACACAAAAATGATTAAATACGAGAAATATCTGATCAACAAACTGCACTAAGATGATGTAGGTTCCATAAAGATATCTTGAATGGTTTATATAGTCCGGGAGCTAGGTGGGTTTTGTTCAACATGGAAGGTGCGGAAGATTTGGCATGCTAGTGGTGTATGGCTGGGTTAGGAGACCCCAGAAACCCAATTCTTAAGTTGCGCCAGTGGTGGGTGTGGTAGGAGGAGCCACCCATAGTACCCCCCAAAATGGGTTTATTCAACATGGAAGGTGCAAGTTCCACTTCAGTGGCATTTGATAGAGGAATGTGCCCTGAATTAGGAAATATAACTTAAGAATGGGATTTTTGGTGGAAAGGCCACGTAAGAAGAGATCAAAGGTCACGAATTAGCAATTTTTCGATTTACTGAAAACGATTTTTCCATTATCTCGTTATCTATTCCAAGTATATCGCACAAAACTACATGGACATTTTTGATAGTGCTAGGAGCAAAATATGAGACATAAAATAAATGAAGTTTTAGCTAAAAGTATGACATAATCTCAAAAATAACGAAATTATCACTCGAACCCCATCGGTAATTAAAATGTTAATCAACATGAAAGGTGCGAGTGAGAAACCAAGCCTAAATTGTACGGAATGATATCAGAAATTATTATCATCAACTTAAGAATGAAATTTCTGGTGGTCAGTGTACTTAAGAAGAGAATAATGCTGGTCTGCACCGAATGACCCCTAATTAGAAATTTAATTAACGTGAAAGGTGCGACATTGGAACAAGGTGTAAAATGTAGGGACTGATCATAGGATTCACAACCATTAACTTAAGAATGAATATTTAGGTGGTAAATGAACTTAAGAACAGCAGATGTGACCAATAACCTTAAAAAATCAGTGCAATATGCCCACAATGCTATGTTTCCTATTGATCTCTGATAGTAACACTGATACATTAATTACCGCCCACTTCCTTCATACTAAGAGTCATTTAAAACATAGATCTATATGTCATGTTAAGGCAACTGTCTTCATCAGATGGTAGTATGATTCCTCCCTGCGAATCAAAAGTGTCACTACAGATCTCCTCACCACTAAAACCACCGCCGAGCCCACCAAACGCCCAGTCTTTATCACGGATTTCAATCCTACTTCTTTATACATCAGCAAAATTATCAAGGACAACTGGCATATTCTCCACAGTTCGCAGGACTGCCTTAGGGCCTTTCCCCTTCCTTGTCTCACAGCTTTTAGACGTAACCCTACCCTAACAGATCAGTTAACTTCAACCACTATAAAAAAAAAACACACACGAAAACCTCACGTTTGTGGAAAAAGTTACGCATACCTCGCCACTATATGCAATTTAGCTAACTGTCAATACTGCAAAACACTCCGACCAAAAACCACGTTCCGTTCCGCTCAAACTGGCAAAATATACAAATGTCCCAACACCTGTGTCTCGAAATATTCTTGCCACAGCAAGAATGTAATATACCTTCTCACCTGTAATCTATGCAACAAACAATACGTAGGCGAAACCAAAAGATCATTCCACATTAGACTGAAAGAACATTACGCTGATAACACCCACAGGCGAGATACCCCAGTCGCCCCCACTTCCATTTACCGAGACATTCTATTCGAAACCTCTACTACCAACAGACGCGCAATTGAATTACATTGGATCGTAAGATTAAAAACTTTTCAACCACACGGGATCAACGACAAAATCTGAACTTGGGCACCCCCCCCCCCCCTTCTTCCTTTCTTTATTTGTCACTGCAGATGCCAAGGGCATCTTTGTCGCAAAGATGTCGGGAAGCGCTGATAAATCAGGAACTACCCAGCACCCATCGCCAGAAGATAGTTGAGAGAAGGACAGAATGAAATCATGCGTTTTAATGGTCCTGAACTCCGGGAGTCACTGGTTGAAGAGGACATTGAGCAATCTGATCAGGATACCTCTGATGATGACTTTGACACTGCTGCCTCAGATGAAGACAGTTGCCTTAACATGACATATAGATCTATGTTTTAAATGACTCTTAGTATGAAGGAAGTGGGCGGTAATTAATGTATCAGTGTTACTATCAGAGATCAAGAGGAAACATAGCATTGTGGGCATATTGCACTGATTTTTTAAGGTTATTGGTCACATCTGCTGTTCTTAAGTTCATTTACCACCTAATTATTCATTCTTAAGTTAGTGGTTGTGAATCCTATGATCAGTCCCTACATTTTACATCTTGTTCCAATGTCGCACCTTTCATGTTAATTAAATTTCTAATTAGGGGTCATTCGGTGCAGACCAGCATTATTCTCTTAAGTACACTGACCACCAGAAATTTCATTCTTAAGTTGATGATAATGATTTCTGATATCATTCCGTACAATTTAGGCTTGGTTTCTCACTCGCACCTTTCATGTTGATTAACATTTTAATTACCGATGGGGTTCGAGTGATAATTTCGTTATTTTTGAGATTATGTCATACTTTTAGCTAAAACTTCATTTTTTTTGCTCCTAGCACTATCAATAATGTCCATGTAGTTTTGTGCAATATACTTGGAATAGATCACGAGATAATGGAAAAATCATTTTCAGTAAAATCGAAAAATTGCTAATTAGTGACCTTTGACCTCTTCTTAAGTGGCCTTTCTACCAAAAATCCCATTCTTAAGTTATATTTCCTAATTCAGGGCACATTCCTCTATCAAATGCCATTGAAGTGGAACTTGCACCTTCCATGTTGAATAAACCCATTTTGGGGGGTACTATTGGTGGCTCCTCCTGCCACACCCACCACTGGCGCAACTTAAGAATTGGGTTTCTGGGGTTTCCTAACACAGTCATACACCACTAACATGCCAAACCTTCCATGTTGAACAAAACCCACCTAGCTCCCGGATTAATAGGTATATACTCTGGAAACGAAATCGGGACCGCCGGAGGGGGTTCACTTTAATATTTATTTATTTCTTACTGTCACGGGACTGTCGAGCACAGTGGACACTTACGTATGACCCCCGGGACATTCCCTTGATTTGCTGTTTAGTTCTTGCAATGTCTATGTAGTTTGTCTCCTCCGTGGATTTGTCTTATCGGTTGCGTTTGGCTTATGACTAGTCCCCGGATCCATTCACTCGAATTGCTGCTATGTGCTGTTTAGTTCTTGCAATGTCTGTGTAGTTTGTCTCATCTGTAGGTTTGACGAACACATTTTGCAGTGCTCTTGCGCTTTTTAGTGGGGTTGGATGGCCGAATGGTTAGCACATGCGCGATATATCATAAGGCCTGTCATTGAGTTAACTGGCATGGTTTCAAATCCCCGGTTGTACGTGACAAGGTGTAGGGTCGCCTGTCCAACCTCGTAGGTTTTCTCTGGGTCCTCCTGTTTCCCTTCACTGCTAAAGACCCCTACGCGCAAGCGAATTATTGAAATTAAAATTGAACCATATCTTGGTCCCGAAATGACCTAGTTTGTGTCGAGTGGACGTTAAACTACTTCTCTCTCTCTCTCTCTCTTGCGCTTTTTAATATAGCTCTATAGAGTTTTTGTTGTAATCATTTTGAATAAGTTTGTAGCAGCCCCGGCAAGGATGGTCTCGCCCCTAAAGAAGGAAAATGCGACTTTCGGTAACAAAACAATATGAAACTTTATTCCAGGTTCACTTGGTCATCAATTATTGAACATACACTTAGAAATATAACTTAGTAGATCCTTCTTGGGCTTTCCTTTCGGTGGCTTTGAATTTAGGACTAGCGATCGGAATAGTATACAAAAATGATGGCTATTTAATCGGGGAAATTATGTAATTTATGAAAATGTATTTGTGATTTACTTTACATGTAACTTGGGAAAATTTACTTTACTTGAAAAATATTCATGGAATGTGCCCTTTAAGACGAGGTTCTAAGAATTGGGGAGGGAGGAGTTAGTGCTATTGACTCTTACCAGGCAAGCGCCAATGAGTGAATGACAATGAAAAGCCTGCCGGCCTTATATACCTTCGCTTTAGGTGTCACGTGACTGTCTCGACCAATCAAATCACGTAAAAAGGGGACGTATTTTGCCTAGGAAGGTTCTACTTTACAATACTGGTACCTGAAATGTAATTATTATCAATAAACAACTATTCTTTGAGGAGGCAATAAGTTGGCAATACAAATATATAGCTAATCTGACTAATAAACAACTCTTAGAATACTAATTGATGTACAGAATAATAATAAAATTAATGTAATAACAATGCGTCCTTGATTACGTCTCGATTACGTCCCACGACGTTACCATGACCGAACATTACGCCTCAAATACAAAAGACTAATTTTAACAAGGTAGAACTCAATATCGCTATATACAACCGTTACAAATTATGCGAGGAATAACATACTCCATCCAATTTCGATGAAGATGAAAAGGTAAATTAACGGATAATTATATGATTAGCCCCGAAAATATTAGCACAATCCCTGTTGCCAAGTTGATCACGGCGTATGAATTTCCTAGTTCTACACAAACAAGTCAAGCAAGGCCTTGCTTGAAGCGAGCGTAATGTTTAATCTAAGCACAATAGACTTAATTGAACCTAGATACGATAATCTAACAACCCTTTATAAGTATCACTTTATTAGCGATCATCTCTTAGACATTTATTTATTATTGGTAATAACTAGAAATAAGAAGTATTTGTGTCCCCGTCATCGACCTCGCTCTAACAACCGTTTTCGAATATGGCGGCTTCCCAGACCCTCGTAGAAATCGAGAGGAAGTTAAAAGGATGTACTCTATGAATCAGGATTATAGCAGTTCATGGATATAATAGTGAACATAATATGAAGGTAAGGTAGATTACTGAGATTTAATTGACACATTTAATGTTATTGAAACGACGATACGCATCAAAATTCATGTAGTAAACGACGTGTCGTTCAGCGGACCCAAATACTAGGACCATCTTCACTCGTTATAGGTATAAACTAACTCTAAATGTAGACAACACATGATGGCATTAAACACGATTAATAGCTTACATCACTCAACAATTAATATTACTTATGCTAATAATAGTTTCTATAAAATTTATCATTACAATCACTGTATATAATCACCGACAACATACGTTATCATAAAGAAACGAAAGACATCCCTATGTTACTATAGTTAGAATAAAGGCTCACGAACGTCAACAAGCGAACGAGTGAAACATAAACAACAAGAATGGCCCAGGCCATTTCATCACCCCCCTCCAACTAAAACATCAGATACTCCGGATCTGTTGCGTCATCTGTAGCAGGACCAGTCTTCCCATCACCATACCATACCAATCGGAAGCATCATGTAGATATACCGGATCGTCAATCACCATACCAATACGTTGTCAATTACCATTGCCATTGTCTACCTCTGGAGCATCGAGTCGCATACCAATCTGCGCCTTCTCTATAGCATCAACTACACCATCTGTGTCCAAGGCTCGGACACTCATTGCTGCCCGGTAGCTAGCCACTAGCATTTTGGCTGGAGATCCGGTAACTCTGGAGAGTGCAACGTCTTGTAGAGCCCGGTAACTGTAAATACGGGACTTGCAGGCATTGTGTTGAACGTTCTTCCCTGGTGGTGGTATGGAGGTACCCGGCAATGTCAACATGTTGTACTTGTCCAATAAATAATGACGGGATATTATCGGGGTCCTGGACTGACAACCCTCTTCTAAAATCATGGCTGCATACTCCAACTGAAGTAAACGATCCTCGGGATCCATCTTCTGCCAGTCTCTGGGAGGCCATACAACAGTCCTTCGTCCAATAGCAACAGGAACCCGACTGTCCTTCCAGTCGCGTCTGGCTGGTGGCAATAGTGGCATACATCCGCGACTGAGAAGGTCTGCCGCTTCCTGTGCCGGTGTCTTGTCTGGGCATGGTCTCTTAGGCGTAGGAACTGGTGCTGGACTGAGGCTTCTTTTGACTGGGTTACATAGGAGAGGACTTGGTGGGGTAGGCAGCGACACGGGTTGTCTGGCGGCTTCGACCTCTGCTGTTATTGTGGAGACATCTGGTAGAGATAATGTAGTCTTCGGCTTACATATTGGAACAAAAGGCTTATTCCAGACCATTATTCTATCTAGTGATTCAGGGGCTACTCCGAGAAGATCAGCCAAGGTTATCTTCCTTGTTTCCAGCTGCGACCCTTCTAGGGCGATTCCAACGCCAGGCGGTCTCAGGTTGTTGGACTCTGGTAATAGAGATAACTTCCGGCTTAACGAACCAACGGTCCGAGGGTCTTGTACGGCTGTTCTCCTTAGGGTGGCCCTGTACCACACCTTGTCCTCACCAGTTGCGAAAAGGGCAGCTCCGCCATCCTTCTTGATAGTGAGATCCTTGAGTGTAATCAGGTCTGCAGGGTGGAATGACGGTTGGTGAGGGTTGTATTTTTCTGGTGAAGGAGTTGGTGTTGGTGTTATCTCTCCTTCTGCACAGATAGACAAAACATCACTGACACTCTCACCTCTGAGGGCTCTCCACTCTTCTGCCCATTCCTCCTCTGACCGGAAAGGATCTGACAGTTTACGGGTCCAGTCTAACACCATCTGCCTGGTAAGCTGTGATAGCGGCGAAGCCCACTTTGGAACTGTTACAACACGCCTGTAAACTTGGGGGTTGATGGCATACCATATCGAGTTCCCTTCTGATGTAAATTCGGGGTCCAGGCTTCGCAGTTTGTCTTGATGGCGGTCACAGTGCTTCCTAAATTCTGTTATCCGACTGAATGACCGGAAATCTCTGCAAAATACACACACCATTTTCGTGCGCTTGTGGGGAGCAGCAGCCAAATGGTTCTTCAGTAATTTCTTGGTTGAAAATGACTCAAGGCAAGATCCAATACCACAATTATATTTAGACATCTTGAAAATCCTAAAATGTATAATAATGTGAAAATCGTAAGTTTTAGGGACTACAAAATGTTATCTAAAAATGCCATCATGTGTATCTGGGAACGGGACTACTTGGACACAGGTTATATTATAATCAAACAGCCATCATCCACGTATACTATGTCCTTACAGTTTCTCTATAATAGGGGATTATTCCCAACCTCCATTAATTCTTCCTTTGAGTTCGGTACTCTCAATGCAGCTCCGTATTGATTTGGAAAGATCCTGTGTCAGTAGGTTTCTGGTTGATCAGGCCAAATCGCTACTGACCAAATACTCCAATGGATACTTCCTATCCACACTCTTCGGCGTCAGCCTTTAATTATACTATATCAATTTCCACAACGGACCCACTGCATCTCAAACTCAAGACTTCTATTAAACTTCTTCGGGGAGGCTGACTCACAGGAATATCATTCTCTCACTTAATAACTTCGAAAATAGGTAACTACATAGCATGACTGGATAACATCTGTTAAACTTCTAATATAGAAAAAAATATTGAATCTCTAAAGACTAACATCAACATATATACAGACAGCGGGACATCGACGCAATCTACTAACATTTGACGTTGGAATCTTTAAGTTTTTCCATCTATGTGGGAAGGTTTCTCCCTTTGTATGGTAGAAGCCTATCTAAGTGAAAAACGCGTGGTGGTTTCTTCATGGACTCTCTTATTTGGTACGTTACATCATCAATTTTCCTAACAACGAGATATGGCCCTTTCCATAAAGAAGTGAACTTGCTACACACACCGACTTTTCTCACAGGATTGTGTAACCATACAGCCTGCCCTTCTTTCAGACTCCTCTTCTTGGCCTTTAAGTCGTAGTACTTCTTCCTGTAAGACGCATTCTTCTTGAGGAACTTCCGGCTTATCTCATGACATTGTTTAATTTTGTTTTGCAGACATGACAAATAGTCGTCCACATCTAGTTCAGTTACTTCATTTGCTGGCTGCCCAATCATTGCCTGCATCGGTAAAGTTACCTCTCTACCAAAAACCATCATATTCGGGGTTTTGCCTGTACTTGAATGAACAGATGATCGATAGGCCATCATGACCTGTGATAAATATTCGTCCCACAATTTCTGGTCTTTTTCACAGTACATAGTGAGCATCTGTTGCAAAGTTCGGTTAAATCTCTCTACACTTCCATTCGATTGGGGTCGGAAACTTGTCGTTCTTGTCTTGTGGATGTCTAACAGAGAACAGACATCATGAAATAATTTACTTTGAAAGTTTGTTCCCTGGTCGATGTGAAGTTGTAACGGCGTTCCAAATCTGCATACAAAATCATTAACGAATGCTATGGCTACAGTCTTCGCTTCTTGGTTTGGTAGCGCTAAAGCTTCTGTCCATTTGGTAAAGCAGTCGGTTATCACTAATATGTATCGGTTACCTCTATTTGTGAGCGGCAAAGTTCCAAGGATGTCCATCGCGATTCTTTCCATTGGTTCTCCGACCCTATAATCGCCAAGGGGTGTCCTTTGTTTTACCAACTTCTTGGCAGTACACGCATCACACGATTGACAATAGTCGCCGATCTCATTTTTCATATTTGGCCAATAAAAAGTATTTTTGATTTTCTCTACAGTTTTTTCTCGTCCTAGGTGGGCTGCGCTTGGAATGTCGTGGAAATAGTGGAGTACGTCAGATTTTAAATCATCAGGAACAATTATTTGAAGCCCCGAATAGCTGTTGTCGCTGTACCATCTGCGGTAAAGTACGCCATGATGAACTTCTAGTCGACTCCAGTGCCTCCAAAGGACTTTGATGGAACTAGATCTTTCAGATATCTCTCCCCATTCTGGCATCCTGTTCTCCTCTATTGCTGTCAGAATAAGACCTACGCTATCATCTTCAAGTTGTTTCTTTCGAATATCTTCAAGGGACCAACCTTCAAGGATAGGTGCCATTACTTCAGATGCTTGACTTCTAGTTACTGCTCGAACATACTGACTATCCTCTCCATTAATTGCCTTCGATAAGGGTTCCAAGTCTTCATCATCGGTAGACTCTTCGTCATTATTGTGTTGTCTTGCACAAGCTCTGCACGGGTTCCTCGATAGAGCATCGGCGTTACTGTGTTTCTTCCCAGCTCGATGAACGACAGTCAAATTGCAGGTTCCTAGTTCTTGGAGCCATCGTGCCACCTGACCGGTTGGATTTTTCAGATTTCTCATCCAGCTAACAGCTGCATTATCAGTTCGCAACAAAACTTCCTGTCCGTAAAGGTATGAATGAAAATGTTTTATCGATGTTACTACTGCTAGTAATTCTTTACGTGTTATACAGTAACTCCTTTCGTGGCGGTTAAGAGACTTGCTCATATAAGCTATTACCTACAGCACCTACAGCTTTCTCACTCGCGTCGGTATCAAGAATGAATTTAAGTCCCGGGATAGGATAAGATAATATAGGAGCGGAGGTTAATTTTCCTTTCAGTTCCTCGAAGGCATCTGTGCACTCACATGTCCAGATGAATTTCTTTCCCTTTTCAATGAGCTGATGCAAAGGTCTAGCAATGTCGGCAAATCCTTGAATAAATTTCCTATAATAAGAACAAAGTCATAGGAAACTCCTAACCTGCTTCACGCTTCTGGGAATCTGCCAGTTTTGTACTGCATCAATTTTCTCTGGATCGGTCTCTATTCCATTTTCTGATACGATGTGTCCGAGGAATTTGACTCGTTTTTGAAAGAAAACACATTTGGATGGTCTGAGTTTCAAGTCTGCGTCTAACAATCTTTGGAAAACATGTTCAAGGCGTTGGAGATTTTCGTCGATACTATACGATCCTACAATTATGTCATCCATGAAAAGTAAATATTCCTCCCACTGTAACCCCCGGAGAACATCCTCCATCAATCTCTGGAAAGATGATGGCGCGTTGACTAATCCAAAAGGCATAACTGTGAAGTGATACAATCCTAAACTAGTAGCAAAGGCTGTTTTATCTTTGTCTGCGGCCTCCATTCCAAGTTGCCAAAATCCTGAGTTAAGATCCATTGAGCTAAACCATCTAGAGTTGGCCAGGGCATCCAAACAGTCATCCGTTCTTGGTAAAGGATATGCGTCTTTGACTGTGACGTCATTTAGCCTACGGTAATCTACGCAAAAACGCACGGTGTTGTCCTTCTTTCGAACCATTACCACTGGCGATGCCCATGCACTCTGTGACTCCTCAATTACTCCTCGTTCCATCATCTTATTAATCTCTTCCTTCTCAATCTCCCTCTTCCCAAATGCCTGACGTCTTGGTGGTTGCTTGATTGGTCTAGCGTTGCCAGTATTAATCCGATGTGTCACTCTGTTTGTTTTTCCTAAGTCAGCAGACGATGTTGCGAAAGCCTGTTGGTATTTGACTAAGATGGCCGCTAGATCCTCTGCTTCATTTTTCTGGATATGAACGGAGCTCCTCTCCCACAAGTCTATCAAATGTTCTGGTAGCTGAGTTGATGCTTCGGTGGTGGCGTCTAATCTTGTCTCTGTAAGTGTTGCTGCACACCTGCCCCCATATTCCACGGGTTGAATATAAATAGATTCTGCTGATCCTATCACCATGTTGCCGTAAAGCGTTATATCGCGTTCACCACAGTTAATCATTTGAAGTTCTTTGGCTGTGTCCACTATGCAGTTGGGAACGTGAAGTCCTTCGGGTAAATCCTGGGGTTGACGCGGTTGCCATGGTTATATTTCCTACTGATCCTAGTCCTTGGATTCGTTTCGAGGATATTTTAATGAGCTTAAATATCCCACTTCTGACACCAAGTTTGTAGCAGCCCCGGCAAGGGTGGTCTCGCCCCTAAAGAAGGAAAATGCGACTTTCGGTAACAAAACAATATGAAACTTTATTCCAGGTTCACTTGGTCATCAATTATTGAACATACACTTAGAAATATAACTTAGTAGATCCTTCTTGGGCTTTCCTTCCGGTGGCTTTGAATTTAGGACTAGCGATCAGAATAGTATACAAAAATGATGGCTATTTAATCGGGGAAATTATGTAATTTGTGAAAATATATTTGTGATTTACTTTACATGTAACTTGGGAAAATTTACTTTACTTGAAAAATATTCATGGAATGTGCCCTTTAAGACGAGGTTCTAAGAATTGGGGAGGGAGGAGTAAGTGCTATTGACTCTTACCAGGCAAGCGCCAATGAGTGAATGACAATGGAAAGCCTGCGGGCCTTATATACCTTCGCTTTAGGTGTCACGTG